>NC_133478.1:3757255-3861103 GCF_025370935.1 Choristoneura fumiferana
AGCCATATAATGATTCCAGGCAAAAGTTATATGCAGTTAGTTAGCATTGAATCTGAAGGAATTGTGTATTAATAAATACAGAATAGTATTAGCAGACAGACTATAAGATACCTAGGTGTACGAATAGTGACCGATGCTTTTTAGTTACAGCATAAGGACGTAAATCAGACTATCAGTAGGTAAATCCCCTAATGTACCTACATACTGTTGCACGCAAACTCTGTCAGCGTAGAATTCGTTTATAGCTATTCCGCGGGAATATTGCGATTAAAAAAACTACCCTATGTTTTTCTACGGGACTCAAACTATCTGTATCCCAAATTTCATCCTAATCGGTTCAACGAATTAGACGTGAAAAGGTAATAAAGAATAAACAAACAGACTAACAAACTTTCGCATTTATAATATGAGTGGGATTATTGTCTTATTTTAAGTCATCATCATCATCATCGGCCTATCTTAGCCCACTACTGGACATAGGCGTCTCCAATTGCACGCCACTGAGCACGACCCTCGGCCACTCTCATCCAGTTACTGTCAGCTACCCAGTGAAGATCATCGCTCCACCTAGTCTGAGGGCGTCCCTCGCCACGCTAGGCTTTTACTCGTTTACCTTAGCAGTTATCGGTTCTTCGGCTGATATGGCCGGCCACTGCCACTTCAGTTTGCTTCAGTTTTAAGTAATCCTATAGAAATAGACGGACGGACAGCGTAATATCAAATTATCTGAACTATGTCTTTGTGACAAAGTTTCTCCATGTCTTTCATTGAATAAAGTTAGAATTCGGCAGCGATGACATACGACCATCATCATCATCATCATCATCGTCATTAAGATCGGTTTGTGAACAATACTTATCTTTTTCAAAATATCCTGATATTGAATTTAGATTTTTGCTATTCCTTTCTGCCTGCATGTAAAATTTACAGAGATTAGTGATATGGAGATAGAGTTGTAAAATTAAATATATAACATTGAATACCCTGGGTATTAAAATAAACTGGCCAAGTGCGAGTCGGATTCGCGCACGAAGTGTTCCGTACCATTATCTATACAACATTAGACATTAGCAAAAAAAAAACTTAAATATTTGTTTTATTCTGGTTTGAGTATTTGTTGTTATAGCGGCCACAGTAATACATAATCTGTAAAAATTTCAAGTGTCTAACTATTACGACTCAAGAGATAGAGCCCTGTGACAGACGGACGGACAGACAGACAGACAGACAGCGGAGTCTCAGAAATAGGGTTCCGTTGGCACTTTTTAGGTACGGAACCCTAAAAACTAAATAATAGTTACGAACCAGTAGAATTTTATGTAGGTACCTACATAATAAATCCCATTTTTTCCTTATCTTAAATTTCAGCTTTTTAGGATAAAAGGTTTGGTGTGTGCGTTGGTAAACAATAATTAAAAAATAGGACAATGATGTAATGTTCACTTCGAAACACAGACAGACAGACAGACGGACAGACAGATGGACAGATCAACAGACGGACGGACGGACGGATGAGCCGACGGAAAGGTACACAGACAGACTCACATACGCATAAAATTAACAACCTGTGTCACTCCTAACAGAGACAAATCTAACGATACCTCTTCTGATCTCTTTATCTCCTAACATGAGCTATTTCTCAAGACTCTGCTTCTAATTATCAATAAAATACTTATAAATTTTAAAGGTCATAGTAAAATTTTCGACTAAAGTACAGTTGGTACAACTTTATTCACCATCATCATCATCATCATCTCAGCCGTAGGACGTCCACTGTTGGACATAGGCCTCACCCACAGACCTCCAGTTGCTTCAACTGGCAGCAGCCTGCATCCACCGCGAACCTGCGGCTTTAACCAGGTCATCCGTCCATCTTGTTGGTGGACGTCCTACGCTGCGCTTGCCGATCCGCGGCCTCCACTCGAGAACTTTTCGGCCCCAACGGCCATCCGCTCTCCGTGCTATATAGCCCGCCCATTGCCACTTCAACGAGCTGATTCGCTTGGCTATGTCGGTGACCCTTGTTCTTCTACGTATCTCCTCATTTCTGATTCGGTCCCGTAGAGAAACCCCAAGCATAGCTCTCTCCATAGCTCGCTGAGCAACTCTGAGCCTATTTATAAGGCCTAAAGTAAAGCACCACGTCTCGGATCCATATGTCATCACTGGACAATAATGATGTAGTGTTCACTTCGAAACACAGACAGACAGAAAGACGGACAGACAGATGGACGGATCGACAGACGGACGGACGGATGGGCCGACGGAAAGATACACAGACAGACTAACATACGCATAAAATTAACAACCTGTGTCACTCCTAACAAAGACTTATTTTCTTGTCTCTGCTCTTGTCTTGTTGTTTGCTAAGATGCATCAAGGCCTTGTTGCATAGCGTGCGAAAGAAATGACCATACATACGCTCCAAAACCATAACCCCTGCCGTTTCTCACACTTATAAATAAAATAAAAAATCTTGAATCACTTCATAATAGAGTACATACAGTACATACTCGTACATATGCAGACAGACGGTGGGAAGCGACTTACTTCTATGGAGTGAAAATGTTCACGACGCAACTAAGAGTTAGGGAAATTTGGCATCGTAGTAGGTTGCTGCAGACCACAAGTTTGGTACACACGATAAGCCATACTTTGGCCACCCAGTAGGAATTAAATTCTTACAGCCCTGCCTCTGGTGTTCTTGTAACAAATATTAATGTTTCTGACAAAAATGATAAAATAAACATACCCGTGTATCCAATTACATAGGTATTCTTTTCATCATCGAATCGTACATACATAAATAGTTTAAGAGTTGCACTCTTGCTAATTTCCTCTCGTCCGCCAACTTTTGACTTCTTGATTTGTGTTCAAACCATAATTATTCAAACATAATTGCTTTTGAATATCAATCTCATTGACTTGACGTTGTGACAAAAATGTATTATAATGACGTTTAAATTTTACTTATCTAGCCAGTTATAATAATAAAAAAGGTACGAAAACTACTTCGATTGTGAAAACCTTTTTATTCACCGAGCCTAGATTTAGCGGCCGTAAAAATGCCGTGATATGTAGGAATTTATTTGAGCCTCACTGTAAAACTTGATATTCATACATACACATGCAATGTATGTTGAATGTAGACCTTATTTTTTAACTAATTAGTTTAGTGATTACACCTAGCACCTTTTATTGTGAGAATAAATATGCTTTATATAAATTAGTGGCGCTACTGTCTACGTAAGAGTAAATAACTAATATCTGTTCAGAATTTGTAAGTTGAATTTAAACCACTTGTCCTAGATCGAAGCACCGCATTATAATGTATGTAAAGTATGCAATGTTATAATTTTTGCCGAGGACTGGGTCTGTTACTTAAATAATTATTATTTTAAATGACAATTTTAAAAGTAACTTACCTATTTTCGTCTTACTTACAGTTTGCGTCCTTGCATTAATCAGAAATAATAGTTTAGGCGTTTCAACTTACGAAAATAACAGATTTAAAAACAAAAAAAGTAGATACTAGACTCAGAAACTTGAACTTGATCTCTCAGTGATCTAATGCTTTCTCATTTAGTTGTCGTATTATCTGAGCCAAAGGTGATGGTCACGTGACCACACGAAATAGTCGATACCTATTTACAATAGTTTGATTTTGTGACATTGACTCACGCACCCATATAAGATGTCACTACATGCTCGCTGCGAACACTGTCAGTTGTACTCATACAATGGTAAAATGCATCAAAATTTACTGCATCACGCTGCACTCTTGATGCAATAAAGTTACTTTTTTTTGGATTTTGCTTGAAGAGCATATCCATAATTTACTATGCTCAAAAAATCCTCTAAGAAAACATGTCCGTGGAAGCTATGCGGGGTGTCCGTAGGTTTGTATGGAAGAGCAACCCCTTAAGTAGGTATGTCGTTTGCTTGTTTGTTGAAGGTACCCATAACACAAGCTTTGCCTACTTTGAGACTAGGCCAATTGGTATGGTCATGTAATATTTATTATCAACGGAACTTACGTAGACTGAGGAACTCGATGAAGTATATGGGCAGGCTATTGTCGGCAAAGTTGTTGATCATGTTGATGGTGGTGAAGAAGATGAACAGGAGAATATACGCCGTCACCTGCAGAGAGGTCCAGATCACCCACGGACGGATCAGCCGTGGGCGCTCCTGGGAAAACAGAGGCCATTCAAGATTTTCAAACACTGAAAAACGCTCATCTTCCGAAAACTTAAGCAAGCTTCTTTTTTATTGTTGTCAGTCGAAAGACTCTACTGCTGATAATGTCCAGCAACTTCCCCAAATGAAAGCAAAAATTAGTAGTCCTGCAACCCCCGCGTATAACGTAATTATAGGGCTTTTACCAGAGTATCAGTCTACTATGTGGACTATAGACGACTTTAGACGGACGGACGAACGACGGACGACGGACTTTAGACGACCAGATGGCCTAGTGGTTAGAGAACCTGACTACGAAGCTTGAGGTCCCGGGTTCGATTCCTGCGTCGGGGCAGATATTTGTATGTAAAATACGAATGTTTGTTCTCGGGTCTTGGGTGTTTAATATGTATTTAAGTATGTATCTATCTATATAATTATATTTATCCGTTGCTTAGTACCCATAACACAAGCTTTGCTAAGCTTACTTTGGGACTAGGTCAATTGGTGTGAATTGTCCCGTGATATTTATTTATTTATTTATATCTTCACTCATGAACACAATATTATCTTCAAAAGCCGTCAATTCTTCAAGCGACGTGCTCCGGCCACAACCATTTTACTTTGGCAATTATCGGGCTCTGTTACTTACTTTGGTTTATGTGGACGAAATTTTCCAACTGAATAAGTAATGGTTCGTAGATTTTAGTTTTGTGAACTTACAATTAAAAATAAAAGTCAAAGTTAAAATATCTTTATTTAAAGACGACTTGATTGATTGTCAAAAAATCTATCACCCAAAGGGCCAAGAATTTTCCAACCCTTGAAGGTCTTCATCCGTGATGTTTAACTGATCACTTACGCAAATCAACCAGTAGCCCTTACGGCATTTAAATAATTGAGCATTTTGAATCATCTAATCAATCATCATTATGTCAGCTGTAGGACGTCCATTGTTCGATATAAGCCTCCTACACAAACTTTCGGTTGCTTCGGTTGAAAGCGGCATATTTCTACCGTAAACTCGGTGCTAAATCAATTGCTATTTGGATTGCTAAATTAAAAACCACTTTTAATTATAGGTCTAATAGCCAAAAGTCCTAAGCCAGAAGGCGCTATCTCAAAAAAAAACACTTTTGAGTTATTAATACTATTGTGTAGCTTAAAACATTCTGCGCTGTGTTAAAAATAAAGTTGTGTTAAATACTTGTGATGTATACATGTCATTTAATAATATTGTAAATCTGTTTTAAAAAAATATATATATACCTCGTTGAGTTTCTTGCCGGATTCTTCTCAGCAGAGGTTTTTCCGAACCGGTGGTAGATTTTTTTTGACATTCATAAGTGCTTGTTGTAGCCTAAATTGAATAAAGATATTTTGACTTTGACTTTGACTTTGATTCTGCATCACATGGTGTAAATGACAGAAAAGCGATTTTATTGACATAGCGCCTTTCGGCTTAAGAGGGCAGAATAGTCTGTTGTAAAACTTAATCGGTGCTCTAGACTACACTACTGGCTTCTTACCCGGAGTACTCCGACCAACATGATGGCAGTTAGTAAGAACGTGACAGAATGCACGATAGTCACGGTCACCACCAGCCCATATGTCAGCATGAAGGCATAGTCGTCAGGTGTAGTCTTGGTGGGGAGAACGCTGATGGCCGCTAAGCATTGTGCCAGAGCCAAGACTGAGTACAGCTGGAAGCAGAAATCACTTTTTTTATGCAATATAGGCTTACGTTGGTTACAGTCATGCCTGATTGATTACTGATGCTGAGACTGAAACTACTGAGGCTACAAACTGTATAGCTAATGACTGTTAGCCAGTTCGCAAACTAAGCAATCTTGTCGCTACAATAGGTATTACCGTTTACTTATTTTAGCTAGCGGGCGACATGACCATATCAATACTTCTCGCATGGTAACAAATTATTAAAAGCTAAACATTGTGATGCAGTTACACTTATCGATATTCCGCATTAGCAAAATTGACACATTATTAATCTATTTGATAAGATTAACAACGCTTTTACTAAACGCCTGTTATTTTATATCCGCGAACAGATTAGTAGTGGTGTGGCAACATTTTTGCTGCAAGAAAAATAGTAGATTGAGAAAATTTACAATTATAATATTTCCTAAAAATAAATTTAATTTTCATAAAATACGGTGTATTAAATACAATATTATCCTAAGTTTTTAAGTACCGTGTAATAATATTTCAAAGTTAAAGGTCCGTTTCATGGCGCATCTCCCCTACGCAACAGGCGGCCTTATTGTTACAGAGTGATTCCGTCCAGGCAAACTTCACAGAGGATAGAGGAAGAAGACACATTAAAACAAGGTGATGGAATAATCAACATTAATGATAATAAAGAAGACTCAGGCACAAGACGACAAATAGTGGTTCTTAAATATGATCTTAAAGATAAGCAAGAATTAGTGCGGATTAAAGAATTAAACAACCGTCTAGTATGACTTTGTGCAACAATATTTGATTTTGACGAAAGAAACGCCATAAAACGCAATATTTATGTAAGTACAGTCACCAGCACCAATATCTGACACAACAAGCGTGCATAAATATCTGATAAGACTCTATTTCTAGGGCCGGAAGGACGTGTCAGATATTTTTGCGCGCTCAGCTGTGGCAGATATGAATGCTGGTGACTGTATCATCGCCTTTTTTTCCTAATTGATAAAGTGGATTAGACGTGGGGCGCCAGCCTTCCTCCAGAAGATGAATATCAGCTAACCAATGGGAGAGGCCTGTCCAACAGTGGACGTCCTGCTGCTAATATGATGATGATGAAAGTGGATAAAAAACAAAGGTTACGATCACACTTAAATAGTACTTACAATAACTATAAGCGCTGAAAAAATGCTTCCAAACTTGAGGGACAAGCAGCCGAAGCCAGAGTGCCTCGGGATGTTCTCCATCGAAAGTGGGAATTCTGAAAGCATTAAATAGTAGATTGTACAAAAAGAGAATAAAAACGAACCATTTTACCTGAGGCGTTCATGCCACCCGAGCCGGTACGGCGAGGGCGGATAGACACGTCGAGGGGAAAATGGGTTTAATGCTCGAGTTTTACACTCTGCTTTTCACTTCGATTGCGAGGAGATGAAATAACAACAGAGGAAATATTGGGCACTTACTAGGTACCTTCTATTTTTCATGCATTGCTAATATAATTATAAATTTATATATAGTTTTATTTATTTGTTTTGATTTATGTGATTGATGTAATAATGAAATTATTAAAAAATACACTGAAACCTGATTGCCTTAGTCTTAGACGAAAAGTTTACTTTATGTTCTAGAATAAAAAGTAATTTTATGTCGTCTAGGTCCAGCATAAATACGTACTTTACGACTATGAGAAGTTAAAAATATAATTGGAAACACTACATCTGACTGAACTGTATAGGTAGGTATATGCTGTTGACTACACGTTCGCGAGCTTTCTGCATATTCGACTTTTGGTTACAAGTTCTAAGTTAGAAGTTCGGTATACTATATTACCTCTCGTTACTTGAATTATTTTAGTAATTTATGCTACCTGGTACCTTTATGCCCTTAATTAAATATGAAAAATAGGATAGGTGCAGTTAATCAAGATTCTTTATTTTTTAAATTCTCATTTACCAATGAACACGCAGGTACATACGAGATAATTAATAAGTAAATTATGACATTTGTCTGTTATGAGAAAAAAAAATATGAAGAGTGATTATTATGAACATAAATCGGTACTAAAATAATGAATAGGAATAAGAATTTTATGAGAGTCAATATGGACCCAATATTGATACATATATTTTGTCATCACGTTTTATCTTTGATTCTCTCATTTTGTTTTAAGTATGACGTTTCTATTTCTCGTAATAGTTCTATGATTTCAAACAACTGCGTACCTAGTGAAAATGAAGCACCAGAATATATCTATTTATTCACTTGTCTCTAGTGGATGTTCGTTCAATATACTTTTGCTTTAAGTTGCCTAAAACCTAATGCCAGGTCGGTCAGTTGGGCAACTTGGGCATTTGCCTTGGATTGACTGATTGATACCACTAATTCAATGAGCAAGATATTCAGTCGAAAATACAAACTGAGACATGGATACACAGAAAAATATGGCACGCAGCACGGAATGCTGAGGACCTGGGTTCGATTCCCAGTGCTGGTCTCTTTTTCTGGTTTTTCTGTGCATCCATGTCTCAGTTTGTATTTTCGATATGGTGTTACGGGATGACCGTAAAAGTAACAAATTTGGAGTTGAAATAAAAAATACAAAAAACTCCAAATAACCAATCATAACAAGATATTCAAGATATTGAAGCCGTGGTGGCCTAGGAAGCCGTGGTGGCCTAGTGGTTTGACCTATCGCCTCTCAAGCAGAGGGTCGTGGGTTCAAACCCCGGCTCGCACCTCTGAGTTTTTCGAAATTCATGTGCGGAATTTACATTTGAAATTTACCACGAGCTTTGCGGTGAAGGAAAACATCGTGAGGAAATCTGCACAAACCTGCGAAGCAATTCAATGGTGCGTGTGAAGTTCCCAATCCGCACTGGGCCCGCGTGGGAACTACGGCCCAAGCCCTCTTGTTCTGAGAAGAGGCCTGTGCCCAGCAGTGGGACGTATATAGGCTGGGATGATGATGAACAAGATATTCAGAGCAAGAGCTTTAAAGATATTCAGGGAAAAAATACGAGTAGCTCCCAGTGACCTTCTGCATACAATGAGGGCTATCGCGTATGAATTCACCGCTAGAGGCGCTAGTGTAGCGTGAGGTCTCCCGAAATGTCAAATCTCATAGTTTTTGGGTGAGCTACGCGGGTTTATTTATAATTAGAGTAATTTTGTGAATATTTTGCAATATCTTAAATTAATTATGGCAAATATGCGTTCCGGGGCATTGAATGTCTGTGTTTTGAGACAGTTTTGTCTTTCGAAAACCTTTGTGCTCCCTTTTTTCCGAACAAAACGGGGACTATGCAACACTGTGGCATGCTCGATATTTTTATGGTACGGTTTTAAGGTGTATTAAATTTGATTTTAATCTAAACTTTGTTTTCACGCCCGTAATAACAGACTTTGAAAGCCACATTTAAAACCTCACGCAACAGTGGCGCCATCTCGAAAAACAAAAAACGATGGCCCTCATTGGACAAGGGCACCACTCCATTCGACCCCTTTTCTTTACACTTTCTAAATCTGTCTGATAGAATTGGAAACACGACATCTGAACTATGTAGGTATATTGACTACAAGTTGTGATTAGGCTCTCTGGACTTAAAGAGCCAGTTTTTAATGTAAGAGCCATTAAATGGTGCCAAATAAACACAGTTTCGTAGTTTGATAATGACGCAGTCAATTACTTAGGAGTAAATTATGTCGCACTATGTCGATTATTATTATTTATTTCATTGTAAGGTCATGTACATATTTGTGAAAGGTGTTACATTTGGTATTTTTATTAGTTAGTCCATGACGCCCTGCAAGGGCACACAATAGTTATAATTATGAAGTTAATGGTATTAAATCAATTAATACAATGTCGATATTTTGTCGATGCAAATATTTTAGTAATTTTTTACTCGGTTGCTTTGTTATTGTTATTATGCTCTGATACTAAGTCAGTACGATTATAATCGTGCCATAAAACTCTGAAACGTGTCGTAGATATAAAAGGAATGACGAAGTTAATCCAGAATATTTGGTCCAAATAGTAAGCTCAATTTAATCTTTTGGAGAAATTACTGATATTCTTCATTCCAGATGACGTCACAACTTTCATGCGTTACACTTTGAAAATCTACTAAATGTACTGAAGCAATAGAATATAGAACTCTATTATTTATAGTACTGTCAATGGAACTAGTGGGAACACACCTCAACTTCAATACCTACAATGTTCTCGAACTCCCAGTGGCAACAGTAAATTGACTCAAATATGCCTCATCCATTTTGTAATTCGTTATATAAAGCACTATTTATATCTCTTTCGCACATTACTGCTTTAGTGACACAGCGGCAGGTAAACAAAGAACAATCACTTCGTATATTTTGCTTACCACTTTAATTTGAAGGCGTAAACGCGACAACATAATACAACAACACATCACACACTAACCAAAACTATTCCTTATCGATATAGCAGTTTAACGCGGTTATAAACACGTTACGATCTTGACACGAGAATAACAAAATATACTTACGTTTGTACATTGTGGCACTGAACTAACTATTCTTGAGAGGTTATTTATAAAGTCCTGAGACGTCTTCCTCAGCGTGAAGCCGCAGACTGGCTAACTCACCGCATAATCACTACTGATAGTGCTATCACCAATACTTCGGGATTAACAGTGATAACGGACTTTCAAAGTGATTTGAATAGTTTATTGAATCAGGCGTTACTTTGCGGAGGTCCATATCAATGAACTAAAATAATTTCCCCGCTCACCCGCGACCTCACGACAGCTAAGCTCATGCAAAATATGCGTGTTCATGCAGCTCCCCCACCTCCACACTGCAAGAACACACACAAATCACACAAACCCATCCATCACCACCACCACACTACACTGACGCGTTTCGAACTCAAACAGAGCTCATCTTCAGAGTGACACAACCG
This sequence comes from Choristoneura fumiferana, assembly GCF_025370935.1. Taxonomy (NCBI): domain Eukaryota; kingdom Metazoa; phylum Arthropoda; class Insecta; order Lepidoptera; family Tortricidae; genus Choristoneura; species Choristoneura fumiferana. The sequence continues at coordinate 3,768,078 of NC_133478.1, forward strand.
TACACCATGCTACCAGTTGTTAGACTCTCACAACACATGTCATACACACATACATGTACATGGTGTATGTCTAACAACTGGTAGCATGGTGTACGGTTGTGTCACTCTGAAGATGAGCTCTGTTTGAGTTCGAAACGCGTCAGTGTAGTGTGGTGGTGGTGATGGATGGGTTTGTGTGATTTGTGTGTGTTCTTGCAGTGTGGAGGTGGGGGAGCTGCATGAACACGCATATTTTGCATGAGCTTAGCTGTCGTGAGGTCGCGGGTGAGCGGGGAAATTATTTTAGTTCATTGATTTGAATAGCTATTAAAATATAAATGAAGTGAAGTAAAATTGAAAGAAATCGGTAATTTATGTGACACTGATTATACAGCGTACGTATTACATTTTTGCGCGCGGATTTTCTGGTTGATTGTGGCATTACGCACAAATTAGTTGCCAAGTAGATAATAATATAAATAATTATATATCACTGGACTCTTGACACCAATTGACCTAGTCCCAAAGTAGGCCTGGGTGTCTTTAAGAGGCGGGTGTACAATTTTCTGCAGGGCCGACAACGCACTGGCATCGCGTAAAGCGCTGCGGGTGTCAATGGACAGTGGTGATCACTTAACATCAGGTGACCCACTAGTTCGTTTGTCTGGCCTCTCTAACATAAAAAAGTAAAGCTTGTGTTATGGGTACTGACTGGGTAACGCACAGTAGCGGCGTTAGGATAGGGCGACCGCCTAAGGTACTGGAAGTGTTAAAACCGGTACTTGCAACGCATAAAAATCTTAAATAGATGGATACACACGTAAATACATACATATTAAACACCCAAAACTCGACCAATTTGTATTTTTAATACAAATATCTGTTCCGATCGGCAATCGAAACCGGGACCTCAAGATCGTAGTCAGGTTAACCGCTGGGCAATCCGTCGTCGAAAAAAGTTCTTGCCGTTGGAGCAAATGTATTCTTATATCTATTCATGAATGGCAGTCTCCTACCTGAAGAAGCTGTGTGTTTAAACCCTTACAAGGGGGACTGACGACCTGGTGATGATTTGAAATTGCGGTTCTTTTATGTTTTCATTGGACTCAGTGTCTAGGTACTCTTGTTTCCGATATCCTGTCAATCTTTTAAAGGTTAACTAGAAAAGATCCCTTCAAGGGATAAGTTTGCCTATGTACATCTTTTTCTCTTGCTCACTGATATTTTCTTTGTTTTTATGTACAACTAGCAGTTACCCGCGACTCCGCGTACAATTCGGTTATCGCTATATCGCGGGAACTGTGCAAATTTCCCGGATAAAAAACTATCCTACGTCCTTCCTCGGGACTCAAACTATCTGTATACAGAATCTCATCTAAATTGGTTCAGCAAGACGTGATGAAGTAACAAACAAACAAACAGACTTACAAAATTTTCGCATTTATAATATTAGTGGGATACAATACAATACAATACAAATATTCTTTATTGCACACCATAAAGCAGTAAAAATACTTATAATATAAACACTTAGATTTACGGTAGACAATAGGCGGTCTTATCGCTTAAAAGCGATCTCTTCCAGACAACCATTTGGGAACAAGAAATTATATAAATATGTTACAAAAATAGGTGGCGGAAACAGAAACAGAAAATAAAAACAAACAAAATATCAATAACATTAAAATAAATACAAATGAAAATACATACATGCAATACTATACAATACATAAACCACTAACATAATACAGCAATATAAATTAACAATTAGGCCGCAATGGGAGAAAAAGGATAAGAAATTAGGAAATAAAATAGATAAACACAGAAAGACTGAGGACAGAGCTAAGAAGGCAGTGTCAAGAAGTGAGCCTTGACGAGATTTTTGAAAATAGGAAGAGATTTAGCTTTCCTCACATCTAGGGGAAGAGAGTTCCATAAAAGGGTTGAAGTGCAAGTGAAGGAGTTATGATAGAACTTAGAGGAAGAAATTGGAACAGTGAGAAGTAAATTTTGGGAAGACCGAATGGAAGACAGGAACTTAAAACGTTGTTGGAGATATTCTGGAGTTGTGGGGTTGAAAAGTATGCTGTATAAAAGAGAAAGAATATGAGAGTCACGGCGAAAACGAATGGGGAGCCACTTGAGATGCGTGCGATAGGTGGAGACGTGGTCATATTTCCGTAATCCGAATATGAACCGAATACAGACATTTTGGATACGCTCAAGCTTATTCAGTTGCTCCTCAGTGAGATCAAGATAGGAAATATCAGCATAATCCAAAATGGGCAGAAGAAGAGAATTTGCCAGCGCAACCCTGGTAGCGAATGGGAGAAAATTGCGAAGCCGTCTCAGAGACCCCACAGCAGCAAACATCTTCCTGCTTACCTCTTTAACTTGCGGCGCCCAAGATAAAGTCTGGTCCATAAAGACACCCAAGTTTTTTACCTGAGCCGAGAAAGGTATCGTAACACCATTAAAAAGTATAGACGGCAGATTATTGATATTTAATTTGGAGATAAAATAAGGGCTGCTGGATAAATAGTTTTACAGTGCAAGATCGGAGACCGATGGACACGGGTGGTATACGACCTGTCATTGTGGTGTTCTTTGAGGGAGGCCTACGTCCAGCAGTGGATGTCTTTCGGCTCACCACAATGACCAGTGACTGGCATCTATCTAACCTAGTAGAAAGTGCAGATGATGCCAAAGATGTCAATCTAAATCCAAATCCAAATCATTTATTCAGTAAATAGGCCGCAATGGGCACTTTTACACGTCATCTTTAAACTATCAGCGCTTTCGGAAAGACCATCATTGCCAAGAAGAATGCGCTGCAAGAAACTTGGCAGAAAGTCATGTAAGTAACTAACTGGTTAAATTACCGCCTATTCACTCTAACCTTGAAGACGTAGGATACGTTGAGTGACAAGAATGTTTAAGAAACTCCATTTAAAATCCAGTCGGCTTGAACACTCTGGGTTCATAGTCATAGGGTTCTAGTGTACATATTATAGACTCTTAAATGATTTGCAAAACCGGCTAGTTGACACAACAGACCAAAGAGCCGACAACATCTCTTTCAAAGAATTGGCAAAGCTATTCAAACAAGGAATGGCTGCCACTGCCAGTCATTTGGGCACAATGCCATAGAAACTACAAAGTTTTCATTTTACAATTTATTTATTTTGTAATTCCTTAATATATCTAGTTAGATTAATTGAATTGTAATTGAATACATTTTCATTTTAATTATATTTTTCATAAGATATTGTTGAAATTACTTGACGATTTAGGCCATTAAAGCTCAAACAAGTATTTGTAAGGACTAGGTATCTACTTATTGCAATATGATAACTGTACATTTTTTTTGTGAACCTACATACCTATATAGCCCTATTTGGAAAAAAATACCTCTAGGATGAAATCCTCGTATAAATACTTCTTTTTCCATAAAAACCATTACCGTTGTCTCAATAATTGCTATCTGCCTCATTTATCAGCATACAATTTTTTTGTTGACTTATATTACAAACACATTCAGAAATCACATTAAATTAACCCTTAACCTGTTTTTTTTTTAAGATAAAGGAATATTTTAGAAACAACTCAGTGTATTATTACTGAGCGGCAAAAATTTTTGCCCTCAAATGTATACAGAAATAGGTCATTTTGTATGTAGAGTAGTACAAAATTTGTATGTAGGTGGGCCAAATTTTGTATGTAGGGTGGGACAAATTTTGCGCCGCTGTTTTGTTTCTGGTATGATAGTCGACAGACTGCCGAACACAATTAGGTCAAACAATGTGTAGGTACTCATTTTGTCGGAGCGATTAGAAGAGATAACGACGTGTTTTGAGTTCAGCGTTGACTTTAGCATTGAACTGATGCAAGGGTTTCGTAAGAAATAACTATATGTATAAAGACTACAAAGTTACCTAGTTATTAAAGACTGTGCGGCAATTAGAATCGGAATTGATTAGTATATCTTACCCGGAATATTCAATTCAGAGCTAAAGAAAGTGTACATCCCAGCAAAGAAGGGTTTTTTTTTTCATTTTCCCCATACTTAACCATCTTACATAACCAGCGCCACTGAATAGATAATAGCAAACTGGACAGGGGCCAAACTTTTCCTACTTCAAAGAGATTTCAGTAATGTAATTGGTCACTTTTACTGACAATTTAGGTTCCGGAAAATTGAGTATGATGACGCGAATCGAGGAGGAATGTTAGGTGCAATTGCGACCAGCGAAACCGGCTGCTTATTTAGTACCTCCAGTCAAAAAGTTGACTTTAATTGTAGTTTAAATACATGCATTTAATTCCTTATATTTAACCAAATCACCTGTAACGTGATTGTTATAAAAAACAAATACCTATAGTAGGTTTGAAAGCTTAATTCAATCCATATCCATACTTACTAATATTATAAATGCGAAGGTGTGTGCGTTTGTATGTTTGTCCGTCTTTCACGTCGAAACGGAGCAACGGATCGACGTGATTTTTGGCATAGAGATAGTTTATGGGCCAGAGAGTGACATAGGCTACTTTTTATCCCTGAAAAATGCACAATTCTCGAGGGAACAGCGCGCGATAACCGAATTACACGAGGGCGAAGCCGCGAGCAAAAGCTATTTTAGAATAAAATCAAGCAAAAGCTAGCAAAAGAACTAATAATTTCGTTTTTAAGAGCTCGAAAACAAAGTAACTACTTTATGCCACTGAGAATTCGGTTAAAACTTGTATTCCTTAAATACCTAAGTATTAATACTCGTGTATGATATGATCTGCACTTATTTGTCAATAGTTATAGTCACTTTTTGGTTTGATCTGGCGATATATTTTTTCCTCTGCATAGTAGAAATGAATTGCAACGTCTCAAAAGATTGAATGGACATGATACATGTTTTTAAGTACCTATATATTTATGTGTAGTAAAAAATACTTGTAGATAAGCATTATTACACATCTATCACGTTCACAGATATTACAAAGAAACTGATAAAGAGAAATTGAAGCAAATCATTGTGAAATAAAAAATGATCTTGAAACGTACATATTTTATTAACTCTTAGTACAGTATTAAAGCTATTTTTAAATAGGACTAACCTAACGTCTAAACCAATACAGAAGCATCATTATAAAGATTCATTGTTGTAAAGAGTAGATACAGTTATAGTAGCACGTAAACACAATAGATTGCTCTGTCAAGTCAGCAGTCAAGTGGCGTAATCTGAACGTGTTCATTCGACAACCTTACCCGGAATGTGACAGAAGCGTGAAAATGGGTTCATATTTGTATAATTTTAGCAGTAGGACGTCCACTATCCACCTCCAGTTGCTTCTGTTGGAAGCGGGCTGCATCCACCGTGAGCCTGCTGCTTTAACCAGGTCATCCGCCCATATCGTTGGTGAACGTCCTACGCTATGCCTACAGATTCGAAAACTTTTCGACCCCAATGACCAAGCTGTTCTCCCCGCTTTGTAGTATGCCTATGCCAGCCTAGTGACACGACTATTCCTACATTGGAATCAAATCATTAAGGCCATATTGCCTTAATAAAAAATATAAATATAAGTACCTAACCTAACCAACAAAAAGTTGGAAACCCCGACTTTGTCTCTTCAAAGTTCAATATCTCAAAAACGGCTAAACGGATTTTGATGAAACATGTCTAAGAACCGTCGCTGGAAAACCTGATTTCAAATAAAAAAACCGCATTCAAATCGGTCCACTCGTTTAAGAGCTACGGTGCCATAGACAGACACACATAGCGGTCAAACTTACAACACTTTTCGGGGGTCAAAAATAACCGTGCATAAAAATAGCCTTACATATTTTAAGCCATACAATTGAGTGGTAGGTATAGGGATTTATTGATCACTTTACTCGTACAGTACATTTGCCAACTTGTTATCACTTATGTCACAGTTTTTATTGCGCCACGCCACTGGTGTCTACTTATTTAATATCTAACTTTAAGGAAATTCATAACAAAACAATGAGTCAAAACAAACAGCTCACTATACACTAGGTTATTTGGTTTACATAGGTATATCCTTTCTTATCAGAATTATCTCACGTGTGGACATTATTATCTTAACAGTTCGACAAGGTCAACAAGTACATATTATATACCTATCTCTTGTTTACTGGAATGTTCTTTCAATGTCCATGTGTTCTTTTCTACTATCCTATCCTATCCATTATAAATAAAACAAGTGCCTTATATAGACATTAATTCTTAAAATACCTTAAGTAACTTGCCCTAATGGTTTTACCTATGGCATCTCGAGCAGAGGATCGTGGATTCAATCTCGGGTTCGCATCTCTGAGTTTTTGTTATATATTGCTGTTACAATAGGAATAACGACTGGGTTAAAAATATATCATTATATTTAGTCCGACAGTTAGATTATGGAAAAATATGGGACACGTATTTTTTGGTTTATCAAATTATTAAAAATCGACAAAGGTATAGACTATAGATCATCAAACTTCCGGAGTGGGGGCTTGTGACGTCACTATTATATTGGTAAAAATCGTACCATATAGTGACTTCACTCGAAACTTCTAAGCACTGTGTCCTCGACATTTTTTGTTTGTCAAACAAAAGAAAAAATACGTGTACAATATTTTTTAAGTATCTTACTGACGGACTAAACAGTTTTTTTTAGTCGTCGAGCCTATCGCTCCACCCAGACTTGGTATAAAATAAATACCTACCTTTAAATTAGGTACCATTAGGACCATTTTATTTAGTACCTACTTAACTTTGTGTGTTCATCAGACTTCTTAATAACCCGCCTTAAAATACAAACTCTTCATCAGTCACTAAATATCTTTTGAACTAATACGGATGAACAATAGAATGTCCATGCGCTTCCAACACCTGACCCCGCACTCCAATTGGAGCAACTCCCGACGCCAAAGATGCCACAGGCTGAACGACCGGTTGTGCAATTTGATTCACAGCTACCGGAACTGGCTGAGGAACCCTTACAGGAACAGCTGAAGGTATCCCAACTAAATATGGCTGCGGGACAGGATACCCTACGCCTTGCGTAATAGTTACCGGCACAGGGTGAGCCACGGGGTATGGAAAAGGCCTGTCAATGGGCACAGCTACAGGTCTAGGTATTATATGGGCTACTGGGTGAGGTACTACCACTGGTACCGGTCTTGGTTGATCAACCGGTACTCCATAGTGGACTGGGTATGGCACTGGGCGGGGAATAGCTATTGGTACTGGCTGGGGAACAGGTATGGCTACTCGGTTGTGTAGTTCTGTGACCGAGTGGCGCGTCGGCAAGTTGGCTGGCACGGCCAAGGAGTTGACTATGTTCCGTTTGGTTGGCTCGGCGCTTCTTGAAGAGCTTACGCTCAGAAACAGGAGTATCTGAAAAGAAATTACAACGTTAGCCAAGCTTTCGCTTCTAAGCTGCTACACTCTTGACAGAGTGGTCTTTGTCGTTGGATGAGGAGTGAACCTTCATGACAACTTTCTTGGGAAAATAATGTGGTGATTTCCCATTGCCTAAAATTTTACTAATTATGTGAAATAAACACAGATAGCTCACGTGTTAAATCGAGTTTAGATCGACATGTTTAGGGGTCGTATCTGAGTTTATTTCACTAAACATAAATGATATTCATGTTTAAAAAGGTTTTAGTTTTTATTCGACTGAATGGAAAACGAGCATGTGATTCTCCTGATGGTAAGAGATCACCACCCCCCCCATAAACATCTGCAACATCAGGGGTATTGCAGATGCGTTGCCAACCTAGAGGCCTAAGATGGGATACCTCAAGTGCTGGCTAATTTCACCGGCTGTCGGCTAGTGTGTGCTACTAATATTATTCCGAATGTTTGTGATTGTGTGTGTTTATGGATGCAGATAGCTAAATACGCACGCAAAATGTCAAAATCTCAAATGCTAAATCTAGCGATGCAAATTTTCAAGTAATTCAGTAATGGTTCTCTCACATTGGCTGTTATAAGTGTTATATAACGTTATAAAACATTTTTTATAACAAATTCTAACAAATGTCATGATTGTTATCATGTTATATAACTTTTAAAATGTTATACCTATAACATGATAACATTATGGAATATAATACATATATGGTGTTATTTTACATTTTTATACCAATGTGGGAGCGTTTTAAACATCTAACAAGTTGTAACAAAATTTATAAAGTGTTAGACAATGTTATCGTGTTTTATAACGTAACATAACACTTATAACAGCAAATGCGGGAGCACCATAAAATTTCAGAATTTCAATTTAACTGCAAAGATCCAACGGTCACGTGTGTGAACCCGCGGGTAGTAAATATATTTAAAAAAAATAAAACTTAAAGTGAAAAAAACAGTATTGGTAGTCTATAGGTTGAATACCTACTGTCAATTAATTTAAAGTTCAACAGTCGGGACCCATTCGAAATCGTGGCCTGCTCAAAAATACCCAGTAGTTAATAGGTCATGTAGGTCAAATTCTAACAAACAAACCCGTTAGTTTACTGTTGTTTCAAACAGAAATTCAATAATACTTACACAACATATTCGCGACATTTTCCTTCAATGTTGTAACCAAGTGTTGCAGGTGAAGCGAGGAAAGAAAGTGCCCCGGAGTGGGAAAGCAGGGTATTTATAATGTCAAGTATACCCGTATAAGTAGGCGATGTACGGAACCCGGCACACGCCCTGCAAGAAAGCTGCTCCATATGGATGGAAGCTGGTAAACCCCCCTTTAAAGACATAGAAATTATTTAAAAAAAGCTGTTGCCCGCGACTCTGTCCGCGTAGTATCCGTTTATCGCTATCCCGCGGGAACTATGCAATTTTTCGGGATAAAAACTAGCCTTTGTCCTTTACCGGGACAAATCAGTTCAGCGATTTAGACGTGAATGAGTAACAAACATCCAAACCTCCAAACATCCAAACATCTTCACAAACTTTCACATTTATAATATTAGAGGGATTTCTTACATTGCTAAGGATTTTTCTGGAATGTTGTATTGTATTGTAAAATCTTGAAAAATATTTATTGGGGTGTTCAGTCAAATTAATCCAACCACTGTTAAAATGAAAATATTAATGTGGCAAAACTGTATTTAAAAAAAAATACACGATGACGACACCATCAATGCAACTTCATTGACTTCGAGATTCTTGCTGTAACATGGTGGCTATAGTAATCGTATCAATCAAAAAATCTCAAGTTGGTTTACTTAAGAAACCTGCAAAATTTAACAGAAAATTTATTTTAAGATATACAGTGTACCTAAACACAGTGAACAATTCCCAAAAATACATTACGCATTCCGTAATTTATGTATACATGCAATTATACGAATAATACGAATATTTGTTCTCGGGTCTTGGATGTTTAATATGTATTTAAGTATGTATTTATCTATATAAGTAATGTTATCCGTTGCCTAGTGTCCATAGTACAAGCTTTGCTTAGTTTGGGACTAGGTCAATTGGTGTCAAGTGTCCCATGATATTTATTTATTTATTTAATTTTTTCTATCTCTCTATGTAGAGACAAAGATACTAAGGAAGCTAAGAGCATTTGCCACTTCAGGAATTACATGCGGACATTTCTATCTCGTGTGACTATGGGAATATGCCAATCCGTTATTTCCAAGAACGAACTAAGTTATGTACCTATTTAATTTACATATCCGACTCTATTTTAACCAATCACACACTCACACACTAGAATTAGAAACGCCAAAGTGAAAGTATCTTTATTCAATTTAAGCTATAACAAGCACTTAATGAACGTCAAAAAATCTACCACCGGTTCAGAAGTATTATCAGCTCTATATATTTACTACCAATAACGCGTCAGCCTCACATGTTAGCTATTTTAGGTATAAACTGGGCGATCTAGACTGTGCGCAGACGTAATAGGCTTACGCAAGGGTGATTATCAAATTGTTTTAGCTAAACCGCTCCGAGCTAGGACTTACGACTTCCTTTAATGCTCTTTCGGTATTTTGCAGATAATGGTGATGAGATTTGATGAAATGGTGATTATTTATGATTTACTAGTGGTTATCCGCGATGTTATAAATCGGTTTAAAAATATATACTTTCTTCGTGGAGTTTCTTGCAAAATTCTTCTCAATGAGTTTTTTCGGAATCGGTGATAGATCTTTTGACAGGCATAAATGCTTTTATAGCCTATAATTCGTCTTTATAGCATTAGTTTAGGTACGTGTCTTTTTATTGAAAAACACTTTTGAAAAATAAGTCACAGCAAATAGTAAAAATTAGCAAAGACAATACGAGTATGATCATTTACGAGTACATGCTATTGGTATCATAAGTAATAATTACTGTTTTTATAAAAACATTTTTCAATAAAAAGACTCGTCAAGACTGTTTACCCTTTTTCTGATGCTAAAAAAACGAAGTATAAATTGAATCATCATCATCTCAGCCGTAAGACGTCCACTGTTGGACATAGGCCTCCCCCATAGATCTCCAGTTGCTTCGGTTGGCAGCGGCCTGCATCCACCGTGAGCCCGCGGCTTTAACCAGGTCATCCGTCCATCTCGTTGGTGGACGTACTACGCCGCGCTTGCCGATCCACGGTCTCCACTCGAGAACTTTTCGGCCCCAACGGCCATCTGTTCTCCGTGCTACATGGCCTGCCCTTTGCCACTTCAACGAACTAATTCGCTTAAATAAATACATAAAGATATTTAGGACGCTTATACTCGTATCATTAAGTTATTGTATTGTACAAGTGGCGAGTTGTCGTTCATTGTGGCGTTCTAAGGCGGAGGCCTTTGTTCAGCAGTGGACGTCTTCTGGCTGATAATGATGATGATGAATATTTGGGGATGCGCATGGGAATTTGGTAAAATTATGGTATTTCTATTCAACTGTTCGATCTAATGGTATACGCGTGTAGTATATTATAATAACTAATAAAGTTTTGTTACTAAACCAACGTGCTTTGCGTAAGTAGGCATCGCCGTCGGGTAAGTGTCAGCGTACAGTTTAAACTATAGCCGTAATAGGGTGCCGGAAACAATACTGTTTCGCTAAGTCTTCGACGCACAGGTCTGTATCTGTATTGCTTAAGACAGCCGCAGATACGGTTGCGGATGACGTTTGGAATTTAGATATACGTTATGCCAATCCAGTTCATTAAAAGTGTAAACAAACTGATTTCGTCAAAATTCGTGTATAAACACCCACTGGATCGAATCAATAACACATTTATCTATGATTCGTGTCTTTTAACTAGATGTCACTGTTTTCACCAAAATTCACGTGATTTTAATATTTATTTTTCATTTCTGACGTTATTTCTTTATTGAAACATGTGTATAATCTGTAGAAGCATAGCTAGCTTGTGGATGGCTAGTAGATGGTGGAAAAATTTACATTTTAAAATCGATTAATGCGCGGACGAATAAGCGATTTTTATTTACTTTCCTTAAAATGAAACAATAGTTACTGCTTTCATAATTGAATAAAGTGTTTGGAATTAAATCAAGTATTATAAATAATAAAATAGACAAAAATATGTTGATCTATTCAATTAATAAATAATCGATTTACTGAACAGATTAATAATTTTGGAATAGGTTCTAGGTTTTCACATCACTAAATGTCTATGCTCGGGTTAATGGCGTATTTGTTTACGCTTGTCATGAATTGGATTGGAATACAATAATAGTCTAGTAGTGGTAATGGTAGCAAGTCCAAACGAGCAAACAAAAACATTTTTTTCCAGCCGAACCTTTTAAAGCAGTTTACGCAAGTAGTTTATCAACTCATTAACTGACTCCCCATACTCCTAGCTTATGTTTATGTAAAGAATCGAAAGGACTAATATTAAAGTTACATAAGGTTTAAGAATGCAGTTCTATCACTGCTGTAATGGGCATTAGAGTGTACCAGTTTTTATTTACTAGCAAGTGATAATTATGTAGCTTCAGCAGAAAATGTTTCCTTATCCATGTTACATTTTTTTTATTGCAAACACATCTTACAACGATTCCACTCTACATTGTGAAATACTTATCGAGGTCTTATGTGGACGCTAGCTTTTGCCAGCGACTCCATCTGCGAACAATACGTTTATCGCTATCCCACGGGAACTGTGTAGGAAAGTCTTCCGACCGACGTTCAAACAGGTTCTAAGTTTTCCGAAATTCATTATGCAAAATTAAATTTGATATTTACCATAAGCTTTACGATAAAGGAAACCATCGTGAGCAAAACCTGCACAAACCTGCGAAGTAATTCAATGGTGTGTGTGAATTTCCCAATCTGCATTGGGCCCGCGTGGGAACTACGGTCCAAGCCCTCTCTTTATGAGAGGAGGCCTGTGCCCAGCAGTGGGACGTATATAGGCGTGAAGAAGTAACAAACTTTCATATTTTCACATTTATAATATTGGTAAGGAAGAGTAAGTGTTTATAAACACAAACTGGATAGCTATTTTATTGATTTAGGGAGTTATTAAGTTAGTAAATATTATTTTTATCACCATCTTGTAACTGTAAAAGCCTATCTCTTGTCTTCCTAAACAAACCTTAATTATTTCAATCGTCTATATACATTATTGAAATCGTATATATTCCACTGTAACTGATTCCATGTGCCTCCCTACCTATATAGGTATACACTCACCCTCCAAGGACCCACCTTTATCTTTCCATCATCCCTTAGATCACAATCAGAGCTCCGCTTTCTACATCATAAACTGACTTGTAGCCCGGTCGATGCTTTGCATTTTAATCGATACAATTTTGTAATGGTTCGGCGCTGGTAATGCGCAGGAGTGTTAGTGGGTGATCTCATCAGGACACAGTGGCTGGTGTTACGTGGCATGTATTTTGGGGTCAAATCCCATGCAAAATCACTAGGATAGCTGATTAAATACGATATTTGACAACTGTTGAATTTACCATATCCTGTTTATAACATTATAAATATACAGACAATGTTTAGCGAAGAGAAAAAATAATTTGCTTCAAAATTGGGTTTACAGCGATTTTTTGAAAAAATCTGTATGTCTGTCTCTTTCTAAAATGGGGGACGATTGTTACTCGCGTCCGCAGGAGAAACCCACCACAACCCTGCACGTGTCCCCTGGGTGGTGCTAAACGAGTGACAAACATTAAGGCGATATACAAAAGGTGCCATACGATTAAATAAATCTAAAACGTTTTTCTCTATGCAGCAAATATGGCGCTTCTTGCATGTGACGTCACATACAAGTAAGTTTTTCTCTGCCTAATCTTGAATTTCAAACCTTTATAATTCTGTTGTATACATTAATTTATAAAATGAATAAAAAATTGTCAAATACCGTATTATTATTTTTTCGCTTACTGTACTTTTTATTAATTGTACTTGCATTGTCATCCAATAATATGTACTTAGCAAATTTCAAGTTAATCCGACTACTACGAGTTGTAAAATTTGACCCAAAATCAAACAAGGCAAATTATAAACAAAACTGCCATGATTCGTTCAAAGGTTAGTTAATAATGTGTCTACTAAACCGATACGACATCGTTTCGATAATGGTTTTATTTTACCACATTATCCGGTTCTAATAACAAAATTCCCCTGGGAATTCCTAAATTTTTTATCGTGGTCGTCATTGATGTTTGTGTTAAGAACAACTGCCCAAGATTTCAAGACTTTAAACCCAGCGGTTGTTACTTCGAGATTTTATCCCTATCCCATGGGGATATCGGGAAAGTATTCTATGTTTTAATCCAGGTTATAACTAACTTTTTGCCAGATTTCATCCAAATCCGTTCAGCCATTTCAGCGTGAAGAAGTAACAAGCATACTCACTCACTCATAAACTTTCGCATTTATAATATTCGTAGGATTATTTATATTTATTATAAATTTATATTTCTTACCTATAAGCTATGGTCTGCTTATAGTGTAACAATAGTCATCCGTGCGTTGACACCCGGGTGTTGCGCGTGAGTGGCGCGCCGGCCACGTGCGTTTGCACACTCGTTAACAACTGTCATTGGATTACATAAGATTATCGCCGCCCTAGACGTGACGCGACGGCGATGTAAAATAATAAGGTTAACAGAAGTGTATTCGTATGATACAATACAATACAATATCTCTTTATTGCACACCGACACATAATACAGCAAACACATGTGTATGTATATAGAGATTTTTTAAGGTAAGTAAGTACTAAGCGGCCGCTTCAGAGCGATCTCTTCCAGGCAACCTTTACAATAAACAAACTTCTTTTCGTTTGAGTTTCTTTGAATGCATTGAAATAAACCAAAAACCATAATACAGGCTTTCCAAGCCTGACATTTGTCTTTAATTTAACAAACTAGCACTTAGCCAATTCATGAAATGGCGCCACTTCATGATATGCCTAGGAATTTCGTGATCTAGCGGATTTAACGATCGGCCGCCGACATATATACAATACAATAACTCTTTATTGCACACCAACGCAGTACAGAAAACACAAGTATATACATAGAGATTGGTTTTTTGGAATCTTTTTGTATTTTTTAATTCAATTCCAAATTTGTACTTTTACGGTCATCCCGTAAAACCTAAATTGAAAATACAAACTGAAATATAGATGCACAAAAAAAAAAGAAAAATAAGACCAACACTGGGAATCGAGCCCAGGTCCTCGGTATTCCGTACCGCGTGCTATACCGCTACACCACTGTTGGTGAACAGTGTTGGTGAATATATACATAGAGATTTTCTAAGGTAAGCAATAGGCGGACTTATCGCTTCTGAGCACCTACCTACACCGAGATATTTAATTATAACGCAAGAGGGTATTCTCTAGTCAGAGCTATTGTTGATTACGTGGCATTGTAGTATTACGGACGCTATGTATAAAGTATAAACAGAGAGCTTTTCTCAATAAGCTCATTTAACTTGCCGTCTAGCCGTCGCAGTGGCACCAATACATGCGCCCACGCAAACCCGCGGCATAAACATCAACAATCGGGACGATTTACGACATTCTATACGTATCCTGCTATGAAGAAATCACTACTCACTTAGCAATAACGACGAACATTTATTACAGACCTTAATAATAATATGCAAATGCTCGCATAAACTAAATATAGCACAGAACTAAAAACATCAGCAATTGATTTGTTATCTTATATCAGTGTATCCTTTTCACGATCGATGTCGCGTTTGTTGTTCTTTTCATGTATTTTTTTCTTTAATTTTATACTGTCGTTTTTAATTATTTTATTTCGAAAAAAATACTTTCTGCCAAGTATCTGGCGACGCATTCTTCTTGGCAATGATGGTCTTTCCAAAAGCGCTGGTACGGCCAGCTGAAGACTACCTACAGCTGGACGTCTGGAATGACACATACTTTTTATTCCGATATTACCACGGAATAGAGATAAAATCTTGAAATTTCAACTGCTGGGTTTAGAGTCATAAAATTTTGTACAGTTGTTCTTAACACAACCTCAATGAAGATCACGATATAAATTTTGGGATTTCCCAAAGGAATTTTGTAAAATTCCGGAATTTCAATTATAACTACCAGATCGAATAGTTTACGCGTGCGAAGCCGCGGGTAAACACTAGTGTTCTCATATTTCGAAAACTCAGAAGAGCCAGCCCGAATTTAAACTCGTGATCCTCTGCTTGAGAGGCCATAGGTCAAACCACTTGGAAAATAAATATGTGTGGTTTTTTGTCACATGCTTGTTCATTTTAGCTTGCGACATTTCTACTCCTCTTGTTATAAGATCTATGGTATATAGGATAGTCCTTGGTCCGTCGCCACGTCGTACCAAAAGTAGAACATCGAGGCATTCTTCGAAACAAACAGGATCGCAAACGGACTTTATTTAGGCTTAATAAGATTGTAATTTCTTCGGTTGTGGTTTAGTTGCGTTGTATGGTGTAGTCTGATTTGGATCTAAGCCACTGTGGGAACTGGTGTCCCTTTCTATTGGTGTTATTTATGGGTTCAGCTGATAAGTTAGCGACCGTTGGATGTATGAATGGATTGGATCGAAGTATCGAGAGCTGTGTTATTCGGATTTTTGATTAGTTAAGACTCTTAGCTAAACAAAAATCCCAGTTTTGTCACTTTGATCAGATCGCTCTTAACTTAAGACAAAACGGAACTATTATTATTGGATCAATTGATATGTCTATCTATTGAATAGATTCTATTCGTTTGTCTTAGCGAATTTGTTCCGAATCTTCTGAACCGATTACATCGAAATTTCTTCATTTTTTGTTCCGCCATTTTGTGGTTAGTTTAAAAAATGGTCTCTACAGCAAGTGAAAAAGGGTAATGACACAAAATAAATACTATGTTAGCGTCGACACAAAACGATACATATCGCTCTTCATACACTTCCGTATCGTTTCCGCGTAGCATTGCGTTTCGTGGTACGGTGTGGTGTGAGCGACGCTGTCAAAGATGTTTCGACATTTTACAACCTTTTATTTAGTTTCACCTGTCCCGTTGTCTGTCTGTCTGTCTCTAGTCAAATCTTGCAAGTTAAATTCGACCAACTTCCAGTCGTCGGATTGTCTTGAAATATGGCATACTTATGTAAATCACGTGACAATACATTAATCTAGTAGTGACATCCTGGTAGTCCAGCCAGGCTCGTCTCCACAGGACTAAATGTAGTTTGGGTGACAATGCAAGTAGGTACACTGAACAAAAAGTACAGTCAGCAAAAAAAGCTTGTATTAAAAATGTACAATACAATACAATACAATAACTCTTTATTGCACACCAATACAGTAAACAGTACAGAGAAAACAAGTATATACATAGAGTTTTAAGGTAAGCAAAGGCGGCCTTATGCTTCAGAGCGATCTCTTCCAGGCAACCTTACAATGGACAGAAATAAGAACATACATATAATGTAATTTTTTATGGTTAGGTTAAGTATTTTTTAAATGATGACGAGGAGGGGTGACGTGAGACAAACAGAGCTGGACTAACACGGTCATTAATTTTATGATTTAAATTCGGCTTTTGCCGAAATATAGAGTTTCTCTAAAATCAAGATACGCGGAACAAAACCCGAATTTAAATCATAAAACAAAGCTTCTTCTTTTAATACACACATTGGTACGTTTGAATTTTTGAATAATCAAAAACGTTTGGTGATCTCTGTGATACCTAGGCACAAAGATCATCGTCAATATTACCAACGACCGGAAAGCCGAGTAGTTAGAGAACCTGGGTCCCGGGTTCAATCCCCGGTCCGTACAGATATTTGTATGAATAATACGAAAGTTTGCCCTCGTAGACATTGAATATACCTATTACAGCTATTGTAGCTTTGCTTATTTTGGGACTAGGTAAATTGGTGTCAAAAAGTTTTTTTGTGTCTAAAAGCGTATTAAGTATCTAGTGTAGTAGTACCACCAAATTCCAGCACGTTACCTCACGGGCGCTCGACAGTAACAACAAACGGCGCAGGCGCAGCTTAGGCTATCGCGATCAGTGCCGATGTCGCGTGTCGCAAGGGTTACATTAGCCGTTCGGCCCATAATAGTGCATTAAGTATGTTTGTATTTTGATAATTTTAAAATACGAGTACTTATAGCACTTTAATAAGAGCTGTTGTATTGTAACAACATACCTACATATTAAAATCTAATTATATTATTTTTGGATGATATTTTCATATAATTGATTTAATAATTCGGTCCCCAGGTCCTTTAACGAAATCCACTGGAGGAAATCTCAAAACGTAAGTTTGGTTAAGAAAAAATAATTCAATGTAGTCTTTTTTTCGCTAACTGCACTAATTTAACTTATTAATGGGAAAGTTTGTAAGTCTGCTTGTGTGTTTGTTACCTCATCACGCCTAAACCGATTTAGATTGAGTACCGGAGAAAGACATAAAATAGTTTTTATACCGGAAAATTACATAGTTTCTGCGGGATAGCGATAAACGAATTTTTGCGTACGGAGTCGCGGGCAACAGGCTATTGTGTAAATAAATGTCTCGCTCACTCTCTCCTTCTCATTCCAATGTATTCGTTTATTAATTTCTGTTTAAAAGCCTCACTATAATTTAGTAAAGGTATTAAAACTATTAGCTAAGGGCCATTTTAAATCTCGAGCACGTTAAGATGTGTTGCAGAACTGGCTTGTTTACGACGCGCCAAATTCCATACTATATAGTGCTAGTTGCCTATTAAAATAAATCTTTTATTGCAAAAAAAAAAAATACAACCGAATTGATAACTTCTTCCTTTTTTGAAGTCGGTTAAAAATAGCATTTTAAATGCTAATTTAAAATGCGATGTTTGCGATAAAGCACTTTTTTTTTCATTTGTGTCCCTTTTGTACCTATATACCTAAGCAGCGAAATATACTGAGCGGCAAAAATCTGGCCCTCAAATGTATGCAATAATAGGTAATTTTGTATGTAGAGTGGACCAAATTTTGTGCCACTGAGTATATATGAGAGGAGATAAGCAATTTATGGTATTTTGGGCTATCCAATGCTGTAATAAAATAAAAACAAATATTCTTTATTTAGCACCACGAATCAGCACAATAGGTTAACATCATCATCATCGTCCCAGCCTATATTACGCCCCACTGCTGGGCACAAAAATAATTTAAGCTCGATTAGCAATCTATCAAAATTTTGCAACCACTAAAGTTCTCTGAAAACATAATATTATCCGCCTTAAGGCCGCCACTTGGGGGAATAATAAACAATAAAAATAATATAATATCCGCATTTCCGCATTTGTAGTCAAAAGCGTCATACAAACTTATACTCTGTTTATTTAACCAAGATACTAAAATGACGTTTCATGTGTTACCTGTTTTTTACGTCTCATAATAATGATGTGCTACAACCGTTAATCACCGAAAAGTTTTGCTAGCTATGTCATACGTATAAAATGTTAAGATATGAACAGATCTGTGACTGTGATGTACTAACACACGTAGGGCACTTTAGGACATTCTAAAAAAGGTAAAAATGCCACCGTTTAGGAGATATTTCGACTTTTTGTAGACATTTTCCCAGTATAAACAATACTTAGCTTATGTTCATCTGGGATTATCTAGCTTTTTATATATAAAAGCCTTTTTAAAATCGGTTCATTAGCTCCAGAGGTTGTGTACTACGAGAACCAAGTGGTATCACTTTATTCTATAAGTACAGATCAACGGACAACTAAACAATCTAAATACAGTATTTAAGGATATACACCGACCCACTAAACCATTTTACCCTAACAAATGTCCATGTCGCAAATACTAGTAAAATCCCTTCCTACAGGGTGTACCGCGATCCTTATATAAGCGCGCGCGCATCGGACTGGGCACATTGCCAGTGGACGGTGCTACTGAAAACAAATATTTAAATTGAATAAATACTCCATTAACTGAGTAGTGCAGTGAGTGAGATGAAGGTTTTTGTAAGTTTCGTTTTTTCAGAAGTGTTTTGGGATATTTAGAAAGTTTTCAGTGGATTTTAGTTGCCGAATATTTTTATAAACTGACAAATATTTTAAATAATTAATACGTAATATCCGAATTATTTTGGACGGTGTACCTAACAATATGTGATTGTTTTGGTGGTGGGAACGAAAATTTTTAACACTATTGTAAACTATTACATTGCTGAAATTGAAAGTCTGTTTTCATATTTATTAAAAGTACAATCTTGCAATTACTAGGTACTTGAATAATTGTCCATTGTCTAAAATTATGTGCGTAGTGCGTAATGTAGAGCTTAATAAGGAATCATATCTCGTAAAGAACTATTTAAGGAAAATAAAAACAATCGGTGTACAAATTTATAAAATATGCAGTTATAATGTATGTATGTATGTAAATACTTTATTGTACATAAAACACAAAAATAATACAAAAAGAAAACAACAAAACAAAAGAGTACAAAGGCGAACTTATCCCTTATAATATTTGGATTAATCTCAACAGTTCGTAATTTTGGTCTGATTCCAGTGGTCATTGAGATATTTTTTTTTAAATAACACTAAGTCTAAATTATGAAAACAATTTCTATAACAGTTCATGAGATATCCGAAGTAGATTTTTTGACCACCAATTTGTTTTATTATTCAAAATGCGTTTTTAGTCTGGCTGGCTATCAAAATTTAATTATTGCTAAGTAAATTGACCCATTCATGGCATCACGACACGAAGTTTATTTTAGACTACGGGTTCCAGAAACTGCGGCCCAGCAGCCAACACATTAAATCAGTCAGTCAATTCAATGTAAAAATCGTGGCCGTATGAGCTTAAAAACCTCGCAAATCTGCATGTTCACAGCTTAAAATGAATAAATATTCACCGCGCATTTTAAACCCCACGCTCCACCATTTCAAAAAAAAACAAAAACTAAATCGACAAAATAATGCAACTATAGAATCCGTTCACAAAATTTCTCCAAGAATCGGTTGATAAATGTGAAGTCCTGGCTGACTGACTATCAGACGGAGTAACTGATCATCAATGCCTCGCCCAAACTCCTGGTCATAGAAAGCTGAAATTTTGCGTAGCTTCCCTTTACGATGTAGACGGATTTTGCAAAACGAGAATAAAGCTGCAGGCGTAATTATATCAGCATCTCATTACCTCTTCAACTCAACCTTTTATCACCCTCCTCCGCAACCAAATAGTTAGTAAGAGCAAGAGTAAAAAGATAAAAATCAGTAATTTATTGAAATGGACCTCCGCAAAGTAACGTTTGCATCAATCGTTACCTCTTCTTTGTAATAAATCACTTATTGAAATCAAAATTATAAAACAATATCAAATCACTCGTGATGCGACTCACGCGCGAAAATTTCGTAGTCGCGATGAAGTCGTCCACGTAACGAGTAAAAGTCCATTGTATTCAGATTCGGACATGGCTTTTGGCAACGCTCGTGCGGGATTCGATCAACAAGAGCTTATTGGTAAATCCGATTTATTGGTAATCTGTGTCGTGACTGATCATTCGAAATTTTGTGTCTTATAATTAAACCTATGAAGTGAATTCAACCCATCTGTTGAGAATTAGAGGAGAGTAGAGGAGAACAGAGAGCCTTATTACATACATACAAAAAGCATTCTAACCCAAGATGAAGCGTTCGTTCGCTCAACAAAAAATCCTAAATAACTGACTCACAGACATTTAGACCAAAAGAAAACCAAACTTCAAGCCCAGTTTCTCCTGCGAGCGGAGCGGACTTCGTACAGACTCAGTTTAATATACAACAATCGCCTGCATGAAAGTACTTGCACCAAAAGAGTTCGCGCGGAGTCATGTATACTGGGCTTCATGAATTGAACTAAAATAATTTCTTTGCTCACCCGCGACCTTCTGATATCTAAGTTTATATAAGATATGCGTGTTCATGCAGTTCCTTCACCTCCACACTGTAAGAACACGCACAAATCACACAAACCCATCCACCACCACCACCATACTACACTCACTCACTTTTAGTTGATTGATATGGACTACCGCAAAATAACGCCTGATTCAATAAATTAGTCATGAATTGTTTTTCATTTTCAGTTGGCAGTCCTCTTCGTGGCTTCGGTCCTTGCGGAACCAAGCAAAGTCGTCCAGAAGCGGAGCGGTCTCGTCGGCCATTATGGTGGCTATGGGTTGGGGTACGGGGCCAGCTTGCCAGCCCACGGGTACGTGGGCGGCCTGGGTTTGAGCGGCGGGGCGGTGGTCGGAGCTGATGTACACACCACGGTCACCAAGCATATCGGCGTGCCCGTTCCGGCACCGTATCCTGTGGCGGTTGACAGACCTGTGCCATACCCCGGTAAGGTAAGTTCTAAATTTCAGTTAGGTAATAAAAGGCCTCACCCACCCAATGCTGAGTAAATGCATCTTCATTTCGTTCTAAATTTACAATACAATACTCTTTATTGTACACCAGAAATAGTAAGCGATACAGAAAACAGTTACACAGAGAAATTACAAGGTAAGCAATAGACGGCCTTAGCTTAAGAGCGATCTCTTCCAGGCAATCTTTTACAGAAAGAAGGAAGGACTAGTTCACAGCAGGTGGTGCATTAACAGTAATCAGAAAAATTAAAATGCAACAAAACACATCTACACATACACATTATCGTACATATTATACACGTCTAAAATAAATATAGGCAATGGGATAACAGCCACATATAATTAATGAAATGCAGATAGTGCTTCTTAAGCATAAATTTAAAGAGTGACAGAGATTTTGCCCGTCGTAAGTTAATCGGTAAGGAATTCCACAACCGAATAGCCTGGACAGTATAAGAATATACATAGAATTTAAGTTAGAAAGATGCACAGTAAGGAGAAGTTCTGAGAGCATCGAATAGAGTTACGTAGCTAAATCGCTCTTTGGCGTAGCGAGGAGTTGCAGGGTTAAAGAGAATGCCGTAAAGAAGGTGGAGAATGTGAGAGTTACGGCGAAGGCGGATTGGGAGCCACTTGAGCTGTGATCGAAAGTTAGAGACATGATCGAACTTACGTAGACCAAATATAAACCTAATGCATAGATTTTGAGTTCGCTCAAGTTTATTAAGCTGCTCTTCTAAGAGATCGGATAACAAATGTCAGCATAGTCGAATATAGGGTGCAGCAAAGTTTGAGCAAGCATTTATTACTTCTTACTTGTTTAAAATGCGAGGGGTGACTTCGTTGTCAGCCGCCTGGTGACAAGGAGTGTCTAGCCGAATAGATTTTTATGGCAGCTTATTTGTTGGAGTCTTCTTTGAGCCCTCAAAGCTTAAAAAATGCTTAGAGACTACCTATGTAAAAAGCTCTTAAGTGGTGAACGTATATTTAGACAAAGATCAAACAGAGCTCGTACAGTCACCAGCATTCATATCTGCCACAGCGGAGCGTGCAAATAGAGTCGTATCAGATAGTTATGCAGGCTTGTTGTGTCAGATATTGGTGCTGGTGACTGTACATATTGATAGTAGGACCAATATTTACTTTGAGAGAGCCGTAGACGTTCTCTTGAAAATTGACGTTTTGGAAAACATTAGGTACACGTTTGTTCAAAGCGTTGTTCAAAATGTTAAGCAATGAATGGATATCGTGACAATATGAATTCACTACTTAAATGCCTGCCTACATAACAGCATTTGATAAATTAACCGACTTTATTTAAGTTATTGGGTGCATACCCTGTACCTGATAGTACATTATTTTATCAATCAATTGCAATAAACTTCTTAAAAAAAGCGTCTGCATCCGTGCATGTAGATTAAAACGTCATTAAAACATTGTTAGTCAGGACGAATACTATCTTACTCAAAATATAACTTTATTTTATTTTTCCCTCAGGTAGCGGTGCCCGTCCCTGTGGACAGGCCATACGCCGTCCCCGTCCCGCGCCCGTACCCAGTGGCCGTAGAGAAGCATGTCGCCGTACCGGTCGACCGTCCCGTTCCCGTACCCGTACCGCACGCCGTCCCGTACCCCGTCATTAAACAAGTACGTATAAAACGAGAACAGAAAATGCAAGTTATTTGCATACTAAATTCTCTTTTGGGTGTAGTGCAGGGGTGCTCTCTGGCAGAAGAAAAAAGTTAGTTATATGTCCTTAAGTGCACGTAACACGGTATAGCATTTATTTATTTGATTTACTTCTTCTGAAGAAAAAGTTTTCTGCACATTACATATAATTTATAGAAGAAGACACTAGAATAAGCGTTTACGGTTCACAAAACTGCATGCAAGGCACACCGGAGCGTGTAATTCATGTGAGTATGTTGTGCTGACCATCAAATATACCATACCCATGACATGAGTAACTATGCAAGGATATAATTAGGAAATGGTATTGAATAGGTTTATGCACTCGCCGCATAGCATTATGTCCGTCATTTTTATTAAATGTACGATTATATTTACCTATTTATATGAGCCATAAACATTATGCTATTTTATGTAAGAAACAAATATACCTACAGGTTGTAGGCAGTTTTAAGCTTAGTTATTCAGCAGTTCCAATGAAGCTCATTGCATTGCATTGGCTTATCTATTCTGTAGAGCACTTTATACAAGACCTCAAACATGTTATATTACTAATCGACGTACCTACTTTGTATATTCATTAATTAGATCACAAATAAACTCTGGAAATTTTACTTCCCGATTTAGTACTTATTTTTATATATTCCCGGGTCCAGCTTATCTTTTCAAGTTTAACATTGTGTTTTAGTAATGGTATATTTTAGCAAATTATTAATTACATTGCTAATTGTCTACAAATCATTAGCAGCTAGAAAATAGTCCAGTGTTTTGACTATTTGAATAAATAATATCTTTTGTACACTGGTACAAAAGATATTATTCTACTATCTAATCTACTGAGATTAGATACCCAAAATAACAGAGCTTCAAATTTCCTTCCAGGTCGGTGTGCCCGTTCCCCAACCGTACCCGGTCGCCGTACCGAAACCGGTAGCCGTCCCCGTCCCACAGCCGTACGCCGTACCACTCGTCCAATCCGTTGGCCACGGGCTCATCGGTCATGCAGGACTCGGTCATGGACTTATCGGTCATTCAGCCCTCGGACACAGTGTCATCGGTCACGGATACGGCCACGGTTTGAGCGGACATGGATACGGCCATGGTTTGAGCGGACACGGAAAGATCTGGTAAAGATGTCGAGGTCGTTTGTTTGGTACGGGTTGAGAACAAGGGAAAACCTAAAAGTTTTCGTCTGTGAATAAATGCGTGCTACTTTCGGATAAAAGGTAATGCGATTTTGTTACACTCGAAATAATGCACAATTTGCCGGAAAAGTTACTGGCAACATTACCATTTTGAACCACATTCACATCTTTGTATATTTATCGAATGACAACATGCTTAACACGCATTAACGAAAACTTTTAATTTTGTGGGAAGTTAGGTTTTGTAAATGTAGGGTATGTATCTAACAAACGTGCTTAACTTTACCATGTATAAAATATAATGGCATATCCATATAGGACACAGTAGTCAACGAATGAACGAGAATTGTGATGTAGGTTAAGCTAGCTTTAAAATGAGCGTGTGAAGCGATAGTGCTATATGTATGTATGTTTATAAAGTTTTATTGAAGATAAGTCCCAGAAAGGAGGGTAGAAAGGAGTTGCCATAAATTTTTGTTTAGTGATATTTGGGACGAGAAAGCAATATATAAAATATATCGTAAGGTAAATAGAGGTATTCTTTAACCGACAGAAATCAAAGGATTGCCTGAAACAAGTCCGTATCTGGGGAGGTGGTGCAATGTTCAATTAAAGACTAAAATTTGACCCTTTCTGATGGCTGTTTGATTTATTTTTTATTTTTTATTGGAATGTTTTATGATTTAAAAAATAAATGGCAACAGGAGGTAGAATATCCAGTTCTTTTTTTCAGAAATTATATTCGATTTTTCTTTGATCTCTTTCAAATATTATAAAGGGGAGAGAAAGGCTTGAGTGTACCTGGTTGACGCCCTATTGTATATAGATTTCTATTTAGTACATAGCAATCATAAGTTTATTTCGACCGCAGTCGGCTAAAAACTATTTAACGAACGATTTATTTTGTAATAAAATATATGAAGAAATATTTTTACGTTTTATTTTGTGCTTGTAAAATACACACACACACACACACATACTTATACACACAAACATCACGACTGTATTCCCAAATGGGGTAGGCAGAGCACACGAAACGTTACCGCTTCGTGGCCACTTTTAGCAATTTTAGGTTTTAAGTTTGACAAAACCGGTACAATAGTGACAGGTTGCTAGCCTGTCGCCTACGGTATAGCTTAACCTATATCCTTTGTCGCCTCTTACTACATCCACGGAAGAAATGGAGAGGTGTAATTCTAACCCGACCCACATGGGTGTAAAATGCAATCATGAATAAGTACTTCAAAAAATATTATACAGAATACCAGTTAAGTAAGTACATAATTTTTCAAAAAAGTTTTGTAAAAGACGTGACGCGATCGGTAATTAGGAGTTGAAAAACATTAATAATCAACCCAAATACAATTAAATAGGCGAAGTACCTATCACGGTCTCTTAAATCGCTGTTTAATTAATTACAGTTAATGATATTCTTAAAACCATTAATCATTGGATATGTGGTCACCCTACATTAATTACTGAACTGAAGTAGAAATGACAGTGACAATTTGTTATTCATCATTTTCTAAAATTTAGTTTTATAACTATCCTATCAAAGAGGTTATTAGCTCGTCGACTAAACCATTAGTAGAGTGACAATGAATTTTAATTAAAAGTTATTTTCAACATAAAAGTATTACAAAAAAGAAAATGCTTGGTTCCATGTAATTGCGACTTGTTCTTGATAGCCACTGAATTAGAAAAATTAGTTCCTGGGGGGCTACTACGAAATTCGAAAATCGAAGTTCGTATCGTACCATCCCTCTCACTCTCGTATACATAAGCGTAAGCGAGACGGCAAGGGACGAACTTCGAATTTTGCACTACGTAGGCCTGAACACCGTTTAAAAATCAACGTGTATGTAAAATTTAGGTAAAAGTAAAGTAGGTTGGTAGGTTTGATTAGAAATCTTTATTTCAAAACTGCACCCGTGTGAAGCCGGGGTGGGTCACTAGTTTATAATATTAATAGGATTAAGGAACCACTTAAACCACCCACATGGTTAGCTAATGTTACATATGTGACTGGTAATCCATAACAAAAACCCGACATATCAGCTTCCTTAGTATGTGAAGCAGGTAATGCAAGTCAAGTGTTACATAACGCACTCCCGTGCCATTTGCAGCGCTGCCACTTTCCACAGGACGTGACGTGCATGCTTGTATGACTGGACAGGTTGTTGTTATGGTATTCTGTGAACCGTGTTAGTGGTGTCACCTTACAATGGGTAGCTTGCGCCCACGGCTTAACCGTGTTATGAAACGTGTCATCCCGAAGAAAATTCGCAAAATCCGTCGTTACTTCAATGCAAAATTCCAACGTTCTAGGTCCAATGGTTTAGTTGGGTATTGTTGATGATGAGTCAGTCAGTCAATTAGAATTTTTTATATTGACTTTACGACGTTACATGATGGGCATAGTTAATATTCGTTTGGTTTTTCTGTCACTTTGAAATTTCCTTTTATCACAGACACAGATAAAACCTTTTTTTCATGACATAGCAGGGATGCACAGACCGCGGCCCGGTCTCAGTTCAGTTGTGTTCATTTGCTGCGGCCCACCTTAAGCGCATAACGTGTCAGACTGGAACCTGTTCCTTATAAGTCTGTGCATCCCTGCTGTATACATAGCAATGCTGAGACGTGCGAGGAAACTGCAGCTTTTCGGTCCCCATATGGACTTTGATGCCCCATTTTTTTTTTTTTATAAATAATTCAGGGTAAAAATGATTAGGTATCGCCGTTTGTAGAGTAGGTAACCAAGACATCACAATACCCTTAAAGATGATCACGATGTGAATCTCGTAACAAATAAACCTAAGTATATTTTAATTTAAATATTGATAAATCTAACCTTTACTATGCATTGAGATCAAAGTGTCAATACTTGTAAAGGGCACCTTGCACAACGGATCGTGCGCTGGCGCACAGCAAGGAACCAAGCTGCGATACACTTGCGTCAAGCATTGTATCCAGACAGACAAAATGGAAATTGTATAGTTCTGATCGATCTAACTAAGATAAACTGCTACTGGCTGCATTCTAAATGAGCTTTAACTATAATACCTATTATTCTCTAAAAGGAAATGAGAAAACATCGTTTCTTTCGGCTACTGCTTTGACTTTAGAGTGTATTAAATTCATTTTGAAAAAAAAAATATAAAATTAAAACGAAAAACTATGTAGGTTCAGTCACCAGCAATAATATCTGCCACAGCGGAGCGTGCAAAAATATCTGACACAGAAATAGAGTCGTATTAGATATTTATGCACGCTTGTTGTGTCAGATATTGGTGCCGGTGACTACATACCACAGAAATCAGTTTCAATTTTAAATACTCGTATTCCTTCGTGACAATGCACAAAAAAATTAGCAACTTCATAATAATAATAACACAGCATAAAGCCAAACTTCATATCATCATTACAATATCATAAACATGACACACAAATAACGATATCTGTATACACAATCAGGGAAATTTAACTACCATTAATTTAATGTTTGATAATAACGAACATTAGAATTACTGGCAGTTAAATTTCCTTGACAGTAAGAGGATTGACTGTTATAAATTTCATTATGTCAGTATATAAAACTATTAATAAAATGTATAATTATTATGTATCTTATAATCAAATGTCTTACAACAATATCATTATCATTCACTTTTTACGCGTAGATAGGTCTTACATTATCAAACTATACTCTAGAGCGGAATTATATTTCGAAATTCAAACTAGCAACGCCATCTATCAGAAAGAGTTGGTAACTGCTTTCAATTAACCTTTCTACTATATTGCAAAGATAGTTTGCGAAGGATAAACTGAGGCAAACCTGGCCCTACAGTAATTTCTCTGCCAATATACAGATGGCGCTAACAGTCTTACACTAGTGCTACGAATTTATCAACTGCTACGCCACGTAGAGAAGTCAGCCACAGAGTCATGAAACTTCAGAATTGACTGGAGCTTTAAAATCATATCTATAAAAAAAACCTTAAGCATGTTCTTGTCATTCCGTTTGATAGACACGCATTGTATATTTTACTTACTTAAATAACAGATTGTTGTGACTAAAAATTTTGATACTCACCAAAATCGGTTCAAATAAGTTTTTTGCTAACTACATTTTTTTTGACAATACTTGCATTGTCATCCAACCCACGTAGGTACCTACTATGTCTCAAAACTAACTTACAAGATTTGAAACAAACAAAGAATCTACAACGTGAATTTAGAAAAAAAGAAAGAAGATTCACTCTCACAAACACACACGAATACAACAAAATTTACACAATTGCACACAAATAAACAAAAAAATATATAGAAATGAAAGTGCAAAACGGCCACAGACTCAACATTATGCTGATCTAATAAAAAGCTTGTAAAAACCCGACTTTCGAAAATTAAAAACCAACATTTAACCTGAAACTGTAGTCCATGCTATCTGGGTCGCCTCATTGGGTCAGTCGATGGTCGTTAATAATGTATCGACTGGTCGATCAGTAATGGTCGACACGTCACTACGTCACGCCATTCAGAGAGTCTACCACGAAATTTGAAAATCGAAGTTCGTATCGTATCGTCCCGCTGACGCTAATATTATTTAATACGAGTGAGAGGGATGGCACGATACGAACTTCGATTTTCAAATTTCGTAGTAGCCCTTCAGGTCTGTGGATGTTGCGGTAGCGCGTTGAAAATTTAAAAACATTTACTGAAATTCGTTTAAGTTTTAAATAAAAAGTCTATTCTAAGGTCTTTAGATTTTTTATTTTATTACTAACTGTTCGCGTGAGCGTAACCGTAATGGTTTTAAAAAAAGATAATTGTTAATACAAGTCTTTTTTTCTTACGTATGAATACCAAATTTCCAAGGTGTAGCAGACCTGAGTTATTGATTTCAACTCGATACCTTCACGCATTACTGAGAAAAAGGGTCTTGACAGACTGACGGACAGTCAGCCAATGGTTCTAAAAGGAAAACCTTTAAAAATTTTTTTTTGCACAGTACGAGTACCTACTAGACGTAGGTAATGATTTTAGTTCAAGCAAACAAGACCCCTTGAAGAAGTCGGTGTCATTTTGCACCATCCCGAGCTCATCCTTTTGTTTCCTAACCATAGGTACCTACATTAAAACCTATATATACCTATCCTAAACTTAAAATATTTACATAAAATAAAATAAAAGTAAAACAAATCACTAAATAAATTATTTACGTAATAATGAATATGTTTGTTCAGTATATATCTAGGTACAACAACTATATTAATGTGATGTCAAAGAGGAAAGACCAGCACGATATGATGGCAATCATAAAAATACATGAAATACGTTTTACATTTTTTAATTGGATCATGCAACCAAGTGAAAATTGTGGTAGAGTCTTTTACTATGATATTTATTAACCCTGTAAGGCATTAGTCCCACCAAGGGCGAAGAGATCAGCTTTGACTATCTTTTCGCTCAAGAAGTGAACAAAAGATATATATCCCGTGTTGGTAAAAGAGACAGATATATTTATATTTGATCGCTGGCTGTTCACCCTTCCGGCGAGGACTCTCGTTACTAGATACTTAATCGCAGCAATAAATGCTATCAAAGATATTGCCCCAGTTTTAGGATATCTTTTTTTTTTTTTTATACGACTGGATGGCAAACGAGCAAGTGGGTCTCCTGATGGTAAGAGATCACCACCGCCCATAAACATCTGCAAACCAGGAGAATTGCAGATGCGATCTTTACCTAAACCTAACATAAAGGGCTAACATGGGGTAGTTCAAAAAAGCATTGTATGCGGACAGTAAAGTTGTTGTTGATGTTAAAGACCGGATATCCGGATGATTTGATTAGAGATTATGATTTGATTTTGCAGGTGGTAGGACCTTGTGCAAAGGTCCGCCCGGATTGCTACCACCATCTTGCTCGCTAACCCTGCTGTGAAGCAGCAGTGCTTGCACTGTTGTGTTTCGGCGTGGAGAGTAAGACAGCCGGTGAGATTAGTGGCACTTGAGGTATTCCATCTTAGACCTCTAGGTTGGCAACGCATCTGCAATACCCCTGGTATTGCAGATGTTTATGGGCGGTGGTAATCTCTTACCATCGGGAGACCCACTTGCTCGTTTGCCATCCAGTCGAAAAAAAAAAGAGATCCTGACTACAAAGCTCGACTTCCCGGTTGCGATCCCCGGGTTGGATCAGTACGAATAACACGAATGTTTTTCTCTCGGGTTTTGAACGTTGAATATGTCTTTATGAGTATGTTTATCTGCTGCCTAGTGGCCATAGTAGAAGCTTTGCTGAGTTTGGTTGGGACTAGGTTGATTGGTGTCAATTGTCCCATAATATTTATAAATTTTTTTTTGATTAGCCTATTTTTGTGTCCCACTGCTGGGCAAAGGCCTCTCCTCTCTTGCTCCACTCCTGCCTATCAAAGGCGAGCTCCCGCCATCCCACATTATAAGCGTCTAAGTCGTTCATTTATTCATTTAAAAACTACAAATATTTATCCATATTATATTTAGGTTCTCAAGATACAGGCTCCGCCTAGTTTGACGAACGCCAGATATTTAATTGTTGTATAAGTAATTCATGTCTAATGTTTTAAGCGAATAAATGATTTTTATTATTATAATTACATTATGCAATTCCTGTAACTTGAACACCTAGATGCATGTTAATCAGACATTTAAAAGTAAAACTAAATCATTAAGTGGCGCACGCGCTGGGCGGGGTGCGTATACGCAGTGCGCAAAAAAATGACCGATACACTTACTGTAAAGCAGCGTACAGATCCTCTATAGTAAGTTTCTAGGGTTCCGTAGGTAGTAAATATAGCAAAAAACGGAACATCTAGTTTCACCGTGTTTGGCTGCCTGCCTTTCTACACTCTCAGTACTAAAAAGCTGTTATTTGCACGATCAGTGTCAGGCCGATAAAGTGGTAGAACAAGATTTTTCTTGGAATATCTTCTGGTAGGTACACGTAAAGTGGGGATGTATTTTTCCCATCTACCCCGTATATAAATATACCTACCCCATAAAGAAAAATGTAAGATTTCCCCGGGGAAAAAATACGACTAACAAAAATTATGACAAAACTTACATTACTATGACTATGAATATTATGCAACCCCAGGTATGAGTATTATTTGTAAGTCCTGCTTTGTGGTCGCAAACCGTTCACAGATGCATAGTAAAGTCTATACGCAGCCTTATCTTACTGTAACCTCCGTTCTTTAGCTGCGTATGGGCACATATTAGCATCTCGACAGTCTGATTAGGTGCGAGGTTCTGAATGCTCGATTTAATTTCTAGTTATTAAAATTCCTAACTCGAGATTTCTTAGCGCTAATTCTGCGAGATTTGAGGGATTTCATGCGATTAAAGGACTGTTTTTATAAACTGTACGGTTAAAAAACACAATTAGTATCTAAGCCGTACTATAAAATTTAAAAAATATATATAAAAATAAAATTATTGGACAGGGATATTTGGAAATATTTCCGATCCGCATTGGTGATCCCTTACTCCAAATAGCGAACCTACTGTGTTAAAAATGAAGTTGTGTTAAATACCTGTGATGTATAGATATCATTTAATAATATAATGATATTGTAAATCTGTTTAAAAAAATAAGGTATATTTTGACGTTGAGTTTCTTGCCGGATTCTTCTAAACAGAGGTTTTTCCGAACGGGTGGTAGATTTTTTTTAATAAGTGCTTGTATAGCCTAAATTGAATAAAGATATTTTTACTTTGATTTTGACAAGATAGGCCGTTTTTGCATCTAATAGCATAATATTCGTTATGGAACTTATGCCGTTTATCTAATTGGGAACGTGTTAACGTAACTTTAATGTAACGAACAGTCGGTTCTTAATTACAATTATTCACTTTTTCGTACTAACAGCATAGTATATTATGCAAAAAACCGCCTTTTACTCACTGGAGTTCTGTGTGTGAGCAAAGAGATGTGTATTCCTCAACCACTCGATAAAACTCGTATTGTGGTAAAGTTTGGCCATCGGGGTCTCAATCTCGGCATACGGCAACGGCGGCAGGGCACAGATAATGATAAATTTATTTGTCAAACAGTTCTTGAAATATTTCCATAGAACTCTGTCTTGCCGTTAGGCGTACACATATTTTGCAGTTATACATCTAAACATTCTGATTGACTTAATAAAACAATAGAGTACTGTAAATAATAAAACATTGAAACGAACCAATTCTGTTGGTTAGAAAAATTACGCTAAAGCCGGTGTTTGGTTTTTTTATACATCTGTAGCGGTGTAATCTCTGACCAATCGCTTGTGGCTGTTCTCCTAGTACTTGCTTGTTAGCTAGATCCTATATCCTACTAATATCAAAAAGGAGAAAATTTGACAACATGTTTGGATGTTTATTGCCCATTCACGCAATACGCAATAGTAAGGCGACGGATTAGGATGAAATTTTGCAACAGATACTTTATAATCTGGATTAACACATAGCATACTTTTATCTCAGAATAGTGCGTAGATCCTCCAGAATAGTGATAGGGAGTTCTTTGCAGACGACCTCGCAACAGGTATAGTACCTATAGAAAATTATACAGGAAATATGGCGAAATTAAACACAAACCCACCCATCCACCTACCATCTGTCTGCTCTATATCACAAAGTCGTCGTCACTATATCAAAATTACTCAACTGGCTTTCGACCTAAAATAGAACATATAATTAGATTTAAAGATACGAGGTAATTTACATGCGCATGCGACTGCAGACAGCATGATGGAATATGCACTTGCAATTCACCTTAATCTATTTACCTTATGGACAGAGAAATGCGTTGACAAGAATCATTTATTTATTTATCTTAACGTACAATTCCCATTATAGGCTAAGCCAATGTGATAATATAGCAAAATTACAATTAGGTACTAGGTATGTATTTTTAAAGCGTATTTTATACTTTTTTACAATCAGATAATTTTAAGTTACTTTTACAGAGTATCACTGAGTGCCAATGATTATGATAAAAAAAATTGAGCTCAATTTTGTGATATGTTTTACATTTACAAACTGTAGGTACGAAAAAACAACAAACAAAATTCTCCATAAAACAAGAACACTTTCCTTAGAAAAAATCGTAACTATAAATTATTATTATGTGGTTATAAAAATTAATTGTACTTTAAAGTTAAAATGTTCGTTTATCTTTAATCATTAAATAATTAAATGTTCATTATTCGAGTTGATCCCTGCCGCATCCTTCCGCCACCGCCCTATGTGACAACACTTCCATCCTCACCATATAGAAGATTGGCAGTCTTCTACTGTGCGTTTTTCTAGAAATTTCCTGCCTCGCGCAGCAAAGCTCTGGAACGAACCTTCGCCTGCGGTATTCCCGGAGTGATATAACCTTCAAGCTTTCAAAAAAGACGGTACTCCTACCTAAAAGGCCGGCAACGCACTTGTGACTCTTGTGGTGTTGCAGGTGTCCATGGGCGACGGTAATCGTTTACCATCAGGCGATCCGTTTGCTCGTTTGCCCCCTATAACATAAAAAAAATATTACTAGATATAGCCGGGAAAGAAGCAAAGCGCCGACACAAAAAATTAAATCTCCTCACTTATCATAAAGAATTTCTTATTTTTTTCACAAAAACTCTACTAAAAACGCTACTCTACATATTCTTTGACCGTAACTAAATCCTAAAATGACAGCATCCGGAGCAGCAACCAGCCAGTGACAGGTGCTATCCTATATGTACAACTTGTAAACGTACCATTTGTGAACACAGTACGCATAAGTTGAGGAAACGGCAAATAAGGTAAAGTTGTATGTAACGATTTACTCGCTTACGCAATTTTAGTGTTTAGAAGAGGATGCTGCATAGTTAAGACCAACTCGTCTTCAGTAGGACGTGGAGGTAGTGTTTTGTTTTTTGCTGTTTTATAAATTGTCATGGTAGTTAAGTTTAAATAAAATCTTAAAAGGGAATTTCGATCACCTTCCCGTGGTGATGACAATCCAAGCAGAGTCAACTTAAGCTTGCATTAAAAAATATTTAATTTACAAAAAATTATAGTGCTTTATTGTCTTAAAATAGTTGAGTGATTAAGGTATAAACTATGACAGATTCCTACTAATATTATAAAAGCGTCTGTCTGTGTGCTACCCTTTCCCAGCCCAAATCACACTCACATAAATAGCGTTAAATAGTGATATAAATACGCATTATTTAGAGACGAAGTCGCGGGTTTCAGCTAGTAACTAAATAAGGTGAGTTAATCTGCTTCTTTATGGATAATATTTTACTAATATAAGCTGTTCACGGAATATTTAGTTTATTTAAAAACGGATAGATGTCACTGGGATCGAATTAGATGGCGCTATCGTTTGGTTGCCTCAGATCCTATAAAAGGAAGAAGTTGTTTTTTGTTCAATATACTTTGCTACGAATGTAAACTGTATGGAGTTTCATTTCATGAAACCTATAGTGGATTGTACGGGCATTGTACAAAGCTATCCTCACAAATCAAACCAGTTGCCACCATCCATAATGGAACGTAATGACTGATGAGGTGTTGCTAATTTTAATTTACTTAGATATTTAATGAAGTAATTAAGATAATTACTGCCTATCAAATATATCCCTCGGAATGTATAATTTAAACAGTGAAACTCATGTATAGACTGCAAGAAATGTTACCTCGCTTTATATAGCAGAATTAATAGTTGCAAAAGAATTTCTAATATTTATTGCTAATTCGAGAAGTTTATGAATCAGAGGGCTTAACAGACGATGTTATTTTAGACGCTATCCTAACCTGTTACTCTATAAGGCGCTCTGGCACTTTTAGCACTCCAAAAATTACAAGTATTTAGTACGTTGTTAGAAAATAACCAAGTATTTTTTCGCTTCCAAAGATGCATTATTTTTAACTTTCAGTTAATGGGGATAACATGCCTCGTGTATAACACTTTTAGTGGGTCGAAAAGTCACCTTTACGCCCCGTAGCTCAAATAAAGGCGTTATTTGTCTCAGTACCACTACCATGAGTTTACAGTGACCGTACTCGATAGCGACGGCGTAAATTATTTGTATGGAGAATTGTACAGCGACTCTACAAATAATTTACGCTGTCGCTATCGAGTACGGTCACTGTAAATGTAGTTAGTGGTACTGAAGTCCAAGATATTCATGGTCTGACTCTGACGTATATATAGAAACACCAACCTTCAAAAAAAATTTTTTTTTCTCTAAACTGATTATTATTTAATTTTAAAATGACTTATTAATTTTTCAAAATTCATGTACGAAACCACATTTGAAATTTACCACAAGCTTTGAGGTGAAGAAAAATATCGTGAGGAAACCTGCACAAAGCAGCGAAGCAATTCAGTGGTGTGTGTGATGTTCCCAATCCGCACTGGGCCCGCGTGGGCGCGTGGGAACTACGGCCCAAGTCCTCTCATTGTGAGAGGAGGCCTACATATATAGGCTGGGATGATGATGAAAACAAACACGAAGCGTGTAGGTAGGTAGGTAGGCAACCAATGAAAACAAGCATTTTTTTAGGGTTACGTAGCCAAAATGGCAAAAACGGAACCCTTATAGTTTCGCCATGTCTGTCTGTCTGTCCGTCCGCGGCTTTTATCAAGGCTAGAAATCTGTAATTGTGCACGAATATATATGTAGACTATGCCGACAAAATGGTACAATAAAAAAAATTAAAATAAATGTTTTTAGAGTACCTACCTCCCATACACGTAAAGTGGGGATGTTTTTTTTTCCATCCAACCTTGTAGTGTGGGATATCGTTTGGTTAGGTCTTTTAAAATTATTAGGGGGTTGCTAAAACGATTTTTCGCTTCAGTGATTTGTTTTCAAAATATTCAATTAAAGTGCAAATTTTCATTAAAATCGAGAACCCCCCCTCCCCCCAGAGTATATCAAACTTACAAGGAAAACTATAACGGTTAAGTTTTCTTGAGAATTATTAGTAGTTTAGGAGTTTAGCAGCCTAAGGTATAAAATATACCTAAACTTGGAATATTCCGTACAAAATACGAATCCTTAGAAAAATATTACTTAATTTTTTCGTAATGGCCACGGAACCCTATTTCGGGCGTGTCCGACACGCTCTTGGCCGGTTTTTATACAAAAATCTGACCCGTGAAATACCCCTATTATCTCATCTGATAAAAATTACAGATGAGGCCAAACATCTATCCCACAATCTTACTGGTTCAGTAACAGCGGATTCAATCTAAAATTTAAAACAGATCACGATTGGTTTTATCAATTTTTACCCGACTGCCAGCTTGTTTTAGTGTCACGTACGCACCTAAAATCAAGTTTGGCCTAGGATGTCTTAAACTCCTAGACTGGGCCCGATGTAAAATACCATCGTGGTATAAAAGGGCAGCACTGCGGGTAATTGGCCATACTGCATTCTTGCTCCGTGGGCTACGGTGAACTAAACTATGCAATACTTAGTGAGTATTCTTTTTTTATAAGGTGTGAAAAAATAGACTACACTTTTTTAATTGCAAGGATTTTTTAAATGATTCTTTAAAAAAATGGTAACTACCTAGCAAAGTGTCTACGAGTGTTGTCGCCATTGTTTTATTGTATTAACCATAATTTAAAAAAAAACCGTCAAGTGCGTGTCAGACTCGCGCACTTTCACACAGGGTCCCGTACAAATTTGTATGTACCTAAAAATATCCAGTATTGGCCGAGCTCGTCTCCTAAGCTATATTTCAGATGATAGATGTCAGTAACATTTTGCTTAGGAGATGGGCTCTGCTAACACAGACAGAAAAACAGTAATACAATCAGTCTCTCAAAGGGCCGGCAACGCACCTGTGATACCCCTCGTGTTGACAGGTGTCCATGTGCGGTGATTGCTTTCCATCAGGTGACCCGCATGCTCGTTTTCCCCCTCTTATATAAAAAAAAAACTAACTGCGTTAAATAAAGTAATCGAATCTTAAACCGTAAAATACTTGTTATTGAATAATTCCACTGGCCAACTGTCTCATAAATGGTGGT
This sequence comes from Choristoneura fumiferana, assembly GCF_025370935.1. Taxonomy (NCBI): domain Eukaryota; kingdom Metazoa; phylum Arthropoda; class Insecta; order Lepidoptera; family Tortricidae; genus Choristoneura; species Choristoneura fumiferana. The sequence continues at coordinate 3,805,795 of NC_133478.1, forward strand.
CTTTTTCATAAATTCCACTTCCCCTGATGGTGATTTCCAAGAGCAAATGCATGTGTTACTACTAGGTACATATTATACCTACTAAAATCTACAGGCAACCCTGCTGACAATATTTGTAGGGTTCCCTCAATTTCCTTAGGATACCCATAGATCCTGACTTGCTGGCAATGGGATCTAATTAGAAGTATTCCTATTCCAACGAAAACATTTTTTTTAAATCGATTCATAATTGATGGAGTCCTACGAATATAATAGAACTTTATTCAAGAACAACTATTAAGAATTAAATGAAAATTCACATTTACAGATATAAAATACTACTTTTATAATTGACCAATCAATAATTTTTTATGTCAATACTAACGGATTGAGCTACAAATTGTATATAAAAAAAAAACTTTAACAACTGTAAAGTATATAAAATATTCAATACTTTTAACCAGTAACTGAACTAACGACGTACCTTGCATCATTAAAGCTACCAATTTATTTTTGCCGTCAATGAAGACACCCATGTTCTAATTTTTGTCAACAAAGCAGCGGGTTATAGTTTTCGTCGTCGACTTAGGTAACTTTGTAAAGCTATACCTGACACGACCTAGACGATAGACGAGAAAATAATAATCCAAATTGTTAGCTTTTAAAACAAACGCTTATGGAACTAAAATACATAACCCCTAAAACCAATTTAAAACTCAATATTGGCCGCTGACTCACACTTGTCAGTTTTTTTAAACTTTAAATAAACTATACAAGAAATTTATCCTTCGTGTGTTTCCGGTTTCAGATGTCTTGTCAATTTTGTGTCAATCAAACAAAAAAAGACAAAACATAAAGAACGCCAAAGTTCGGAAGTAAGGCCCGGTGTACGTCCCGCCGTGCGACATGTTTTAGTCACGCGGGACTTTACTGGCTAAAACACACTTGTCCAATATTTTTTGAAAATCTAACTGATGGACTAATTAGTTTTTTTTTAGGAACCAGAGGCCTTATTGCCTAACGTTTCTGAGCTCTCGATTGGCATACAAAAACGTCATTTGATTGCGATCGCGAGCGTCAGAAACGTAAAATACGGCCTCTGGCCTCTTACTGTGTAACGCACTTAGAATCAAAATCGTTTTAACCACTTCTTTCTGTCACACGGAATAAGACGAGGGTAGAGAGAGATGGTGAACGCAATGGCAAACGTCAGCGCGTTAGACAAAAAGGCCTCTAGCCTATTATTCTCTAGCACACACCCGTCTTATAAATGTATTATTTAAGTTTATAAAATTAACAAATTATACTTGTAGGTAGTTTAAAAAAACACGTGTTGTTTATTTTAGGTTCTCATCCGAGTACTGTACACCGAAGCTACCGTACAACGGCCAATCAATAGTGTATTTTTCAACCTCGACATTGGCGGAATCATCGATAGTTTCGATGGAGCTATATTTAATTGAATTGAATCAGTTTGCGTCTAACTTGTTTGAAAAAAATATTGCCTGGAAGAGATCGCTCTTAAGCAATAAGGCTACTTATTGCATACCTTGTAATTTTCTGTTTGTGTAACTGTTTTCTGCATCGCTTACTATTTCTGGTGTACAATAAAGAGTCATTGTATTGTATTGATATTTTTACCTGACAGGGGGAAATATAAAAATAAAGTGTTATGATATACCTGCCTATCTAAATTGGCTGTTTGACTTTTTTTTTTAGATAGCATTCGCTGTGCTGGCGGTGGCGGCTGCGGCTCCGAAGCCCGGCTTCGTGGGCAGCTACGGTGGCCTGTCCAGCTACGGAGGCCTATCTGGATGGGGAGCACCATCGGTAACTAACACACATCTATGTACCAACAACAAAGAGTTTACAATGCAATACTATACAATACTATCTACACCCTATACTCAACCTGGGGTCTTCGTTTCCCATAATTTGATTTGTCATAATTTCACTTGCCATACCAACTTTTCATGTAAAATATATGTAGAACTTATGTCTTCTTATAAAATGCTGTAGGCTCGGCTAGGATAGTTTGATAGCAATTTTGAAGAAAATAACGTTACAGAAATAAATTATTTATTGAATCAGGCGTTACATTGTAGAGGTCCATATCAATGAACTATAAATAACTTCTCACCCGCGACCTTCGGCGGCCGATCGTAAAATCCGCCAGATCACGAAATTCCTAGGCATGTCATGAAATGGCGCCCTTTGAACACCACAATGAAAAGCAACTAGCCACCTGCATCTATCAGTTGCCCGCAACTCTCACAATGAAGCCGGTGCACCTAGTGGGAGACCTTAGTTATAGCTTTGCAGTAATCTAATCCGATGTAATTACTAAATCCTGTACTTATTACTACTTTTTATTTACTACTTTACCTACTGTACTTACTTAATGTGGTCTGTAGTGTGGTGCGTTCAATAAAGATTGTATTGAATAATATTGCAGTATTCATCAGTGAGCCTAGTGCAGCAACCGACGGTGGTGCACGCAGCCCCATCGTGCAAGCCGCCCCCATCGTGCATGCCGCCCCCGTAGCAATAGCCAAACCCGCTGCCACTAGCTACTCTTCCTTCCAACAGGTGGGTTAAGGACAAACTGTCTATAAAGTTACATACCACAACTCACGGAAAATAGTCAGGTTATTAAATATTGTTTACAATTATCCCAACGTTTCGGACATACCACGGCTTGGTCACAAATAGACAACTTTTAAATTATTCTAAACAATGTTACGTGATTAAGCCCCATGAGTTGTAGTACTTTATAAATGAAAAATCGCTTCTATTTAAAATAACATTTGGTGCACATCTTGAAGAAATAAGAGTTATTCAAAATAAGAAATGTGACAGGACCCTTTGTGGCCTATATTGCTAGCTACTGGAGTGCTAATTTTCCTTTCGAACGAACGTGGCTACATATACATTAAACAATTGCTTTTTATTTATACACATTTCAAACTTAACTCCATCTTCCAGGTGGTTCACCCAGTAGCAGTAGCTCAGCCAGTCGTGCACGCCGCCCCCGTGATATCCCAGCCCATCGTGCATGCCGCCCCAGTCGTGCAGACAGTCGCCCAGCCCATCGTGCAGTCGTACCACGCGCCTGTCGTCAGCTCGTACGGCTCCTACGGGCACGGCTGGTAGTCTAGTTGAATATGCGTTGAGATCAAAAGCGGCTAACGGGAATAAAGTATTGTAACCTGCTTTCGTTTTTTCTTTATATTTGAGTGGTTAACGTAATCAACGTGCTTTAGTCCTTTATTACGTGCGAGCGTAAAATATCGTGAGAAAAAAGTACTACCCGACCAAGCTACGTTTGCACCTCGCGTCTTAACAAGAACAGTTAAAAAAAAACAACATATAGAAGGCGAAAACTCGTAAGACAGTACTGACGCGACGCGACAGGGTGAGCAGGGTGACAAGGTGAGCTGGGAAACGGGCGGGATTTTGCATTCCAGCTAGGTGCAATCTGAGCTTGGTCGGGATATATGTAGATATTATGATATGCTTGCATAAATAATTAATTGATTCACCCGTTACTTTGCGGAAATACATACCTATTATTATCAATGAACAAGGTACCTACAACCTTTTAATTTACCACTCCGCATCTCCGCAACCGACAACTCGACTTAACCAGAATAAAATAGTTTAAGAAACAAAGTTTTTATTACTTTGGTAAATAATTTTTCTGGCGTCTAAGTAAAAGTGTAGTTGCGAAAAATATTAGATTACTCAGTACACATACTTATTGATCTTTCAGGAATGGATTATTTTGATGCATTCATACAAATTATGTATTAGTACCAACTTGTATGGGTTGTGTATCGATCAGCAAACAAATTACTAATATTCTATTTTGATAGCCGGTCTGTCGTTGCGTGATCCACTTATTATCGGTCTTCGTCATATTAATACTTGACAACCTGACCGAATTCTAACACAAGAACATTATGATACGATATCGGTATCTTTATGTACAAATTTAACAATTGGGAATGTGTGTGTTGGGTTTATATAGCCGGTGAGAGTCCGGCGCTGTCTGGGTCTTACCTTCCCAGTGGATTTTTTCAATAGTGGATTTTTCCCGACTACACGCCCCATCTCCTATAATCACCTCATATAAAATTTAAAAACCAAAAACAAATAAACAAAAGCAAGGACATAGTGTCTTTGGCCCTGAAGGTATCAACGGTGTATCGCGTAACTCTTCTCTGTGTGACCATGAGCATCACCGGTGGTGTCAATAGCTCATTTTCCAGGGTATCGTTTTATGGTTTATTTTGGGGGCCAAAGTCAAAGCAATTTAAGTAAATGCAATTTTATAGAGAATACTCTGTAGTTATTTAAAAAAAAATAACTGATTCGAATTTTCACATTATATTATATTAAGGAGCTGTTTCACCATCCATTGATTAGCGTTAACCGACGGTTAAATGTGATGCCGTCTCCGTCTATTCGAACAAAACAAATAGAGATGGCATCACACCTAACCGCCAGTTAACACTAATCAATGGATGGTGAAACAGCCCCTAAGTATTTTTAGATTATTATGGCTCAATAGGCTATGCACTAGGCCACCACGGCTGTTCACATAACATCAATCAGTTTCTGCACAGACTATGAAAGAATAGTAGACAAAAGAAGACTGCTTTGTCAGTTTATCTACAATATCCATGTTCAAGTTAATTTGACCAGATGCGGGTAAATTTAACTTGAAATATTTGAACAAATTACATAAAAATTGCAAGTTGATTAAAATAAAGAAAAAAAGAAAGAAGACATTTATTCACATTCGCAAAGACACAAATACAAAATGAAAAGCTTGTAATACACGTGAATGTTTATTCAAATAATAGCGTATTTATAAACTAATCCGTTGAACTTAGGTACTACATCAAATTTAAAAAAAAAACAAGAAACATGAAGCAAAATTCACGCAAAAATACTACAACAACGTCACGCGGCCGTATCTTTCATTTAGTTATCCTCTCCTATGTCCATAACTCGCACTCACAAAAAAAATCTTAAGCTTCAAGACCAAAGGTTATAACAGTTTACTCTCAATTTGAATAAAGAACCTTATAGTGCTGCGCCACGTTTATGTAAACAAGGAAGCCATAATGAATGAAACAATAGCACGAGTCGCGAATCGCGAGATTACGGTTTGTATAATCGATAGCACATCACTAGTGATCGCGTGCATCCCACAAAAGGCAGAAATATTGTCACCATACTCGAATGTGTGTGAGGATACGAGAGTAACTTTTTGTAGTAATTTCTCGACAGATAAAAAAAAATGCGGCTTATTCAGCGGAGTCGGAAACCCTACGGAGACTTCACAGAACTTTTGCACTCCTAAAATGCTAACCAAGTTACTGTCTTGCAATTATAAAAAATATATTCTTCTGTAAAAATAAAAATATGCATTACAATGAACTGCAACCTTTGCTCCTCCGCTGCCATACCTCTAAGACTGCTACTACGTTTGTGAGACACATATGCTTTCATGCAGATAACCCGTAGATCGTAGTTGTGTGTGTATTTATTTATGTGGAAGTGGGTGAAAACACATTCATATGCATCGCACAAAAATAGCTCGAAGTGCAGGAACAATTGAAAAATTTGTGGTTCATCTATCTAGACCTCTCTATAAGTTACATTAGTTTACATACATACAAAGCTTTGCAAAGTAACATCTAAATCAATTAATCATACAAATTTCGAAGAAGTACCTAAAGTCACATATTATGCACAGACTGTAGTGTACGCTGATAGAGTCAATAACTAAAATCCATTAAGTGTCGTCTTTTTACTTTATCTAGAAATGTGTCCCAATTACTCATACACAAATGGACACACTATACGTACCGGCCGTCCGTTTCAGAAGCCACAACAACTCAGTAACTGAAATGCCTTGACACCGAACGCATTGACTGAATAAAATACTGGCTGGTTGTACGTGTTCCAACTTGGTATATGAAAATAATAATTTAAAAAAAACTAATTTTAAATTATGAATCGTAAAGTTTCGAACTGTAGAAAGAAATGCGCGGTAAAATTGTTTGAAGTTTGTGAGCAAGAAAAAACTTTTTAAAAATGAACGCGTGGCCGGGTGAGAGAGGGGGAGATAATATTATGGGACCCACTGTCACTCGTAAGTATTTTTTGGACACATTAATTTAAAAAAATATATATTTTTAAATACTAGTAAAATAACCTCTTTTCGAGAATTTAAATTGGAAAAAAATCTTCGAAGTAAGTATTAATGTTTTTTAAATTGCAATTTAAAAAATGTCTCTGGAGACATGATGGCATTTACTTACTAATTGTAAATAACACTGGGTCAGTTTTAAATTGGGAGTTCGAGTTTTTGCATTTAATTCATCAAAAATAGTTAATCAGACGGACCAAATCTGTGTAATACCTATTTTATAAATTAATTAATCACACCCCGCTGGATGAGAATAAGAAGATACCTACCTACTTACTATAACGACATTGCTTGTACGTATACTTTACAAGTGAATAAATATAAATTTTACAGGAGAGCTTGTTCAAAGGTTCAAAAACCTGTAACTTTCTCATTTGATGATATAACTTTTCAAAATTTTGCATTGGTTCCAAAGAAAATATTTGCTTTCTACCTGTATTCATGGAATTTTGAATTTTTTTATAGTTTTTGAGAAAATTGCAGATACACTACTATACGCGTATTTTACATCTTGTAGTTGTGCGGTATACTGAGCTAATTACCACTTGCTCCAGTATACGGCGTAATGCGTAGATTACTGATCCAACGATATTTTTATATTGTATATGAATTTTTAGATGAAATACTTATATGGCTTGCAATGAACAATAAAAAAGATTCTCTTTTACGTTCATCTATTGATTTATAAACGTTTTTATCACTTGCATCATTATACGCTAACATTAGCATGCCACTTGTACAATATACCGCTAGTAATGTTTTAAAACGTGCTATACAAAATACAGAAATATACCTTTATAAAAAACCTCACTTGAAATATAAATGGTTTTATTAAGAAAAGTAATTGTATTAAGTGCTTTAAATTAATGGAAGCACATTCAATGGATTCGTATTCCTGTTCAAATGTGTACTCATATTTTATTGTGAAAGGTTCCTCATGTGATACATATATCGCATCGCACCCATTTGTATCCACATATCGGTTTAGCTTTTTGTGCCTCTTCAGGGTTCCGTACCCAAAGGGTATAAACGGAAACCCTACTACTTTATACTACTTCGCTGTCCGTCCGTCTGTCACCAGGCTGTATCTCATGAACCATGATAGTTAGACAGTTGAAATTTTCACAGATTATGTATAACTGTAGTCGATATAATAATATATAACAAAAAATAGATCAGAATAAATATTTAAGGGGGCCCCCATAACAATGTTTTTTTTTTTGCCATTTTTTTGCTAATCCTAATGAAGTTGTATAGATGGTACGGAACCCTTCGTGCGCGAGTCTGATTGGCACTTTGCTTAAGACAAGCTTTGACATGAAATATTGAGTCAAAGTCAAAATATCTTTATTCAATTTAGATTTAACAAGCACTTATGAATGTCAAAAAATTTACCACCGGTTCGTAAAAACCTCTGTTGAGAAGAGTCTGGCAATAAACCTAGGTATATTTTGTAAACAGATTTACAATCATATTTTAGTGATATCTATACATCACAAGTATTTAACACAACTACATATTTAAAACAGTTTCTCAATTCGCTATTTGGAGTAAGCACTCGCCAATGCGGATCGGAATTATTTCCAAATTTCCCTATCCATGATATAATCATTATTTTAATAATACGCCTTATATATTAATGTGTCTTCTTGACAATAGATTTAAATTTGTGTCTGTTTCTGAGTCTTGGAAAACTTCTATAACTTCATACGGTTTACCCGTTTTTCGCCATATACATAGCCAGGTACCATTTCTTAGGTGTGTATAAAAAAATGTGTAAAGGGTGTTATTAAAGCCCTGTACTACACTTTAAACCACATTAGGGCTACTAATTACTAATATGGTCCAAGTAGAAAAATACTGTGATTCGAAAAAAAAAAGTTTTGTATGGAAGTGGAGTCGCAAGAAGACTTCTAATTTCGATGTTTTCCCACTTATATCGTATTAGTACAGTAGCCCTAATATGGGTTACAGTATAGTACAGGATTTTTTTTATCAACCTGTAGATATATTGAAATTTACTGTTCTCATTTTAATTAAAGCATGCATGCCTTCGCCTTCTTTTTGGGGATGCTCAACTACCAAAATGCAATATAATACTGCAATGTTATATTTCTAGCACGCGTACATGTAGGTATAGCCGAGGAAATTGAATCACGTACTGGTACTGGGGTGGAACCGTTGTACTACAATGTTATGTTGACATCCCATACATTTGCCAAAAGAAATCATAGCGAAATAGATCACGAAAAGGTTTCACATTGGATTTAGTTTCCATGACTGTCTATGAGAAATACGGCTATTGTGGTCTTGCCAACCAAAACATGTTTTTTTTATATATACTATCAAATTATGTGCTCGTAGAACAGTTTAAACGGTCCGCACGCAGCGACGGCTAGCGCGTACACTGAGGCAACTGCCAGTTACACTCGACTTCCCCGGGCCCGCGACAATATCGGTGCCGCGTATAGTGGTGCATGTCGGTTGCCTCAGTATACGTTGTACCGATTAGCAAAACGGTGTTAGATGCATTCAATATACGTCACTTTATTTCCAAAACTAATAGGAATATCCGTCCAAATTTTTTGTGGTAGGTAAATAAGGAAATATTAATCACAAAATTGCAAAAAAACTAAAAATCAGAAATTTGTCACTTGTACCAGTATACGTAGGAGGTGTCGATAAATAGTCATTGCTGGTCGACATTTCATTTTACAAAGTGAATAAATATTTAAATTTGCTACGTTATCTTTTCTGGCGAACCATGAATTCACCAAACTGGACCTTGGCTACTTCCTTTGACAGCACGGCCGGCACTGCAGTTGCATGCAAATTTTACTAAACCGACCATTTAGATAAAATGACCATGCGATATCATAAGTTTTGAAAATGATTTGGTACTTCACCGGCCTCGAAATTAAATTAAATTTCGTACAAGTTTTTAATTTTACTAATAAAGAATGCCGCGGGTTCTCGGTGGATGCCACCCGCTGCCAACCGAAGCAACTGGAGGTCTATGGAGGAGGTCTATGTCCAACGGTGGACGTCCTACGGCTGAGAAGATGATGATAAATCGATGAATAAATAGTTCAAACTTTTTTTACGGACTGACCAACTTATCTGTGAATCAGACCAAGCAATACTAGTTACACTTTATGCGAACGACATTAAAACTTTTTCGATTCACAGATAAGTTTGTCAGTCTGTACGAGGTCTGCAGGGCTACTACGAAACTCGAAACTCCAAGTTCGTGTCGTTCAGTCCCTCTCGCTCTCGTATTAAATAGTATAGTGTCAGAGGGATCGCACGACACTAACTTCAAGTTTCGAGTTTCGTAGTAGCCCTGCAGTACCCACTCTTTCAGTATTAAGTTTTAGGGCCGTTCTCAAAAAAGTGGCACCGCCATCTGTCAATGGGTTTCTCTTAGATCTTTTTTTTCACAAAGCGTTATCCTTTTAGATAAAATTTATTTTTGTATTGTACATGTCATCGTAATGTCTTATAGAATGGAAAAAAATATAAATTTACTAAATTAAAATAAAATACTCCTTGCCGATGATATGAAATGCCACCGTGGGAGATATTTTCGGCTACCATTTTTAAGGTTCCGTAACCAAAATGGCAAAAACGGAACCCTTATAGTTTCGCCACGTCTGTCTGTCTATCTGTCTGTCCGTCCGCGGCTTTGCTCAGGGACTATCAATGCTAGAAAGCTGTAATTTTGCACGAATATTATATGTAAACTATGCCGACAAAATGGTACAATAAAAAATTAAAAAAATTTTTTTAGGGTACCTCCCATAGATGTAAAGTGGGGGTGATTTTTTTTTTCTCATCCAACCCTATAGTGTAGGTATCGTTGGATAGTTCTTTTTAAACCATTACGGGTTTGCTAAGACGATTTTTCGATTCAGCGATTTGTTTTCGAAATATTCAACTTTAAAGTGCAAATTTTCATTAAAATCGAGCGTTCGGCCCCCCCGCCCCTCTCAAATCTAAACCGGCAGGTGGAAAAATTTGAAAAAATTCAGGATGGTAGTAAGTATATCAAACTTACAAGGAAAACTATAACGTTTAAGTTTTCATGAGAATGATTAATAGTTCAAGAGTAAATAGCAGCCTAAGGTATAAAATATACCTACACACTGTACAAAATACAAAATCCTTAGAAAAATATTACTTAATTTTTACATAATGGTTACGGGACCCTATTTCAGGCGTGTCCGACACGCTCTTGGCCAGTTTTTTCATTCTAAAATGGCACAGTAAAGCATATTTCTCTTAGTTTTAAGTTTTTTTCTTCTTAGCTCTCACAACCGTCAGTCATAAGCGTCTTCGGCGAACTGACCTATAGTTTGCGGAACTCCGCATAATACTAGTAGCACACGCGAAACGGCTGCTTGACACTTCTACTAGTTTTTTCTGTTCTGTGTTTACCACATATTTTCAAATACCTGTATGTATCTTCTAAAATAATGATATAAATAACTTCCCTTTACGCGATATCCATTATTTGACTGTATTTCCAGCGATAATTAAAAAAAATGCGAAATTGAGTATTTTCTAAAATAATGCGGAATTAAATCAGTGCCACTTTTTTGAGAACGACCCTTTAGTGTTTAAACCGCGCTGGTTGTTGATCAAACTCAAAAGCATAAAAAAAAGTTCCGCTTCCTTTCTTACCCTTAAATAGGTTGCATTAAATAATAAATGAACCAATAAACCCAGCTGACTGTGTAACTGGCCGTGAAGAAAAAGTTTCGTGCTGTCATAAAAAAGTATTTACCTCTACGGTTCTGTCAAAAAGTTTGTCGTTTGCCTCCATTTTCTTTAAGCGATGTTTGGCGTATTAAGTACAAACCTTGGTAGATTGGTTCTTGATTATGCAGGTACAGCCAGTGCGAAAACTACGACCCCGCCCTTGAAAAATGGAAGCGATTTACGAGAATCCGGGTACCTTATTGCTGTTGGTTCAAGAACAGCTAGGTAAGTTTATTATCGCTATTTTAATAAATACCTAGTTCCTGTTTCTGCCACCATTTTATTTAGCAGAAAAATTAAACACCAACGGGTAATTTTCAGCATAAGTACCTGTGAAATACTATTTATAAATTTGGAAACTATTAGCTATGTACGAACTATTGCTCCGAAATTATCACTCAACTTGAATCCCAACAAGTTTTTAAAATTAAATATCAAGTGCAGTGATCGCATTTCAGATTCAACATTGTTACACTTTTAAATTCTTTTAAGTTATCTATCACACCTGTGATTCTGAAATTCACCTAAAAACACCGAAGAAGGTGAAAATAGGAAGCTTTATAAATATAAAAAATATATATTTGATTCCATTTACAGTGGTGGTCATGTAATTAAGACGATTTGAAGTTCCAGATTATTTTTAACTAATCATGTCATGTGTAGTCGTGGTTCCTTCTTAGAAGTAACTAGTTACGTTTATGAAATAGCCTCATGTATAGAGCAAACGGGATTAAGAATAAATAATAAAATTGCTGACAATTTTTTTACAAATTTTGTTTTTATTCTCTTTAGTAACAAATTAAATAGTAATGAAGCTGGACAAATAATTAGAACGATTTATTGAACTGTTCGAACTTTTTTTATTTGAAACTTAGATTAACTAAATCACACTAACGTGAAGTTGTACACAAAAAAAGCAATTTAATACATTTTAACTAAAATAATAGTTAGTAGCATGTCACGGCTTTTTATTACTGCCCTACACCGGCGAGGCACTGAATCTATCAATTTTTGACATTTCGCAAGAGAGATAGAGTCATTCTTCTAAGAATACTCGTTCATACAGTTCTCTTAAATTGCCACACTGTCGATTTGAACCTTTTTCTTGACTTCGCACCAAAGATGCTCTATTGGGTTAAGATCGGGGCTGTTGGCTGCCAATCTAAGACAGAAACTGATTGCGATGTGAGGAATTCCTTAACGGTAGTGCAGTATGCTTGGGATCATTGTCATGCTGGAATGTCCAAATAACCGGAAGCACGCCTTCAGCATATGGTACACATTGTTTCTTCCAGTATGTTTTTGTATTGAATCCATGTTTCCTTCTATCCGCCTAACAGGTCCAACACCATGTCCAGAACATCCCCAATTTTCACATTTCCTCCGCCATGCTTTAAAGTCACTTTTGTGTACTTTGGGTCAAATGCTTTATTTGAAGGCCATCTTACATATCGTTTGCCATCAGAACATACCCTATTTATTTTTGTCTCGTCAGAAAAAGTACGTTTTTCCAGTGTCTGACTGTCCAGTTTTCATATTCTTCTTGCAAATGCAAGGCGGGCTTGCCTATGACACCGTTTCAACATAGGCACCTTCCTTGCTATCCTTCCGTGCAACTTTTCTTCTACCAAACGCCTTCGAATAATGCGTGCCGAGATTGCTGAAGGGTTGTTTTCGCCAAAATATTTTTTTTCTTAACTCATTAGACGGTATTAGACCTTTAAAAGGATTTGTTTTGCCAAACGAACGATATTTCGATCATCTCGACGAGATGACTTTCTTTGTCTAGGTACACGCGGAACATTTGAAGTAGTTTGATACGTGGCAAAATGCTTTATGGCGTGGAAAACCATAGTTTTTGAACATTGCAGATGATCGGCTATGTGTTTATACGACCAATTCTTGTCGCGAAGTTTTAGTATTACTTCTCTTGTAGATTTATCACAACTTTTATTTTTCCCCATTGTTTTTATATGAAGCAATCGCCTTTAAGACTTTTACGGCACTAAATGGCGCCAAAATTATTCGAATAATAACTAACCAAAAGCGGCCGTCCGTTTCTATATAATTTGAATAAAAAATAAACTATTCAGCGTTCTTAATTATATGACCAGCCAGTAAGTAGTAATACTAGGTTTAGATGTAATGTATAAGTTTATATATTTATTTTAGCCAATTATATGTAAAATAAATTTACCGCTAATACGGAAAAGTTTTACGATACCGAGAGAAGTACTAAAATATACATGCAGTTTAGTAACACTTGTCAGTTTGAAAAAATCTTCTCTATAAAAATCGTTCTTAATTATATGACCACAACTGTATACACCTTCTGTCTACCACAGAAAACGATGGAATCCTTTTAAGGTTTTTTTTTTATTTACTTTTATTAGATACCTAAACATCTATAATAACCACATTTTATTTAATCTTCCATTAACGATTATAAGTCGGCAAAGGTCCAATAAGTTTCGGGCCTTTTCAGAACCTTCTTCAGGGTGAGTGCGTTCACGATGAAAACATTTTTTAGAAAACTTTATTATAAGTAAATAAATAGCAGTAAACGCACTAGAATAACAGTAGGGACAAACTGTAGCTCATATTTATCGTTATTTACAGGTTTAGAAGAAAACATCAGAGTAAAATGCTGTTAGTGATACTTCTCGTGTTACTTCTATTGCTGCTGTCCATAGCCATTGTAATGACAGTATTGTGTGAGTAAAGATGTTCATCAAGTAATAGTAACAGTAAGGTTTATAAATCGACTAGTTTAAATGTGTGGCCAATATCCCATCTGACGAAAGATATGCTGATGAAAAACAAGGGATAGAGCGTTTTTTTAAATTAATACAGTGTTATAATATATCTTTTACTTACTTTTAAACATATACGAGTAGGTACACTATCCTACGAGAACCTTTTTTCTCTGAATAAAAGGTTATGTGTTACGTTAAGGTATAAACTATTTCTAATGTTATGATTAAATTCAGGTTTTGTTCCGCATACCTTGATTTTAGGGAGAATATTTCGGCTCAGTTGATGCGCCGTGATCACGAGACGCGCAGAACAAAACCTGAATTTAAATCTTAAAATTAGTAGTTAATGAAATGACCGCAATAGTCTAAAACAATATAATCTATTTCTGTTCCTAATGCAAATCCGCCCAGAACTTTCGGTGTGAAAAAAGTAACAAATATACTCCATAACAAAACACAAATACACACACGCAAAGCCAGGAAGAGAGAGACTTTCGCTTTTATAATATTAGTTGGATCAAAGTGGCTATGTTGCAGATATAAAACAAAAACGTCACAAGCCACCCCGATTGTGCGAGAGCAAAGAATGTCTACGTTCGGCGGCCAACCTAGCTCTCTCCATGGACCCTACGGCTGACCCATGTGAAGACTTCTATCAGGTTCGACATGCATATAGAAAGAAAGAAAGAAAGAAAGAAAGAAAGAAAGAAGACATTTATTCACTAACACAGAAGACACACATATACAGCAAAATTAACACAAATAAAAAATAAAAATAAAAATACAGAAAACACATGAAAATATTAAATACAATATACACAATGTTGTGTGTCCCGCGAAAGTGAAACGGTCGCTGACTCAGCATTATGCTGAAGCGTTAAACGCCTGCAGCGCTGATTACATGCATATATAACTATATAACAGATTTCTCCACAAACTTTTTTAAATTGCACTGTTCGTATGTAAAATAAAAACACGGGATACTTGACATCCATTTCCTAGTCCCAAAGTAAGCAAAGCTTGTTTTATGGGTAACATTAAATACATATTAAATACCCAAGATTTGAGAACAAACATTCGTATTTTCGATACAAATATCTGCCCCAACCAGGATCGAACCTGGGGCCACAAGCTTCATAGTCAGATTATTTAAACGCTTGCTTATCCGGTCGTATTATTTAAAAACTACTAGCTGGTGCCCGCGGCTTCGCCCCCGGTGCAGTTTTTTTTTAATTTCTAAATCTTATTAGAACCTTCTTCTGATAATAGCAAACAAAACAAAAAAAGAATTAGCGAAATCGGTCCAGCCGTTCACGCGTGATGCGCTGACCAAGGGAAATAGGGATTCATTTTGATATATTAAAATAATAAATAAATATCTCGGGACAATTCACACCCATTGACCTAGTCCCAAAGTAAGCTTAGCAAAGCTTGTGTTATGGGTACTAAGCAACGGATAAATATAATTATATAAATAGACACATACTTAAATACATATTAAACACCCAAGACCCGAGAACAAACATTCGTATTTTTCATACAAATATCTGCTCCGACACGGGAATCGAACCCGGGACCTCAAGCTTCGTAGTCAGGTTCTCTAACCAATAGGCCATCTGGTCGTCGTATTATTAAAGAAGATTCCAAAATAGGGCTCTTCAAGGCTATACCTTCCGCCGCCTAACTTTGTCTAAAAGTTCATTGCCACGAAAACTAAAAAAAACTTAAAAACTATAAAGGTATAGGGAGTAACGTAAAGACGTCGCATAAAAAATGTATCTTAAAAATGTGTCAAAACTGAGTATTAATATGAACTTTTAGGCAGATTTATATGGCGTTGGTATAGTTAGCCTCATCTGCACTTTTCATCATAGGGGCCAATCACGGCTGTTATTTGTAAAAAATAAACTGGATTTTTAAAAAATAACATTAATATTATTAGGTGTGTGGGTATTTTTTAAACTATCGCTTTGCTGGACACCGTGTCGTGACTTAAAAACATTACACAAACACATATTGTTGTAATCTAGGGCATAGTGACATGTCCATACAGTACTAATGTTCGATTGATGACCTAGATATTGAACAATTATTTATGACCTGCCGTTTGTATGCTCTGTTTTTATTTTAAATTCAATATCAATATAAAAGGAAAAGCAATTTTTTTTTTCAGAATTAAGTGGGTAGTTATGATGATAACTGTTGTTGATTTTCTCACCTCAGTGCATAAATGTGGGACTTAAAAGGGTTAAAAACTTCGGGATTTACGTTACAGTTGCAGTAACAACTACCATGAATAAATACCGAAGCCATATTGTTCCGTTTGGCAAAACTAAAAGAAAGACATAATTTTCAAGTTTATTTTTAAATTAGGTGTATATATTGATTCTGTATTAAATTCCATAGCAATCAAACATACAGGAAATATACCCAAAGCGAAAAGGGTGATTGAATGATTCCTGTAGAGTTCATTGACAAATAAAAGCCATAGGATGACTCTACGACATGGCGTTTTTTTCTTTCAATACAATAATTTCATTAAAGTACAACCCTGTCGGTGCTACATGAGTACCTTTCTGTTAAAACAGTCTTTACCAATGTAGGTCGACTGACATGAAAGCCTTGATGCAGGTTTAATTGAGTATATTTGCAACCTTTTGTATACTTACCTATCTAGCATCTACAATAATTCTACAGTCGGTTTCAATCTCATCATCAGCCTTTCCGAAATCAAGTGACAAAGAACTACTTACTCCTTATTTTTTCCCTCTATTTTTATATAATTTTGTAACACTTTTTATACTTACCTATCTTTCTATCATCTAAAATCTACAGTAAATTTCAGTCTCATCATCAGCCTTTCCGAAATCGAGTCACAAAGATTCCTTATCTTCTCCTCCAGTATGTCTGCGGCAACTGGGCCGCAGACCATCCACGACCGGACGCGTACCGCTCCTATGACTGGTTCCGTGACAAGCAGACCAAGGTGTACAGCGCTGTGAGAGACTTCCTTGCCACCAACAGCTCACAACAGCCAAAACCAGTGCAGCAAGCTAAGAACATGTACGCTGCTTGCATGGATACTGGTTAGTTCCTCTCTCTATCAATTTTGTCACTAATGCCCTAAAATCATGTTAATGTTAGTGTTCCTACCCTACTTTAACTTACTTACTACTTAAGTACTTACTTACTTCTCAAAACTTGATTATTTTTTCTTGCAGAAACCTTAGACAAACGAGGCCTAAAGCCAGTCATAAGAGTGTTAGCTTCGTTAAACCTCCCGCCATACCCCACTTTCGTGAACGCGACAGACTTTGATTACTCCACATATTCCTTCAACTGGCTGGAAGCTGTTATTCAAGTGAAGATACAGCTCGGAATGGACGTCCTCATAGGGTTTGACATATTTACAGACCCGAAAAACTCATCAGTGTACAGATTGGTGATGGGATCACCAGAAACGACGAACCCTTTTCCTAGGTAAGTTCATTCAGGGGTATTTAATAAGGAATTCTAGATCAAACAAGTAGTAACTTCTACTAAACTTGAAGTTTCATTTCCATTAATAAGGTTTGTTTAGATGATAGGTACACAATAAATCACAAAAAAATAACTCTGTAAATTAATCCTCGTCGTTTGGTAACCAATACAATTTTTTATTTTAGTATTTACAATGAAAAAAAACGTCATACTGGTAGAAAAAGCAAACGGCTGGCAATTCCAAGAGAAGAAATTTCTTCGGATGACATATTTATTTTTAACAACGAGCATTACTTCGAAAGTAACGAAAAAGCGGGTGAAGAAGAAAAATCTACCCAAATCTATAAGATATTTTACGCAGAACTTATAAAATTATTTGTGATAGAATCTGGTGGTAGTGATATAACTAAAATTAGTGAAACGATACTTGATCAAAACATATTTCTGTCTTCTGATGAATATTGGACAATAAATGAAAATCTGTACGAGGTAAGTGTTATAAATGACGTATTTGATGAGCAAATGAGCAAATCCATTTCAAGAATCAACTAACCTGTATTCAGGCTATTATTATTGTGGTACTTATTATTTATTGATTAACTTATGGTAAATTTAATATGTACGTTAATGTCAAATCGATGAGTCACAGATCTAGAACTACAAAGTAATTGTACTTACTTACTGAAGTCAATAACTTTTTTATAAGTTTGTAGACGACAAATGATGACGAATAAGTTCGGCGTTATTCCAATCTGAGTCATTGCCCTAAGCACTAATATCGATTTTTCGTTACTTACCTATTCATTTTTTAAGAAATTTACTGACGTCATAAATTTTAAGTGTCAATAAATAGGTAATGACTATTAACTACTCACGTTTTCCGATTTTAATTCATTCACTGGTTTGAAAATATTTACGAGTATATCACAAAAAAATGATAAGTAATTTTTTTGTTAAATTTCAGTTGGAATCGGACAACAGTACTGACTCAGACGAAGATTTATTCGCAAACATACCAGAATACACCGTCGAAGAGATTCAAGCTCATACTGACTCCATAGTGGAAAGCAATAACGCTACAGCCTCTCCAGTATGGAAACGATACTTAGAAGGAATATTCAATATCAGCAACGTTGAGTTGGACTTTGAAAATGATAGAATTCTAATATCTGATGCTGACTTGAGATACATGTCTTTGATGACGGCATTCGTTGCTAAGACACCACCTGTAGTGATGGAGCTCTATATTTGGATTAAGGTGATAAACTTGTTAAAATCCAAAAAAGTGGGTGCGATGAAGTCGGTTAAATTTATTTCGTTTTTTTTCTAGCTAAGTTACAAAATTGTAATATGAACGATGAGTTCATCGTGTTGTTAACAATAACTCAAACACTACTGGTCAAATCTTGATCAAATTCAAATGAGACCACATAACAAGCACCAGCTTTTAAAAATCATCCGAATTCAGTTCTCCTAGAAAAAAGTTAAGAGATAAGTAAAACAAAGAAAAAATACAGTCGAATTGAGAAGCTCCTTAAGAACCTCAACAGAGCGGAGGTTTTGAAGTCGATTTAAATTTAAAACTAATGAACATGAAACTACCGCGAGACTCATATTCCACAGGTGATGGAGGTAATGTCAGTCCACACCACATCGGAGGTGCGCGCGCTGTTCCAGCGTTCCTACGACGCTGTGAAGCCGCACCGCCGGCCGCCGTCGCCGCGCAGCCTGCAGTGCGCAAGCGCGGTCAACGACATGATGGGCATGGCTGTCTCCTACGCTATCGCCGACCAGAGCTTCTACAACGTTACTAAACCTAAGGTGGCTACCGAACAATAGTTATCCATTAGTATCTTTTTCAACCTCGACATTGGCGGAATCGTCGATAGTATCGATGGAGCTATATTTCCCAAAAAAAATATTGAATTGAAGCCTAAGGTAAATTTGGTCATCACCTTCATACCTAATGATTATCGTTCATCTCGAAAATACAAACTAAGACATGGATGCACAGAAAAACCAGAAAAAGAGACCAGCGCTGGGAATCGAACTCAGGTCCTCAGCAATCCGTGCTGCGTGCTATAACCCCTACACCACCGCTGGACAGGAATCTAGATACGAATTTTTCCTATGCATACATATCTCAGGTTGCTTTTTATCTACTACGCTCGTTCATCTGCCTCAACCACATGTTTTTCTGCAATAAAGCAGTGAACAATTTTATTGGTGTTTTTCATTCATAGCAAAAGATGAGATTAAGCACTACTCAAATCATAAACAAAACCAAGTTTTGGGTATTACTAAAGTTATACCTGCCACTTACGATCACTAGCTTTAAAATAACAAGTACATTCAAGATGAACTTTATAATTGCCTGCATATACTAATTTGGTGTTTTGTTGAATAGTTGAAAAGAAAGAAGTAAGCTGATTTACTTTGTTTACCCAGATCAAAACAATGCTGAACGAAATGAAGAACGCTTTAGCACACCTTGTAGGACAAGCCAGATGGATGGACGACGATACAAAGGTAGAAACGTATCAGAAGATCATACAAATGAAGACACTCATAGGGTTTCCGGATTGGCTGCTGGATGAAGGAAAACTTGAGCAGTATTACGAAGGAGTCGAAATAACCTTAGATAAACATTTAGAGAACATGATCAATATCATACAAGTAAAGATAAAAAAAGGGCTAAATAGGTTTAGAGATGGCAACAACTTTACTTGGGCGACGGATCCTACTGAAGTGAATGCATACCATACGTTTCAGGAAAACACTATAAGTAAGTTAGTAAAAAAACTATTTAATATCTTACAAAAAATACTAACAAAAGCAGACTTTAGAATAGAAAATTAATAGTGTTAATTAATTTCACTAAACTTTTTGGACGCAGCTGTTCCTCTTGTGATGTTGCAATATCCATTTTTTGATTTGGGCTTAGAGTAAGTAATTGCGTAAGACATTTTAGTGTGGACACTAATGTGGATAAAGATTTAAGTAAATGATTATTGTTCACAACGATTTTTAATTCTAGCGCTCTTAACTACGGATCCCTGGGAACTGTTCTTGGTCATGAAATAACTCACGGATTCGACAACTTTGGTAAGTTCTTCATCAATTAACTGTTTAGTTATTTTCCTATCATATGCTTTAAAAAATCCGGCAAAGTAAGTGTTGGTCTCGTGGACTGAGCGTTTAATATAAATTTGTAGGGTTCTATAAATATCCAGTGTAAGTAGAGCTCCTCTCCTAAGCAGAATGTACGCAGTGTGGGATCATTTTAGGTGATTATAGTTTCAGACATTTCTTATTGGTTGTACTAAAAGAGCTACCTCCATACCAAATTTGTATGTTAGCACCTTTAATCACGAACTGTATTTTTGATTGCATTGACTTAGAAGTTTGTTTTTAGGGTTCCGTACCCAAAATGTAAAAACAGAAACCCTATTACTAAGACTTTGCTGTCTGTCCGTCCGTCCATCCGTCCGTCTGTCACCAGGCTGTATCTCAAGAACCGTGATAGTTAGACAGTTAAATTTGACACAGATTATGTATAACTGTAGCCGCTATGACAACAGATACTAAAAACAGGATAAAATAAATATAATAAAAAATGATTTGTTGCCGTTTTTTGCGAATGTCTAATGAATGTTGTATAGATGATACGGAACCCTTCGTGCGCGAGTCCGACTCGCACTTAGCCGGTTTTTTTCACTACATCAAGGGTAACAGACCTATTTGATATTAATTTTAGCTTACCTCCAAGTGCTCCTGAGAAAAAATGATCTTGACAAAAACACACCGACAAACAGATAACAAAGTGATCATACTCGTAAATCATATAAAGAGAATAAGGCTTCCTATTTAGCCAGCTGAGGTACTTAGTCCTAAAAATGTGTGCCCAATCACCGTGAACCTGAAATTTCATGATTCTGAAAGTAATCTAAACCTTATCTCTGTTTTATTTCAGGTCGTCAGTTTGACAAAAGCGGCAACTTGATCCCGTGGTGGTCGAACGCTACGGTCACCGCTTTTGTTAACATGACACAGTGCTTCGTCGACCAGTATAATGAGTATTACATACCGGAGCTTGACGAGCACGTGAGTAAAATAATTTAAAAAAACTGCAAAGAACTTCCTTGGGAGTGTTTTTTTTATAAAAAAATCTAACTTAATAAAACATTTTTTTGAAATTGGGTCATAAATGTATGTATGTGAGATGTGACAACAAATAATACTTTTGAACATGAAACTACCGTGAGACTCAATCATATTAAATATATTGACCCGGATAACTCAGAGTTATCCGGGTCAATATATTAATAAATAATAATGATAAAATAATTTAGAATGAAGAAAAAAATATGATAAAACTGTCTATAACGATGAAAACGTATACACTAAAAATATCAAAGACTTAAAACATGTAAGAATCAATTAAACTAATCATCGCAGCATGGGTGGGTATATTATCTTGATGTGATAGGTACTATATCTATGGCCATATCTAAGGTTAATATTCCAGGTAGACGGCAAGAAAACCCTGGGTGAGAACATAGCAGACAACGGCGGAGTACGAGAGGCTCTGGCGGCACTGAAGCAACATCTCCGCAAACACGGGCCTGAGCAGAAGCTGCCGGGTTTTGAGCACATGAGCGCGGAACAGCTGTTCTTCCTGTCCTACGGCAATGTAAGTCTCAATGAACATAACAGACAAAATTGGCAGGGAACTACTAACAGCATCTTTACAAGCACGAGCCTGAGCAGAAGCTGCCAGGTTTTGAGCTTTTGAGCGCGGATCAGTTGTTCTTCCTGTTTTACAATCGCGGTCATGAGTAGGTATAAGAAAAGTCATAATTTTCAGTTCAGATACTCATATCTCGCCTCCCGCGATGGATGTCCGTGAGAAATAATATCATCTATAAAAATATCTAGCCATCTAAATCTATCTAAACTAATAGAACATAATATAAAGAGAGTATTGATCATGCGGTTTTTTTGTAATGTATAAACTTTAAAAGGACTAAACCGATTAAAAACAATGTTTCATCTTTATAATAATATAATACCAGCAAGTAGGTATTGGTTTTATTTTATCCCAGAAATGTGTAAGCTTTTCAATATCGTTGAATTAATACTCTTTTGTTTCTTAGCTATGGTGCGGAGTATCCACAAAAGACTCTCTCGAAGCAGAGTTGTCCGACGAGCACTCCCCCCAAGCCTTGAGGGCGCGCGGAGCTCTGCAAAACAACGCGGAGTTTGCGCAAGCGTGGCGGTGCAAACCCGGCAGTGCCATGAACCCAAAAAAACGATGCATTATATTTTAAGTACCTACCTACCTACCCGGGCACAGCTATGTTCGAGTTAAAACTCGAAAGACGCTTATAAGACCGAGCTAGATAAATTTGTTCATTCCCGGACACTATAAAAATTGACTATTAAGACAAATGTACCGGTTGATATTTGTCCAGCAGAGCTGCCGGACCATTACTATATAAAAGATATCCAATGTTGAACAAAGGGTGCGTGCAGATGACAAGCGCTTAACGCGCATTTTGATAACGCGCGTTTACAACTACCATACATTTTAAGCATGTGTACGGCCTGAATAAAATGTATGTAGTTGTAAACGCGCGTTAACAAAAAGCGCGTTAAGCGCTTGTCATCTGTACTTAGCCTAAAGCTTCCCGCTCAGGACGCCACAGTAAACAACAACGGCCACTTGCAGCGACCGGTTGCCCGCAACTCTCGCCATGTCGTCAGTTAACCTAGTAGGAGTCTTTGTCTTTTCCCTCTTAAAAAAACAAAATTTGTGAAATATGCAATTGAAACGTTGAGTTTTTGTTTGTGAAATTTGGCGTTTTAAGTAAAATAAGCCAAGAGTTTTAAAAAGATTTTGAAAGGAAGTTTTGGCATTTTATAAAAGAGCGTATGCAAATAAAACGAAATTTTATAAATTGTTAGTCGTATAAGCGATTAAATGTTTTGAAACACCATAGCTTATTTACTGTAGAGTAGTCTCTTAGGACATTATTATATCGACATCAATTTACGATACACTGTCAATGAGAGTTTTGTAAGAGGTCGAATATCGCTAGATGGCGTTAGTTCCGTGAGGTGCTTTTGACGTAACAGTCTAACTGCCTTATTCATAAAAAATCCTTAATTGAGGTTTGATCGGTCTGTTACTTAGCAGACTGATTAAGCTTGTTAGACGGTTGTCAAGAAGTCAAATGCTTGCTAAGTCTGCTAGTTGTTAGCTGTGATAGCGGATTTTATGTTATTGAATCAAAGACAAATTTGTGAAAATTTTGACATAACTGAAAAAAATTATGGCGAATTTTGCGTTACCGGGCATGAATGTCTGAGTTTTGCAGTGTTGTTTTCAAACTTTTGTCCTAATTTCTTTTCCGAACAAAACGGGACTTTTAGCAATCTGTGGTTCTGTATTTTATCTTCGGTACGGTTTTTTAAAACATCTAAACTTTGTTTTAACGCAGTAAAGCAGACTCTGAAAGCACACTTAAAAACCTCACGCAAAGTGCGCCTTCAAGGAGAACAAATAAGGCTGTTACTCTTTACATTGGCTCAATTCTAAGGCTCAATAGACATAAACCAATCCTAAGCGTGACACAAATGTCAAAATTGACAAATGGTTCTTACGGTAATAGCGCCAACTAGCTAGGCGTGAAAAACCCTCGCGTCAATCAAAGTACTATCTAAGTCATAATAAAGATGATCTTTTTGACAATGACAGTGATAGTATATCGAAAATCAAAATTAAAATAACAAAACATTTACCACAGTTTACATACTAATAATTTTAAAATATGCCAGTTATTTTTTGCGTTCATATTGGCACGTAAAATAACGATGCGATAATAAAATCCATTCGAACATGTCATAGTGCTGCAACAAAATAAAGTTTAATTTTTCAAATTTGTAATTAATAGGTCATGTTAAAATTTTGACACCAATAAAACGTAGCTGCAGTCCAGTTTTCATTTTTGCAAATGATTCAATAAATAAGATTTTACACCCATAACGATGTTTTATTCAAATATTTCTTAAATAAATACATGAATCATATCAAGAGGCATGAGACAGACTAACGACCGTTGAGTGCGAAGCTGGAGACATCAGCGGAGATTGAGTTTCCGATGGAGGAGATGCCACCAAGACTTGCTCCACCGAGGCCAGCACCTAAACCAGTTGTCAGCGGTATTCCACTCCCAAATCCAGAAGGCACGGTTTGAATCGTCTGAATAGCCGGTGCTACGGGTACTGGTCTGTCAACCACCACGGGCTGCGGAACCGCCACTGGCCTGTTCACGACCACTGGCTGCGGCACGGGAACCGGCCGATCCACCTGGACCGGCACAGGCACGTTCACCGGACGATCCACGTACACGGGGTGCGGCACCGGCACGGGCCGATCAATGTACACCGGTCGGTCCACCGGCACTCGCCTCTCGACCGTCACCGGGTACGGCTGGGGTACAGACACCGGCACTTTCACCGGATACGGCACCTTCCTCTCGTAATACACGGGTACATGTCTCGTGACTTCAACCGGTACTTTCTGAACAACGTGGACAGGGTACGGTCTGTCTACGGGTACTGGTACTGGTACGTTATACGGCACGGGTACTTGGCGGTCCACAGGGAAAGGCACGGGTACTTGAACGGGAACTTGTACGTTTCTGGTGATCGTTCTCGTGATGAACCGAGGTACTTCTTGGCGGAGAACGACGGGGTTGGGGGCGACGTCGACGGAGGTTTGGACGGCGGGAGCCACGGGGACCACAGGGGCTGCTGGGACCGCAGCCACTGGGATCGCTGGGGCAACAGCTACAGGACTTCCTAATCCTGGACCAACTGGTACACCAACGGAACCTCCTATTGGTGCCCCTATTGTGCCTATCCCTCCTAAAGAGCCACCAAAGCCCGTTGAACCCAGACCTCCCAATCCTGTTGAACCTAGACCTCCCAATCCCGTCGAGAAAACTTGTCGCTTAACACCCTTGCCAGACGGTGTATCCTTTATGCCATTGCCTTCGAGTATCTTTGATAATTTCGGCTTATCTTCTAGCTCCTTGGACAGGCTGCTTGCTATCAGCAATATCTAGAAACAAAAAGAGAACATCCATTAGAGAAATAATAATAATAAAACAAACTAACTAAGTTTCTTACGAGCGTAAATCATTAAATGGATGAATGAAGGATGAAACGCAAAAATATATTGGCTTTTTCTTTAACCTATGTCAAGCTTAACAGTGCTGGCAGTCAAGGCAAGATTTAAGCAAAATAATTTATGGACTACTTTCAATTCACTTCTTTTTTCAATACTTCACTCAATGTTCCGGAAAGGAAATATCATTTGCCATTTGCGTTTTTTTCGCCGATCCCTTTGTCCAAATATGTTTAAAACAGATGGTTTTCAGAGATAACTTTTATGATAACAAAAGATAGCCGATGCTGAGTCTAATAAATTATGGTCAAAGTTATAGCAACCTGTTCTTTGGTTCTGGTATTAATCGTAAGTGGATAATGATGTTTAATTTAATATCGACCCTCAAGTTTAATATAATATTCAATTTAAGTGAATTTCTACAGACCTCAGCGTTGTCCACCTTTTGCAACAACTCGCTCATAAAATTTCACAGGTGCATAAAGGAAGGCGTAACATGCAGGGCCATACATCAATGCCATACAAACAAACGGAAAGTCAAGGCAAGCGACCGATAACTGAACTGACCCTATCCTAGATTATAATTTATAACGACTGATAAGTTACCGTCGGAAAAGTGTAGCAAGCTTGCAACGAAGTGATTTTCTTTTAAGACACTATCAAGTCAAGCAATTTCTTTTTAAAATTAACCCCCTTGTGTAATATTGTTGGAATTACAATTAATACACTAAAACAACTTTTATTTTGATTCGTAATCAAATGAAAAATATATATTTCCAAAATGCTTTCAAAATTAAATTGGGTGACCAGCTAAAATCATGGTGACCTATGATCATGGCACGGTTGTTTTATGTTAATGCAATGTTAATAAAATCCACAATGCATTTGCATTTTTTTTGGAATTCTCATGAGAATTTATTAAAACTTCGGAGTTTCAATTCATCTGTTGGATTCCTATGGACACGAGGGATCACAGGTGCATTGCCGGCCCTTTGCGAGACTGATAGGCTCGTTTTTTAAATATCCCGATTTTGTACACGTGCCTACGGGAATGCTGGTCCAGGAAGCTTGGTTCCATATTTTTGTCATGCGTGAAAAAACTTGTAGTACCTACATTACCTTATGGTAGGTACGTACCTAGTTGGTTTACAAAATGTTCAGGATTCAAGAAAAAACAATGTTAAAGTAGTTTTATGTCATACGAGTAGTATAGTCGTAACATGTACAAAATTGGTCAACAAAGCCATCATATCGTCGGTTCCTTTGAGTAAATTATAAATTCCTCAAACTCGTTACGGGCAATAACTTGTGTTAGACATATTGCACAAAAGTGGCACCGAACCGAACCGAACTAGCTGTTGCCCGCGGCTCCGCCCCCGCTGTAACCCCGTGTTTTTCTAAGTTTTCTTCGATAAAACCTTCTCCTGACAATAACGAACACTACAAAATAAGAATAAGCGAAATCGGTCCAACCGTTCCCGACTTTTGCGCTTAGCAACACATTTTACGATTCATTTTTATTAGGGGTCCGAAGCCAAAATGGCAAAAACGGAACCCTTATAGTTTCGTCAAGTCCGTCTGTCTGTCTGTCCGTCCGTCCGTATGTCACAGGCATTTTACTCGAAAACTACAAGATGTATATCAATGAAATTTGGAGTACAGATGTGTTGTCAAAGCCGCTATTTAGTTTTGTAGTTAAATTACAAAAATAAATATTTATAAGGGGGGCACTCCATACACGTAAAAAATTGAAAAATTTTTTTTTTAGCTCATCAATGTGTGGCACATAGTTCGACAGTTTTTTCTTGTATTCTTTATAATTTTGTAAATGTGTTTTCTCTTTTTTTGTCATGATGTGTTGGCTGAATAAACATATTTCTATTCTATTCTATTCTATTCTAATAAATACTTTCAAGGAAAATTGGTTTCAACATGATCGGATATACCGTTTTTGAGATATTGCCGAAAAACTGCGCTTCTCAACAAAAGGGCGTAAGTGCCGTGAAGATACACTCTTTTTCTGATAATAGATTTTATGACTGTAGTAAGTGTTTTAATTGTGTTATAACGCACATAATATTACTTGTTTTTTTTTTCGTAATGGCTACGGAACCTTATCATGGGCGTGTCCAAGACGCTCTTGGCTCGTTTTTTTATATAGTGATTATAATATAGATCACGAAAGTGACACAAATTTCAAAGTTGTCAAACGGACCTCACGATATAGCACCAACTGTCACACGCATTATTTGCTGAGGAAACATTAATTTTAATTCTTGACCATAAATTACCAGTTGCAAAATCCTTGCTACATTATCCTAGCGGATCTAGACTTGATCAAGATTCGAAACTAGTTTATTTATGCCTATGCCAGTCGACGTCTTATGCATGCATAAATTAACTTCAAATGGTCCAGTTTTAAGCTCCAATTTAGGGAAACCGTAAGAAGTGCTACTAAAGGGACTTATTTGGAAGTATCCTAAAAGGAATATCGAGCTTTTCCCAGTACGTACTAAATAAGTGGGACAGATACTTATAGAAAAAAATCTACGAGTAAGTCTTCGACTGAGATATCATGAGAGCCAAAATGACAACGGAGCATTACGTACGTACGTAACCAACAGAAAAGTTGAAAAACACCGACATTGCCAAAAGTACCTACTTCGAAATCAGTCCATTTATAAAATAAATAGACAGGCATATAGATATTAGCGTCAAATTTATAACATCTTTTTACGTCGGGGGTTAAAAACTACGTGTACACGTAGACCTGTACAAGCGCCACTGTTGGGCACTAGCCTCCTCTCATAATGAGACTTTACATACACCAACCACAACCTTAATCCGCATCACACGCAGGTTTCCTCACAAGGGTTTCCTACACCGAAAAGCTTATGGTAAATTGCAGATTTAATCGCAAATAAACTGAAAAACCTTAGGTTCTAGCCAGCTCAAACCTCACGAGACCAGGGTCAGTCAAGGAAGAAAGCAATGGGGATAAAAAAAAGACTAACGCAAACACTCCTCAGAGCCTAAAGAGAAGCATGCTCGTCTGAACGTCCCATCTTTGACGACCGGATAGCCTACTCGTTAGAGAACATGACCATGAAGTCCCGGGTTCGATCTCTGGCCGGGGCAGATATTTGTATGAATAATACGAATGTTTGTTCTCGGGTCTTGGATGTTTAATAATGTATTTAGGTATGTATTTATTTATATAAGTACATTTATCCGTTGCCTAGTATCCATAGTACAGTCACCAGCACCAATATCTGACACAACAAGCGTGCATAAATATCTGATACGACTCTATTTCTAGGGCCGGAAGGACGTGTCAGATATTTTTGCACGCTCCGCTGTGGCAGATATTAATGCTGGTGACTGTACAAGCTTTGCTTAGTTTGGGACTAGGTCAATAAAATTGGTGTCAAGTGTCCCATGATATTTATTATTATTATTATGTTTATTCACCCCCATAAAGCGCCTTATATAAAATTTAAGAAGTTCGGTCTTTGACCCTTAATGGGACTCAACCCCAACAACACCATGAGACGTTAAATAAAAGCTCATTAACTCACCATCAACAAAGGGACCGCAGCCATCTTAAAGCTTCCTAATCCGAGATCACAGCTAAATCACATGAGTTACGAATCGACCACCCGACTCCAGTAACAGGCAAGTCTGTTGCAGTGACCGATGCAGCGCACTTATATAAGAAGTTTGGTGCTCCCATATGTCCCAGTACACGATATATGGTCTTCACGCATTTGTAATTGGTTTCAAATGTTTTAATGAATTAAATGTCGTTGCGACATGTGTCCAGGGTTTTGGATTCTTCAATATTTACTAGCATGTTTCAAGTTAAGTAGAGCAATATTTAAATGAAATAGTACCTATGTTTTGAAGGATCGGACTTGTCACGTAAATAAGAAATAGGTATAAAATAATAAACTGTGGTCAATTTTTGTTAAGATCATTAGGAGTAAATATCCTTCCTTGCCTTCGGAATCCAAAAGCTTAATGGTAACTTGACCTGAAATGTAAATTTCAGAATTAAATTATTATTATTTTTTTAATTTATGACGGTGGAAGCAGTCTACACTTCCACTGAACGTAATAATAGTTAGTGTTTAGTTTTGTAACTAAGGGACCCCATATACATCCCTGTATTTTTTTTTTTTTTTGTAATTTATTTTATTTAATTGTATGCTGTAGTTTTAAGTATTTTATTTGTAATTATTTTATGTTGAAAAAAGGGCTTTCTGCCAAGTTTCTTGCGGCGCATTCTTCTTGGCAATGATGGTCTTTCCGAAAGCGCTGGTAGTTTAAAGAATGACGTGTAAAAGTGCCCATTGCGGCCTATTTACTGAATAAATGATTTGAATACCACTAGTACGAATACTAGTAGAACTATTTATTACTACGAGTAATATAGTAATACCTATATATAGTAATATCTAGTAGGTACTATTACTTAAGTAAATTTAAGTGACACAGGACGTGACTAACAATTATGATGTACCTACCCGTATGTTATTCACGGCAGTCATTTAAAAAAGAATTAAGCGAAAAAAATGGAACCGACTTCAAAAACCTTAAAAATAATTTTCTACTAGTTTGAAGTCGGTGCCTCAGCACAAGCCAGCAGGAGTGGAACTATAGTCGTCTACCTCACCTACGTATTATATATTGGGCTTCAATCACTCCTGCTGGCTCGTGCTGAGGCACCGACTTTAAACTAGTAGAAAATTATTTTCAAAGTTTTTGAAGTCGGTTCCATTTTTTGTTAAAAAAAATAATTGTCATAGTTTTTAGTGCTTTGTAGCCAAAGTGCATCTCACAACGATTCCATTAAGCTCAAACACAGCATAGTTATATCATTTTAAAACAGAGTACCGATACCTACGGTCTTCTTTATCAGGGTCCAGTTCACCAAATGATACTTTCTGAATGTAAATACTTCACTTGATGTTAAAAATGGCAAAATGGCTACAGGTGTGCTTTAAAAATTCGAGGGTTGCCCTTTATAACTAAAAAAGAATTTTGAAATTCGGCCCACAATTGGCGGAGTTATCGCGTAACAAACATACAAAAAAAAACGTACACTCGAATTGAGAACCTCCTCCTTTTTTGAAGTCGGTTAAAAATTTTAGGAAAAAATGACTACAGAATCTCGAACTGTTTTTTTTTAATCCTTTTTTTATTAATTACCTAGTAGACACTTATACTTACTTACTTTTATTACTAAAATGAAGTTGTAGTTTAGTTTAGTACAGGGAGTCATGACTCTGAATTTTTCGGAATTTGTGAGCGAAATTACGTTTACGCTGAAGAAAAACATCGTCTCTATTATATTTTCTTGTTACTACTGTTACTTATTTTATTTTATTTTTCTATGAAATGAAAACTTTTATTGAAATAGTTTCCAAGATCACAAACCTGAGAGTACCTACTTGGCTCGGTCTGTAGAAATGTACGGTAAAAAGTCAGAACTTACGAGGTTAAACAAGTTTTTTCAATTAATGACCGGTCAAATCAAGACCATTGCTAGAAAACCTGCTCTCAAATAAAAAAACTGCATTCAAATCGGTTCACCCGTTTAAGAGCTACGGTGCCACAGGCAGACTCACAGACAAACACACAGACATCACATAGTGGTCAAACCTATAACACCCCTCTTTTTGCGTCGGGGACTAATAAAAAAAACAAAGTAAAACGATTCACGCGAGTAAATCAACATGTAGTCTTTACTAAAAAGTAAGATCCTATACTATCTTATATCCTATACATATCCCATGTAATACATCATGTGCAGTAGGCGCATAGGCGAGCGGCGCAAGCGCAGGAATCCGCGGCATTGCCCGCTGCAACATATTTAGCGACAAATTAATCAATACGCTAGCGGATTCCGACCGGCCCGCCATTTTTATCGAGTGTACTGGCCACATGGTGACCAAAAAACACTAAATTTCAGGACATGGAAAGTTTACATTGAGAACAGTGCGAATCCACGTAACCAGCATTGGTTAATTCCGCGCATCTGCCGGCCTGAGTCAGTTTTTATCCTACTAATATTATGAACGCAATATTTAATTTGTATGATACAGAAATGTGATGCTGTCGCCGTTTCATCATCATCATCATGTCAGCCGAAAGACGTCCACTGCTGGACATAGGCCTCCCCCAAGGCTCTCCACTCAGACCGGTCTTGTGCTTTCCGCATCCACCGCGATCCCGCGATCTTAACCAGGTCGTCGCTCCATCTTGTTGGAGGCCTACCAACAGCTCGTCTCCCGGTCCGCAGACGCTATTCGAGAACCTTCTGACCCCATCGGCCATCACAACCCCCGCCTTCGCCGTGTATTCAGTCAAAACAGACATAAAATTGCCTATAAAAATTCTCAATAAGTGGCGTAACAGGCCCTAAATCTTTGCAACTACCGATTTACTCGCCAAATTAGATTAACTTGGCATAGACTATCATATTACTACTAGACATCGGACCTTCGGAACCGGACTTTTGTCCAACGGAGCTGTCACCCTAGCCAATCAAACCATCTGAGCAACGCAACTATCAAACATTTAGCACTCGCATTGTCGTAGCAAAAACCTCAGGATATTTCCCCACGTGGCTAAATCCGGACTTTATTGGCTTCTGTGTGAGCCCAATACTGATTAGGAAAAATTATACACACCCTGTACGGGAATGGATGCTATTTGAGACGGTTGCGAAATAAGTCGGTCGTCGTCTACGATATTTTGATTACAGAATAATTGGGATAATTATTCGCACATTAATATTTATAAAGGTGTTCTGCCATGCTTTTTAATTAACTATAAAAGAGGCGTGAATTAATTGGGTTGAAGACATATTTTTAGAAGCTTTTACTTAACTTCCCGTGTATTTATTGTATTTATGTACCTACATGTCGTGGAAATACAGAAAGCATTTTTCGACCACTTCCTGCTGGTTATCTTTGATTGAGCTGAAAATCAGTATACTTACGTAAATCCTGTGGTCCAGCCAGGATCGTTTCCGCAGGATGTAACTCCTCAACAGTTTAATGGCATCGACTTGAAATTTCGTACGGAAATGTAATTTAATTTGAAGTCAAAAAAAAAAACCTTGAATTAAAAATGAAATTTTTACCAAAAACTGACAACTTTTTTAAACACTTTAGGAGAAAGATACACGATTATGATAATGGATTATTCTATCTTTAACATAACTAGCTACCTTCTTTTGTTTAATTTAAGTAGTTAATGAAAGTAAGTAATAAGTTACTGAAACTTTTAACAAAAACTGATTTATCTTCCTGAAAAAAATATCCGACAACTTAAAGACTTTAGGAGAAAGACACACGATTAAGGTAATTTCTATCTTGAACATAACTTAGCTATCTACTTTTGTTAACTGTAACTAATATAATCCTGTAAGCTAGTTTATTTGAACTTAAATCGGAAACTTGGTTTCGAAATAGTACATGTTTATTTATCTAAACACAAATCTTGAATTCCTGTAGATACTAGATTGAAACAACATTCTAGTTTTTACGCTGTATTTATCAAATAAACTTACAACTAAACAAATAAATAACTTAATCTATATAACAATCTATAAATTATTTAATTTATAAACCAAACAAACACATATCTTGTTTGCAGTCAATCAGAATGTTAGGTGAATAATTCGCACAACATTAGTTAAAACCGTGTCAAATTTTAGTTTGGAATTTCAGAATGTTTTTAATATCATGGTATTTCGTCAAATATTTTCAAGAACACACGGCACACGGGATTCTTAAACGCGCCGTCGATGTCCCTAAAATGCGTAATGATGGCGCGTTTAAAAAACGCGGCGTGAAAATTCCCCAAGTGGAGTGCCATACGGCCAAGTCTAGAGGTGGGTACTCTTGTTCTTTATCCTAGAATAGATCCGGAAACCCTAATAAAAAAACTGACCCTGTCTATAGAATGCGCTTCATAATGGCTATTCAGTCTCATTCTCTTCACTCGGTTCCTTCGTAGACAACTCTGTGAGCTCCGTTACTTCTTCGACGCTGGTGACTTCTGTGGTGTCAGTTGTATTGTCCGGTACGGGTGTTGTCATGCTGTCCGGCAGGTTCTCGCAGTTCCGGCCGCTGATGCCCGCCGGACACTGGCAGCGGAACAGGCCGTCGCCGGACTCAAGCGATTGGCACTTGCCTCCGTTCTTACACGTGTCTGGATTCTTCTCGCAGTAGTTCAGTTCTGTAAAAGGTTAGACTATGTTAGTATCGTCTATGCAAGAAGTGTTAGGTTATTTTATCCATACGTTGTCAAATCAAGGTAGTTCGATCAAAAACTTGAGTGGGTGCGACAGACCAGATATTGCGCAATCTTTGACTGTGTAATATTGTCATACTTCATCTCGCAGCATGCCACCCCAGCTCGGGTACGGGTGGCACTGCGAGCACGTCAGTCCGGTCCACTTGACGTTGCAGCACTACAGCAGTAACGTGCATACCTTCATCGCACAGCATGCCGCCCCATCCTGGCTCGCAGGAACACTCCCAAGGACGAGAGCACGTGCCGTGCTTGCATCCCGGGTACGGGTGGCACTGCGAGCACGTGGGGCCAGTCCACCCGACCTTGCAGCGGCACTCGCCCGGGCGACGGCAGTAGCCGCGCTCGCTATGGCACCCCGACGAGCATATCGCTGAAATTGAGAAAATATAAATTATTTTAAGTTTAGCTATAGCTTAAGTTCTTCTCTACAGAGGAATATCCCAGAGCTTCCACAATAAATTAGTTAATTACCCACATGTCTCACGTGTCACGAATTAGAAATTTGAAGATACCCACGCAAAAGAACGAGGGTCACCGAAATAGCCAAGCGAATTAGTTCGTTGAAGTGGCAATGGACAGACTATTATAGCCGGAGAACAGATGGCCGCTGGAGCCGAAAAGCTCTCGAATGGAGATCGCCGAACAGCAAGTGCAGCATATGATGTTTATAAACTGGATGGACGGATAACCTGATTTAAGCCGCGGTTAATGACGGATGCAGACCGCTTCCGACTGAAGCAACTGGAGGTATATGAGGAGGCCTATGTCCTATGGCTGATATGACATGTCTACGGTGGTAAATCGGAAACGCCGTCTAAAGCGCAATCGCAATCAGCGTGGGACCGTTCCTGCAGCGTCGTCCTGTATTCAAGCTGCAGTACCGATGGTGGACATCTACTTGTCTCGGTTGGACAAAAAGACGACACCGGAGAAGGTGTTCGAGCACGTCCGCGAGGCAGTAAAGGCCCGGTTACAGGGAGCCCTGCTAGAGCTGTCCATCCTCCCGCTCGAGTCTCAAAGGGCTAACAATTTCAGCTCATTTAGACTCCAAGTGCCTGCCAAGCACCAGCAGATGTTCCTGCGCTCCGACTTCTGGCCGCAGGGTGTGGTGTTCCGTCGTTTTAGGGTAGCGACGAAGACGACTTTCAAAAATCCCTAATTAGTCTTTTTTATGTCTTTTTGTTTTGTATAATTTGATTTTTACATCGCATTGGTGTTTTTGTTGACAAATAAATAAATAAATGACGATGACTCACGTGTCTGACAAAGCAGTCCTGTGTAGCCAGGCAGGCACTTGCACTCTAGAGGTTTGTCGCAGTAGCCGTGCTGGCAGCCCGGCAGCGGCTGGCAGGCGCGGCAGGTCGGCCCCGACCAGCCCAGGCGGCAGCGGCAGTCGCCCGGCACCTCGCAGAAACCACGGGTCGCGTGGCAGTCTGAGCGGCAGATCGCTGGACGAAAAATAAGTCATCAATGTAAAAATTACAAATGTCAAAAGTGGTCCTATTGTCCTCGTAGAGTTCTTCGTGGATATATATTTTTTGTCGTAATTTCTCAACAGATACAATAGGTAAAGGAAAGGTACACAAAATGAGCTTTTTATGATGACAACGCAAGTTGTAAGCCGTGGTGGCCTAGTGGTTTGACCTATCGCCTCTCAAGCAGAGGGTCGTGGGTTCTCCAATAAAGTAAAATAAATAAATAAACCCCGGCTCGCACCTCTGAGTTTTTCGAAATTCATGTGCGAAATTACATTTGAAATTTACCACGAGCTTTGCGGTGAAGGAAAACATCGTGAGGAAACCTGCACAAACCTGCGATGCAATTCAAATGGTGCCTGTGAAGTTACCAATCCGCACTGGGCCCGCGTGGGAACTATGGCCCAAGTCCTCTTGTTCTGAGAGGACGCCTGTGCCCAGCAGTGGGACTTATATAGGCTGGGATGATGATGATGAAGTTGTTGCGACTTATACTTCCGTAGTTGTAACAGTCGTAAAGTATTTACCCATACTTAGATATATTTCAAACGTCGAGAAATTAAATAGTAGTGGGTAATACCGGGAACCCAATTGTAAAACTCATTACATTAATGACAATGTCTCAGTAATAACGTAGGTACAGTCGAGTTCATAAACTTGTGAGCAAAAATTTGATCAAAAATATCTGAACACAACTCTATTGTTAACAATATTAAAGGCGCAGGAGCGTGCTCAGATAATTTTGATCAAATTTTTGTTAACAAGTTTATGAATTCGACTGTACTAACATAACATTAGTAGTTTAGCGATATGTTTTCGGCGTCGCAATATAGGTACAGAGCTCAATAGATATCGCGGGCTAATTTCCGTTCAATTTAATTGAAATATGAATATGAAGACCCGACGGATTAACCCTTATTCCCTGGCAAATGGGTCGGCCACTTATCTGGGATGCCACTTGTGTGGATACCCTCGCGCCGTCCCATTTAGCCTCTTCATCTACCAAGGCGGGTTTTGCTGATACAGCAAAACGCCGCAAATATACAGGTCTCTCTAAAGACTACATACATATTTACAGCTTTTGCTGTTGAAACTTTGGGTCCATGGAGTTCGGACGCACACAAACTTTTTGGACAAATAAAAAAAAAAAAATCGAAATTACCAATGACCATAGGGCTGGTGTATTTCTCGCCCAACGTATTGGAATCACGATCCAGCGAGGAAATGCAGCCAGCCTTATGGGCACTCTTCCTCAGGGACAAGACTTGGGCGAACTGTATATATAGTTAATTTATTTTTAGGATAGTTTAGTGTAACCTCAATTGTTCCTTTTTAATTAATGTGTATGATTTATTTGTTATAACCCCCTTATTATATTACGGTACGTACTCGTCGATACCGCAACTAATGTAAAACTGTTACTGTGGTCTATATTATCAATATATTATATTGCACCGAGCACATTCAAACTTAAAGATGCTACTTATGCAAATTCTAAAAGCAAATCACAAAGAACATAACGGTGACATTTAAATCTATTCAACGGGCTTTATTATGTTTTCTTTTGAATAGTTTTAGAGATCGTCGTGTCAATGAACTATGAACAGGTTGATTTGTATGTGGGTCGATTATCATGCTTTCTAGGACTATACGGTGTTTATTTTTTACAAGCTTTGTATGTCAAACCAAAGGTATGTTTACTTAAGAAAATATTGCAAGTAAATATACCGATATATTTACTAGTATTGGACGACAAAGAAAGTATAAAGACAAATAATTTCAAAGTAACCATGCTTGAATAATACAATATATCACGAAATATTTTAAACACACAAGTAAAGTAACAACAGTATTCATTCTTGCATCAACACCACTCATATTCGCAACAACACTACTCAAACTAGTTCATACTAGGTACTCACGCTCAGAGCAGAACAGGCCATCCCAGCCCTCGCGGCAGATGCATTCAAAGGAGACGTTGCAGCTGCCGTGCTGACAGCCTGGCAGGGGGATGCATTTGTTGCACCGTTCCCCGTAGAAACCAAGCTTGCACCGGCATTCTCCGGGCCGCTTGCAGTAACCTAAAATAAATGTAGGTAGTTAAGTCTTACGGTCCTGCTAATATTATAGATGCACTAAATTATTTGTGTATATGTGTGTTAGTTTTTCTTGCCAAAATGGGTGGATAAAATTTGGTATGAAGATAGCTGGGTCTCTAGAATACTAATGACACAAAGGGTACTTTTATCCGGATACTTTTGTCGGATCAGAAAAAATCCCGTACCTGACCTGAGTCGATAAGTCTAACTAGAGACATGAAATTCGGCGTGCATAGGTGTCCGAAAAAAGACCATGGGTTCTCTTTGTGGGAGAAAACGCTCCCTTCTTGACGTGGAAGGCTTTCAGAAGGGCAGTGGCAGAAGAACGCTTAAACCTGTCCTCTCCCAGAGGCACAAATTTGTGCCCAAAATCCTTCGATCCTGTTATCCTGGGAGATGACAGATTAAAGAAAATTGGGTGACGTTACTTAGTTAAAACAAAAAGTTAAAAAGTTGGGAAACCCCCGACTTTGT
The DNA here is from genome assembly GCF_025370935.1 of Choristoneura fumiferana. Classification (NCBI taxonomy): domain Eukaryota; kingdom Metazoa; phylum Arthropoda; class Insecta; order Lepidoptera; family Tortricidae; genus Choristoneura; species Choristoneura fumiferana. Next base: position 3,843,564 of record NC_133478.1, read on the forward strand.
TACTTCAAAGTTCAATATCTCAAAAACGGCTGAACCGATTTTGATTAAACATATTTAAGAACCATCGCTGGAAAACCTCATTCCAAATAAAAAAACCGCATTCATATCGGCCCACCCGTTTAAGAACATTAATACGGTGCTACACAGACACACAGACAGACAGGCACACATAGCAGTCAAAATTATAACACCCCTCTTTTTGCGTCAGGGGTTTAAAAAAGAAAATATGGTCGAGAACCTAATAGTTACGCACTGCACATTTGGTTCCACTCATAAATTATCTCACACCGATTTCGGCCATTGTTCCCCTCCCCCCCTTCTCACGCCTAATGTTATGAAAATCGCATTTTTTTGTTTTTGTGTCACAAATACAAACTGCCTGACCCTGGCCGTTAAATATGTGGCGTAAATATATCAATGACACCTTGCTAATTGGACGTAGTTCTGCAAACAGGAACCAACCCACACCTCCCCCCAAAATTGAAATAAGTATGCAACAAGTTACTATAAAACGCACTCTGTCGAGTTGATAGAAGGTGCACTTTAGTAACTTCTTGTTGCATACTTATCTAAACCTTGGGGGGAGGTGTGGGCTGGTTCCTGCTTGCATAACTACGTCCAATTGATAGTTACCTTGCAGCGGGTCGCATCCCTTCTTGCAGATGGGCACGTCGCAGAGGTCCCCCTGCCAGCCGGGATGACACTTTGGCTCGCCCTTCTCGTCGCAAATGTAGTGGCTGTGCTCGCTTTGCACCGCTGGCAGCTCACACGCCTGCCAACGAACACATTCTTACATTACAGATGTATCCCATCATGCATTACATGATGTACCTAATCGACGGCGAAGTACCAATACCTCCTAACTGAATAACCTTTGACACGCGATTGAGGACCTTAGCACCCCCTAGCTAAAGCTAAGTTGCATGTTCGAGATTTATCAGTTAGGAGGTATTAGTACTTCACCGTCGTAATGCATGATGGTTTCCTAAAATGGAGACCGGCTCAAACATTCTCAGTAATGGGTCCCGACTGTTGAATTCAATTCTACTGCCAGATCATAAAGATTAGTGCTCTAATAAGGCTTTATTAGACAGCCATTTATTTAAGTATTTTTATTTATTTCAGTGTTTCCAACACATGCAAGTTAACAGTAAAAACAAAACACTTACACATTAGGTAGAAACAATAAAAATACTAGGTAACAATAACGAAACATCTTGAGAACCCCAAATACCTCAAAATACCAAAATACCATAAAATATGCTATAATGCTATCAATCGTAGTACCTACTTATATAATACTCTCAACAAAAGTCCCAAGGGATATTTTTTATCCCTAGACAGCTTTGAACACTGCAGGTGGTAGGACATTGTGCAAGGTCCGCCCGGATTTCTACCACCATTTTGCTCGCTAATGCTGCCGTGAAGCAGCAGTGCTTGCACTGTTGTGTTTCGGCGTGGAGAGTAAGACAGCAGGTGAAAATACTAGCACTTGAGGTATCCCATCTTAGGCCTCTAGGTTGGCAACGCATCTGCAATACCCCTGGTGTTACAGATGTTTATGGGCGGTGGTGATCTCTTACCATTAGGAGACCCACTTGCTCGTTTGCCATCCAGTCAAATAAATAAAAAATACAAAAAAAACATGTCAATATAAGCTCGCAGATAATGAGTATCCCAAGACCTTTTTTAATGTGTGTACAGTCAAGTCAAACAAATTGAATCATGATCCAGGGTGGAACCTTTTTATAATCAATTTCACTATGATTTCCTTGACAAAAATATGAGATGTCAACATGACATTAGTAGCACAAAGGTTCCACCCTGGGTCATGATTCAATTTGTTTGACTGTACATAGTGTAATCCTACTAATAATATAAGTGCGAAAGTTTGTAAGTAAGTCTATTTTGTTTGTTTGTATATTTGTTTATTTGTTACATCTTCTCGTCTAAACCGCTGAACCGATTTAGATAAAATTCGGTATACACATAGTTTGAGTTCCGGGGAACGACATAGAATAGTTTTATCCCGGAAAATTGCAGTTTCCGTGGTATAGCGATAACCCAATTCTAAATTGCATAGTTCCCGTGGGATAGCGATAACCAAATTCTAAATTGCATAGTTCCCGTGGGATAGCGATAACCAAATTCTAAATTGCATAGTTCCCGTGGGATAGCGATAACCAAATTCTAAATTGCATAGTTCCCGTGGGATAGCGATGACCAAATTCTAAATTGCATAGTTCACGTGGGATAGCGATAACCAAATTCTAAATTGCATAGTTCCCGTGGGATAGCGATAACCAAATTCTAAATTGCATAGTTCCCGTGGGATAGCGATAACCAAATTCTAAATTGCATAGTTCCCGTGGGATAGCGATAGCAAAATTCTAAATTGCATAATTCACGTGGGATAGCGATAACCAAATTCTAAATTGCATAGTTCACGTGGGATAGCGATAACCAAATTCTAAATTGCATAGTTCTCGTGGGATAGCGATAGCCAAATTCTAAATTGCATAGTTCACGTGGGATAGCGATAGCCAAATTCTAAATTGCATAGTTCACGTGGGATAGCGATAACCAAATTCTAAATTGCATAGTTCCCGTGGGATAGCGATAACCAAATTCTAAATTGCATAGTTCCCGTGGGATAGCGATAACCAAATTCTAAATTGCATAGTTCCCGTGGGATAGCGATAACCAAATTCTAAATTGCATAGTTCCCGTGGGATAGCGATAGCCAAATTCTAAATTGCATAGTTCCCGTGGGATAGCGATAACCAAATTCTAAATTGCATAGTTCCCGTGGGATAGCGATAACCAAATTCTAAATTGCATAGTTCCCGTGGGATAGCGATAACCAAATTCTAAATTGCATAGTTCACGTGGGATAGCGATAACCAAATTCTAAATTGCATAGTTCCCGTGGGATAGCGATAACCAAATTCTAAATTGCATAGTTCCCGTGGGATAGCGATAACCAAATTCTAAATTGCATAGTTCCCGTGGGATAGCGATAACCAAATTCTAAATTGCATAGTTCACGTGGGATAGCGATAACCAAATTCTACGCGGACGGAGTCGCGGGTTAATCTGTCATCTCCCAGGATAACAGGATCAAAGGAATTTGGGCACAAATTTGTGCCTCTGGGAGAGGACAGGTTAATGGAACCATAAAAAAATAAGCTTGGGTCTTAGACCAGGTTTCCGCGTTAACCAACTGCGCAAGGAGCGCACGTGTGTTGGCCGCTAGTGTTTTCACCCAGGTTTTCCTCGCGGCCCGCTTTCGCGCGGCTTTCTCGCGCATATTAGAAAGTGACTGACTCATGAGATGCAAGATGCGTCCTGACGTAGGATTAAAGGAGCTTTCTACGGCCAAACGTAAATATTATTTTAAAACTAGCAACAGCCCGCGACTCCGTCTGCACAGAATGCACTTAACGCTATCCCGCGGGAACGGGGGGTGCAATTTTCCCGGATAAAAACTATCCTATGCCCTTTTCCGGGACTCAAAATATCTATATATTTTTCATCTGTACTCTGTAACATTCGTTTGGTGCTTATGGGATTTTGCATTTATCCCATGGAAATATCGAGATATAAATTAGCTTAAGAGTTAAGTATTTCAAAGTTCCGGCCATTTTAGCGCGCGCGAAGGAGTAACTAACATGCACACACTCTCAAACGTTTGCTTTTATAATATTAATAAGATAAATGATATGGTTTATTGAAACTTGCATTAATTTTATAATTTTTTGATATGTTTGAGTTTGATGATTGAATGATTATTCCATAAATCAATCGTTTGGTAGTTTTAGAAAAAGTAAAAGTAGGTAGGTACCTGTCGTAAGATCGAGGTGCTTTGACACAATGAAGGGTATAACTTTGGCACAGGGCTAAATTAACCTGATCTTAGTGTATCTTTTCAAATTAGCTAAAGCTGGGTATACTGACCAACGTTACGAGGTGAAATGTACATTCGCATCGAGCATGTTACGCATTGAGCATGTTCGCTGTGTTCTCAAAATCTGCGTAATGTTGCTCGTCAAAACTTGTGCTCCATATTCGCCAGCCACTCTCAGTAAAGATGGCTGACTTGTTACAGCGTACTGACTGAACCGCGTAACAGTCAGAGGATTCGCCAAAAAACCGACAGCCGGGTGGAGCACTCAAAGCGAGCAACGAGCGGCTCGTTGCTCGCTGGTTTCCCCGTAACACTAAGTACTGACTGCACGAATGCTCGCTGTGCAACATGTTACATTACACCTCGTAACGTTGGTCAGTACCCACCTTAAGGCGTTGGTGGCGGAGCACATAGCCCACGTACCGAGTTTGAGTTTCAACCAGAATTTCGACAAATTTTTCTTCCACAGTAACGCCGAAACTCGCCGAAACAGAAACTTCGGGGGGGCACTAATTGACAATCTTTACACGTTTGATTGTAGGCCCGAGGTCCCTCACGCGCACAATCGAAAGTGACGAATATAATTATAACTCCGTGATGTAACGGAACTTGATTGAAGTCTGTTTGTTTACTATCTTATTTTAGAATTTGTTCCAGTTCCAGTTAGAATCCCGTTTGAAATTTACCACGAGCTTTACGGTGAAGGAAAACATCGTGAGGAAACCTGTACAAAGCAGCGAAGCAATTCAATGGTGTGTATGAAGTTCCCAATCCGCACTTGGCCCGCGTGGAAACTACGGCCCAAGCCCTCTCATTGTGAGAGGAGGCCTGTGCCCAGCAGTGGGACATATATAGATGGGATGATGATGATTCTAGAATAGCTAGTTCAGAAGACATGAAAAAGCTTCCCAATTCACAAAGAAATAGGAACCACTCTATTGAAGTTGAAGTCAAATATTTAAGTATTTTAAGTTTTTTTTACTTGCAATGTTTGTATGAAGTTTATCATTATCACATCGGCCTTTGTACGTACATCTCACTTTAGGGCACAGGCCTCCTCTCAAAATGAGTGGGCTTGGGCCTTAGTTCCCACGCGGCCCATCCGCAGATAGGGAACTTTACACATACCACTGAATTTCTTCGCAGGTGTGTGCAGGCCGAAAAACTCAGGTGTGAACCCGGGCTCGAAACCAACACCCTCAGCTTAAGAGGCCATAAGTCAAACTAGGCTACCGCGACATCTGCGCTTCTTTTTTGGCATTCGTAACAACAGGTATTAAGTATCTTGTAAGTATTGGAAAAGTTTTTTTTTCACTCATACAAGCCGCAGAATGACACTACATTTACATTATGCTAGGTATTATTTTTTCTCATTTGTCAGTCTTTGTGAAATCGGAACAGGAAAGACCTCAGTAGTTATCAGAATGTCCATAGATGGTTAGTAACCACGACATAAATTTTAACATAAATTGCTAACTGTACTTCTTGTTGACTGTGTTTATATTGTCATCCAAACTACACAGTACCAAGCTTCAAGAGGATTCCATTAACAGTTCCGTCCTGCGGAGACAATCCTGAATTACCGAAATTTCAGATTCTGAATATGAATTTCTCTATTGATTATTGTATTTTTACTTAAATAAATACGCCAAATATCAGCTAAATCGAATACCAGGAAGTACCTAGTCGAAAAATGATTTGCAAATTTTAAAACCACGACTAACAAACGAACGTTGCAAATTAAATAAAAGCTTTAAAAAATCAATGCGCAAAACTGTAGATATCATTAAATAACATATTTAAAAAAAAACAGAGGATTTATGTCATAAATTAGACGAGAAAACACTAAGAGTTACCAATAACTTACTGGCTGACACTTAAATGGGTGCTTTAAAAAAAACACAAAATTTCCACAGACCTGCTTCTTCCATTTGGGCATGTACTTGGCAGGCAACACGGATGGCGCGAGACTCGCCAAGCAGAGTATCAGGAGGATCTTCATGGTCACGCCACGCAGCTGCGCAGGCGTCGCGGTACTGTTACCCGTGGTAATGAACTTGCGCGACTTTCGCCGGCGCCGCGCGCGGGGCCAGGCGACCGGCGGGGCTTGGGTTGCTTTCTCTGAGGCCAATCCGCGGTGAAAGAAAGCCGCAGACAAGGAGGCTACTACGAAATTCAACAAGTGGTAGTTCGTATTCGTATCGCACCGTTCCCTCTCACTCTCGTGTTAAATATAAGCGTCAGCAGACGGCACGCAGACGGCAATATATACGAAGTTCGAATTTTACACTTATTTATTTATATTACTTCATAGTATAGGGCCTGATAATGCGTGAATGGAAAGGTTAGGCACTCCGGAGAGAAGAAAATAGATCCTCGTAGTTAGTGCTCAAAACATTTAGTTTAAGTAGATACTTTTCATAATGGGCATGGGTAGGCCTGGGTAAACCACTTGGCTTGAAGAACAGATAACTTTGTGTAGCGCCATCTAGTCGTCACCCAGGCCAACTGTGACATCCGGCACCGCGATATCGAAGTTTTTCTTCAACAACATCAGTGTGCTCTTCCTTTAGAGTTCGGTCCCCAGGCATAACATCTGCTTGGAGAGATATCTCTCTGATGTAGCCTATCATCACATTGGTCAAAGTCGCGACTGTGAGCCGAAAGACGCAGCGTTGGCCTTCCACAATGAGGGCTACCGTTTTCGCGCTCACCAGTTGGCGCCACTGTAGTAGAGGTGGGTAAATCCGGATCTGAAGATTCAAAAGAGTCAGATCCTCAAGCGGATCCGAATCCCTTAATGACTCCTTTCAAATCTTATTGACTCCGGAGTTACTAACTCCGACTGGATCGAGCGGCTCGCCTCGCTCGTGATCGCCGTCACGCTCACTCACACTGACTCGCTCCGTCCGCCTGCTTTCGCTCTCGCTCGGCTCGGATCGGATCGGCAGGGCTACTACGAAACTCGAAGTTCGTATCGTACCGTCCCTCTCGCTCTCGTATTAAATAGTATAAGTGTCAGAGGGACCGCACGACACGAACTTCGATTTTGGAGTTTCGTAGTAGCCCTGCGGATCGGATCTTGGACTTGGATCTTATTATCTATGTTTGGTTGGTCGGTTCGGTTCGTAGTAGCCCTGCGGATCGGATCTTGGACTTGGATCTTATTATCTATGTTTGGTTGGTCGGTTCGGTTCGGTACTCGGACTTGGACTAACGAACCTCAGAACAATAACTAAAGCAGTAAACTAAAGTTATTGTTCTGAGTAACGAACGAATCTTTCTCTCTCTCACGAATCTGTACTTCAGTTCAGTCAGCGGGTGGGGCACCGCAGTACCGTACCGACACCGACCGACCGAACCGAGCCGGGGCGGATCGGCCATAGATAAATTAATAATCGCTCGAAAGAACCGGAGTCAATAAAGGAGTCGGATTCAATAAGCGGATTCGGTACCGATACCGGAGCTGGATCTAGTGAGTCAGATCACTTCGCGGAGTTGAGATTACCCATGTCTACACTGTAGACAAAAGTCCTGCCTGAAGTATAGTGGTTAGTTTGTTATTACGGGCGTGAATTCTTATTTAATATCTTAAAATCGTACCATAAAAATATCGAGCATGCCACAATGTTGAGTAGTCCCGTTTTGTTCGGAAAAAAGGGAGGACAAAGGTTTCCGAAAGACAAAACTGTCTCATAACACAGACATTCATTGCCCCGTAACGCATATTTGCCATAATTAATTTCAGGTATTCCAAAATATTCACAAAATTATTCTAATTATAAATAAACCAGCGTAACTCACCCTAAAACAGTGATATTTTTGACATTTCGGAGACCTCTCGCTACACTAGCGCCTCTAGCGGCGAATTCATATGCCATAGCCCTCATTAAGCTTATTCCAGCAATCGCCGGTGCAATGGCCCGCCCCCGAAACGGGTATCGTTTGGTTCGGTTCCGCACAAGTCATCCTAACTGATAGAGCTGCATTTCTCTACTGCATAACCCGTTTTTAGGGTTCCGTACCCAAAGGGTCCGTCTGTCACAGGGCTCTATCTCTTGAGCCGTAATAGCTAAGCACTTAAAATTTTCACAGATTATGTATTACTGTGACCGCTATAACAACAAATACTAAAACCGAATAAAACAATATTTAAGGGGCTCCCATACAACAAACGTGATTTTTTGCCGTTTTTTGCTCGATATTAATAAAGGCAACAGGTAGATGCTTGAAATATTCACAAAATATTTAGTTGTATAGGGGAAGTCCGGGAGACTTGAACCTCATTTTACTCTTATGCCGCTAAAGTGTAACCGTAAGTGGCAGTTACTCGATTTTTGGCATATAGGCGTCATGCCTAAATAGGTATCGTTAGGTGTTATTGAAATGATAATAAAACTATAATTGCATTTTTGGCAATTTTTTTTATAAAATTTGGAATATGGCTCAAGTCTCCCCAACCCATGGGAGAGTTGATCAGGGGGTGCGGGAGATTTGACCATATATTTATTTATTAGAGAAAACAGTAAAAACATTATTGTTTAATTAAAAATATTTATTTTAAAAAAGAACTCTAATGTATTTAAAGTATGATTCAATTAGATTTCATTTTTGATTATTATCTAGTACCACGATGTTAAACATAAATTAACTTAATCTAATGCCTTTAAACCAGCAATTCTTGTATATATATAATCAGAATCTCAGAAATGGCTCCAGCAGTTTCGATTAAATTTGGTATGTAGGGGTTTTCGGAGATAAAAAATCGATCTAGCTTGGTCTTATTTCTGGGAAAACGCTTGGTACCGAGTTTTAGCCCGAGCGGAGCTCGGTCACCCAAATACTGAAATTATTAAAAAAAAACTTATAAGAGATTTATTGTTCTTGTCTACTTTAGTCTTCGCTACTCACTGTCAACATCTGGTAAACCCTTCCTCTTAATTCTTTTACTGTTTTTCGAATAGTTGCACTATTCTTAATTTTTTCAACAGCGTTCTCCAATTCCTGTTTGTAATATTTTTACAGAGCCATGTGTACTCCGTTTACTGCAAACCGCACTAATGGCGGGTAATATGGCGGCGCTACTAGTTGAGTCTTGTGTACGAGTATAACACGAACTATCAGTGGTGCCGGTGGCGCGAACTTTGAATTAGATATTCGAAATGGTTCAAGTCTCCCACCTGGGCATGTCTCCCGGACTCCCCCTAATAACTTTAAAATCAAATAATCAAATTCAAATAAAATAATATTGAAGGGGGGCTCCCATACAACAAACTTGTTTTTTTTTGCTAATATTATACATTAGTTATTTGTTGTGTATAGATAAGGTACGGAACCCTTCGTGCGCGAGTCCGACTCGCACTTGGTCGTTTTTTTGCAACACGATCTACTGACTGGTGAGTACGATAATAATGACAGTCTATAATTAATACTAATTACCTGTCTTTACTAGCACTTTCAATCCGACTTCTCGCGTGAAACATTTTATTACTTCGGACAGTTGAAATTAAATTCCGAGTTTTTATTAAATTTCTAAAGACATGAATTTTATTACACGACTGCTTTTCTTACAACGAAAAATGAAGACATTTAGGGTAACGGCACCAATCACGAACATGTTAAGCACAGTATTCCCCAGTAAAAGACAACAAGGATTCAATGCCTTATTGCTCACCATTCATGAACTTTACTGATTATAATCATCAGTTATCTGAACATTAAAGAAATATAAAGAAATATTATTTGGTTCCATCTACCACCACCGTACAGTAACATACATTAGTTTTATTTATTAGTTTTAAAGAAAGTAGGGTCCGTTTCTTAAAATTTGTGTTAACGGAAAAAAACATTATTGGTTATTGTCCATGACTGGTGTCATTACCCGAAGTATGTATGAATGAAGAATAACGCTGCACTTTGTAGTATAGCTTTACTTTTTTTAATTCAGTTCACATTTCGCACCTCTAAACCGACATTGACGTACCTAAATGCAAATTTTAACTTTTCGAGGCAGTCAGAAAACCTTTTTTGAACGATTTTTGAATTTTGACCGTTCTCTATCATTAAATAATTTTTGGAAATAGACATTGTTGTTTTAGAGGTGCCATTTGTATGTTAAAATATTTGTTTATTTAGTTAAAAAGTTGCACGTGAAACTTAAATTCTACTTATAAACAGTTAAACATGGAGGCGTTTGGGGGGAGGACCAGAGGCTCTATTTTGTTTCTAAAGTGTACAATGCACGTTCAAACTATATGATTGAATTATGGTCACTTAGTTTAGAAATAGGTATAGAATATAAAGTTAAGGATGGTCATAGAAGATAAGTACCTATTCTATTCAGTATGCCAACAAATGAACACGTTGATTATACAACAAGACTGCATTTAATCTTTTCGACGCCAACGACCTATATATACGTCTATTAATTCAATTCAAAAGCAACCTTCGTTCAATTGTGTAAAGGTTCAATTTTAGGCATTGAAATATAGAAGCCTGGCGTATGGGTGATGTCTTTTGTATTTGACGTGGCGGCGAAAAGGTTAACAACGATAAGATTTGGTTTTACAGTCACAAGCATTAATATCTGCCACAGCGGAGCGTGCAAGAATATCTGACACGTCTTTCCGGCCCTTGAAATAGAGTCGTATCAGATATTCATGCACGCTTCTTGTGTCAGATATTGGTGCTTGTGACTGTACATAGAATAAATAAAATGCCACAAATTAAATGTTATGTTATTTAATTTATATTTTTTGTGTTATGTACATTATACCACAGTTATATACACACAGCTTAGGTCCATTTTACATAATTCATTACACTACTACAAGCTCTTAACATCATTTGAATGTTTACACCAGCAAGAGTATTGGAATTAACATAATTGTACGTGTATAAATAAATAAATAACTAACGTACGGGTTAACATCATATATTACATATAAATAACATTCACACGATAATTTTGACATATTTGTACAGTAACATTCTGACTGGTAACACATTAAATTAATTCTGTGACACATAGCTCTAGCTCGCGGGTTTGTCCCGGTAGTTTTTTTTAATCCCTGTTCAATCAAAACTTCAGACAATTACGAACATACCAAAAATTTAGGAAAAATCGGCAGTAGATTTTTATTCATGTAGATAGATAAAGATAAAATGACAAGGTGGCGTAGCCTTAACAAAATGCTTACATTTTTTTATTTACGTGAAAAATATTGTAATTGTATATTTTTCAGATACAACGAAATAACTAAACAATAATAAACTAAGCAAAATTATTTAAATTTTACAAAATGAATTGTATTCTGAAATTGCGATTTTTAAAATGTCTTTCATTTAACGATTGTTTCAGTCCATTTTTGGCTTGTTCTATTCCAATTATTTTATACAAAAATGCTATAAAAAATCGAATTTATTTATTCCATTAGTCTGGTCTGTAGTACAATACATTTACAAGTGTTGTATGTAAAAATACAATAAAAAACCAAATACATTAATACAATAAAATAAAACTATAAATGCATATTACAAATTTCTTGTACAAAAAATGTGTTACTAAATCATGGGCATACGTTTACCGGGATCGGTGTACGCATTGTTTTAAAAATAATTTTCTACCACTAAACTAGGAACGTGGCAAAATACATAGTTTAAAAATAATAATGGACGTAATATGGTCGTTTGGTATAATATAACTTTCGGTAAAATAATTATATAGGCACACTTTTTTGATCGTGTATTCTACGGATTGGTTTAGGATACGTTAAGTTTACTTCCAATTGTGTAAAGTTATATCGAGTCACCATTATATATTCTGTCCATTATTATTTTATAACTTTATGTAATACGTACCCACTAAACTACTAACAATAACTCCGACCAACAATACCAAAGATGACAAGTCACATTAAAAATCAAAGGTAAATGTCGCCCGTTTGAATTCGTACTAAAATAAGGCTTCAATAGGCCCTCAACAGTTGACAGCCTAATAACTAACGTACCGTCCAGTCAGGACTTGAAAGCGGTACCAAAAATTCCTGTACTAAACCCGGTACCAATAATAACGGTATTAAAACGGTACACCGATATTTTTGGTGGCCTATTTACCTGCATCCAGTAAAAGATAGAAATGTCCAAAACATAGTTTTCTGATAAGCTTGAGCATTCACTTGTAACAGAACATCATTCATATTTATTATTTATTATTTCAACTCCAAGTTTGTTACTTTTACGGGTATCCCGTGAAACCATATCATAAAGAAAAAGAGACCAGCAATGGGAATCGAGCCCAGGTCCTCAGCATTCCGTGCTGCGTGCTATAACCCCTACACCACTGCTGGACAGGAATCTAGACACGATTTTTTCCTATGCATACATATCTTTGCTTATTTCTACTATGCTACTTAAGCAGCAGCACTAGCGACATCTATGTTGCGTCGACAGACGTCACATTCTTTCTGAACCAACCGCTCACCCAGACAGGAGATGTCGCTACTAAGCAATCAAATTATGATTGATTTTTAGGAGTCTTTGTATTTATTAAAAAATAAATCAATCATAATGGAATGATGAATGAAGAATGTGACGTCTGTCGACGCAACATAGATGTCGCTAGTGCTCATTTTGTATTTACTTTATTGATCTTGAAAGTTTGATCGTTGAATCGATCCAAGTCCGATGTATCGGACATGGCGGTGTTATCACTGTGTCTTGGTACAAGGGCCTTTAAATATTTTTTGACATTTATTTGACATCGCTTAGATAAACAGTTATCAATGTGCTCTTAATTTTGCATTGTATCGCGTACATTGAAAATTACATTTAATGTGTATGAAAAAAAAAACAGTGTGATCATATTTTTAAAAAGTTGCAGAATAAAAGTAGCTCAGTTGCCCCATGGTCAGATACCCTGTATAAAAGCTAGTACAAGCACCGAACCGTCATCTTTGGTGTTACTCATCAAAAACAATAACTTATTATTATTTTGACATTCAAAACATCAATTAGTAAATAAATTTGAGCCAACTTTACAATATATAACATATATTTGCAATCAGATCACATCAGATCTCTATAAAATAGTTTTAAAACAAAAGATCGATATCATATTCGAATCTAATAAAAAAAAATTAAAAGGAGGAATTTAACAAAAAGTTCAACTTTCAACACAAACGGTACATGCCTTTATTAACTGCATTTAGGGCAGAAGTACCGGTTTTGGCCAACTTGAGCCCGTTTTTGGCCAGTTGACATTTGAAGTCATATATAAAAAGTTATAGTATTAAAATAATATGTTTAGTGAATTTTCAAAAGTTTATACTGAAAAGAATAAATGGCCATAAACGGTACAGTGGCCACAAACGGTACTTCTGCCCTAGTTGGTACCTCTTCGTAATAAGGAATATTAAATACACCTACAACCACTACTTTTAAATAAAATAGCTCCCTCATGTCTATATCCTACTAATGTGTGCGTACAGTCACCATCACTGACACAACAAGCGTGCATAAATATCTGATACGACTCTATTTCTAGGGCCCGTACGACGTGACAGATATTTTTGCGCGCTCCGCTGTACCAGAAATTGCAGATGACTGTAAGTCAACCAAATTGTTTTCTAGCCCACCATAGAACTGTCCTAAAGACATTTTACGTCATTCGATAAACATTCAATATCTCAAAAACGGCTGAACCGATTTTGATAAAACATGTGTAAGAACCATTGCTAGAAAACCTGCTTTCAAATAAAAAAACCGCATTCGAATCGGCCCACCCGTTTAAGAGCTACGGTGCCACAGACAAACACAGACACATAGCGGTCAAACTTATAAAACCCCTCTTTTTGCGTCGGGGGTTAATTATTTACTATGATAAGGTTCCATGGTAGCCCAGGAATTAAATTAGTTGACTGTACACTTGTTACTCTTTTACGTAAAAACTCATTCTAACCCCTGAGATGTACTATTATAAAATCACGAATGTTGAGCGGTTTTCTTCATATGACGTAAAAGACTTCGATATAATTTTTGAGAATTCAGTAAAATCCTGGACCGTCAATTCAACTCCGATATCTAATAGTGTACGTAGGCGAAGCTAGTGTAAACTTAAAACTTCATATCGACTGGTGTTCTAGCTAGAAGTTGTCAAATTACTTGATCGGATATTACATTTTGATATTTGAACATACCGAATATAGAGCTGTTCAATGAGGGCTATCGTTTTTTGTCTTTCTAGATGGCGCCACTGTTGCGTGAGGTTTTAAAGTGTGGCTTTCAAAGTCTGTTATTACGGGCGTGAAAACAAAGTTTAGATTAAAATCATATTTAATACACCTTAAAACCGTACCATAAGAATATCGAGCAACCAGTGTTGCGTAGTCCCTCTTTTGTTCGGAAAAAAAAGGAGGACAAAAGTTTCCGGAAGACAAAACTATCTCAAAACACAGATATTCATTGCCCCTTATCGCATAATTGCCATAATTAATTTCAAATAATGCAAAATATTCACAAATTATTCTAATTATATTAATAATTTCGTCAGGGTACGGTAGAGTCGAACGAAATGCACATCAAATTGAAGAGCGTAAAAAATTAGTCGATCCGAGTCGACAACATATATCCGCAAAATTCGGATTATGGAGAATTTCGTTAAATTCTAATGGCACTGACAAACAAACCGCAGTCGCCATCTTGGGTAGTTAATAAACGTTCCGTTTCATACTAGCTAGCTCTTAGATACGGCTCGCCTTCAACACATCGCGTGCGTCACGCCAAAAAAGTATCCATTACAAAGAACTGTGACTCATGTGACTGTGTAAAACGAAACGTCTTGCCGAAAAACTTGAATGGATCTTATCAAAACTCAAAACTATCACCAACTACCTTCAACTATAACTATCTTCAGTTGTTGACGTTTGTTCCGAGTCGACAACTTGTAGGTAGAAAATTCGGATTTAGCGAGTTTTTCAATAAAAAATGGATAAATTACTGAGTATATATAATGGCGTTGCGAAGTAAAACATGTCAAAGTCATCACATCAAAGTGGCGTGAGTGTCACGTCATCACGTGTCACAGGTTTGCATTTCGTTCTCCATTGTGACCTTTTAAGGGCCCCCACACGGTACGATTCGTCGATTTTCATCAGATCGATCGTACAGACGGATCGTACCTTATATGGGGCCCTTTAGGTCTAATTTCTTTGATTATGAGACAGACATACGTAGTCGGTCCAAAGTTCTGTCACTGGCACATTATTTTTAAATTTAAAACATGATTTTAGAAAATTTGATTGAATTCCATTTTTGAATGTTTGTCAATTATTTAAAACAATAAACAGTCATTCGCTGCAATTTCTCACGATGGAGTGGACGTTGAAAGAAAACCGAATAGCTGTTTTAGCATTGCACCGCTGTGGGCACTCGCCAAGTACCATTTTCAAGTTGCTCAAAAATGTAAATATAACGCTTAGGTTTGTGTACCGTACTATTGACAGGTACAATGAAGTCTCCAGTGTTGAGGACAAGAAAAGAATTGGCCGGCCTCGCTCCGTACAAACACCAGCAGTGATCAAAGCGATCAAGGCACGCATAGCAAGAAATCCTGTCCGAAAACAGAAGTTGATGGCTTTGCAGATGGGTGTCAGTAGAAAAACCGTTCGTTTAAAAAAGGTTTTAAACGAAGATCTTAGTCTGCGAGCATACAAAAAATAGAGTGGGCACTTACTTAATGCCCGTCTAAAAAACAATAAGGTTTAAAAGATCCCGGAAGTTGTTAAAGCGGTACGCGAAAAATCGACACCGTGATATCCTCTTTACAGACGAAAAGATTTTCGATATTGAAGAGAAGTACAATAAACATAATGATAGAGTGTACGCTAGGAGCTCTGAAGAGTATTCTCTGATCTTATTACGGGCCAACTGAGGTTCATTTTTGCGAAAAAGGGGTCAAAATCAGTGCGAAAGTGTACCAAGAGACGGTTTTGGATAAGCATGTCAAAGATCTGCCCAACACGCTATTTTCAGGTCATAATTTTGTATTCCAGCAGGATTCTGCGCCAGCACACAAAGCCAAGACCACTCAAGCCTGGTTTGGCCGTCAAAAAATCGACTTTATAAGACACGAAGATTGGCCTTCCTCCAGTCCGAACCTTAATCCTCTGGACTTTAAAAATTGGCAGGTCTTAGAGGGGAAGGTCTGTGCTAAACCCCATAAAAATTTGGAGAGCCTGAAGTCATCTTTAAGAAAAGCAGTCGCTGAAATAGACATGAAAATGGTGCGTGCTGCGATAGACGACTGGCTGCGCCGATTAAGGGCCTGTATTAAAAACAAAGGAAGTCATTTTGAATAATTTTAAGTACTTAAATTTATTTTTTATTAAATGTACTTTAAATTGGTATATAATTTATTAAAAACTGATTGGTACTTTTGTTTTTATCATTTTTTTCATTTGTGACAGAACTTTGGGACTGACTACGTAGTTATTTGGGCAAATAAGATTTAGGAGAAATATCTACTGGTGAAATACCGATACGTAGGTTAGCCGTTAAAGTGTTTGTGATAATAATTAAGGCTGGGAATATACGTCAGATTTTTCGATAAGTACGACAGTCTTTACTGGCAAAATTTTTTTCAAACATTATTATGAGTCTACATTTTACCCGAGCGAAGCCGGGTTTTCATCTAGTTATAAATAACCCCGCGTAGCTCACCCAAAAACTATATGAGATTTCGAGACCTCATCCCGCTACACTAGCGCCTCTAGCGGCGAATTCATACGCGATAGCCCTCATTATCTTCATCATCATCATGTCAGCCGTAGGACGTCCACAGTTGCACAAAGGCCAACATTTAAAAAAAAACAGTGCACCGGTTTAGCGACGTTATTGCCTAGTTGATTGTTACTTGGATTGGGAAACACACAATGACTAACAGATTCAGGAAAGAAGGGTAGGAAAGATAAAACGATGTCATCGATAGAACATCACAAAATGAATTCGGAAACGCTGGGAATGGCATATTCTGGCAAACAGGATCCTCTTCCCCACTGGGCACACTAACGTGCCCAGGGCCCCGCGATGAATGCATCGCCCCCTAGCCTAGAGCCCCCTAGCCTCTACTCCATAACCGATAGCTACTCCACTCTCGCCTGAAAATCAGGCTTACCCATAAAGCAACGCGGGCTTCCTACGGAAGGGACCAGCCATTCGCCGCATTCCCCTCTGTCAAAGTACAGGCCCAACTGGGCATACGTATTTTATAAATCAAGGCGCGCTCGGATTTCAAACTAGACCGAATCGAGTAGCGCGAGTGAACGCTGCAGTGCTAAAAATGCCGAATTGTTCAGTTTTCTGCTGTAAAAACAGATCCGGGACATCAAGCTTGCAAAAACATGGTGTTACATTTCACATGTAAGTAAATTGTTATCGTATTATTGCTATTTAATTACATTTAAACAACAAAGTCGTACATTATTGTCCGATTCGTTTACCAACATCGAGTCCGCTAATCCGTACAAATTTCGGATCTGTCAAGCGATAAATCCGACTTTTCGCCGATGAAAAACTTAGTGATGTTACTGTCAACGTGAGTTTGAGTCATCTTGTACACGAATATGGATTATTTATG
>NC_133478.1:3861203-4077772 GCF_025370935.1 Choristoneura fumiferana
ACTACTGGAAGTGAAAAAATTTTAACTTTCATGATTTGACTACAGAACAGACACAGGCAGACAACACGGGACAGGTAAAACTAAATAAAGCTGTAAAAAAGACTGTTACTTTAATGACAAGTAAGGTTAAAATTAACAACAACGATTGTATAAATGATTGGTTATCGCTTGACACAAATTAGGAACGAATTAAAAACATTTTATCGAAGTTATGTACCTATGTACTGTATGTTTTTAACCTTAGAATTCGGCTGGATTAAAAAAAACGGCTACCGATATATTTACAAATTCTAAAAATGAAACAGTATAAATACATGCTACATAATAGTTATTACGTGACTGATACATAATGCCGTGTATTATGTACAGCCGCATACATAATTTTATCTACATGCATATAACATAAGTTTTTCTACAATACCTATACAGTACCAGCATTTTCAAGTTAGTGGGGTATGACTGACAGTGACAGCTGTATAGTTTTAGATTCATAAACAATCTAAGTTTGACTCGATTTTGATTCTCAAATCGATTGTAATATTCGAGATCAAAAGATATATAGAACAAATATGATTTATAAACAAAATTGCACAATCGACTATATCTTGTTTTTTTGTAACATTAAAAAAGTAGTTTTTAAATGATCTTGAACAATTCATAATAATTCATGTTTTCAATATTTTTTTTTATTGAACACACTTGAAAATAAGTCACAGCAAAATGTAACAATTAGCAAGGATATATGATCATATATTCTTTTCATCACTTAAGCTCTGAAAGTAGGTTGCATTTTAACTTGAAAAACCGTGTTGTATCTTTTGGGGATATAAGTAAATTTAAAAATCGAATGTTTCTCAATATAAAGACGCGTCAATTTGTTTACCCTTAAGAGGTCATGCTTATCGTCTCTGAACATATTATTATTGTCAGGAATCTTAGGGAAGTTACGAGTACAATGATAATAAGCAAAAATACAATGGCTCTTTATTGTACCTGATACCTAAATTAGTAGGTAAGCGATACAGAAACAGGTACACAATAGAGAAAAAATACAAGGTAAGCAATAAGCGACCTAGTCGCTCAAGAGCCGATCTTTTCCAGGCAACCACAACCAATTAACAATAGTTAGTAGTGTATTAACAATATGACTATTCACCATTTACATAACAAACCCTTAAAAAAAATATTTGCTAGATTGAGTAACTTACTATTATAGCGTTGCCACAATAAGTGTGTCACTCATGGTAGAGCCAGGCCTTTTAGTCAGCGGGCGCTCGCTGAGGCCTAATCCGGAGCGGAGCGGACTTAAAATGTGGACATACTTATTAGTTATTCCTGTGGAATGCAGCGCCATATTTAAAATTTACTGTCAAGCGGCGCGGCACCATTTTGAAAAAATCTTTCTTGACTGCAGTGACACCTACGAATTAATTTCGCGAATTCGCGAATTTTATTAAAAATATCACCAAAAAAAACTACTTTAATTTTATAGATAAGCCTTACAGTGATAGTTTAGCATTAAAATGGCATATCTAATTAAATAACAATGAATGACCTTCAATTTCTGTGAACTTTATTATCATTATCAAATATCTGATAACCAAATTTTTCTCAGTCATGTATAAAATAACTATAATTACAAAATAAAACAATTACCTGTAGGAAACACTGATTTATTTCGTAAAATATTAATTTATTTACGAAACAAAGCCCTTTTATAGTCTTTCAATATCAAATAATAGTATAATACGAGGTTTCAAAAATACCAGCGCACGGCAGCGGCCACACAGTGAAACTTGAGTAAACGATAAGAAAGAAATTTCTTCCGTAATGTTGCCGCGGCCGTTAATAAATGCCATCCTTGTCTATTTATGAACGCATTCTGCAAGAAAAGCAAGCGAGGATATAGGTCTACCAGTTTATATTTGTTAGTGAAATACGTCACCGCTAACGACCGGGAGCCGGTCGCTTGCCACTCAAGGGTTTTTGACAGCGTGCCGGAGCGGTCGCCTGCCAAACAAGGGTGTCCGGGACCGGACGCTTGCCACTCCAAGGTAAGGCATTATTATGTACCTACGTCCCGTGACAATACATTACCTCATCTGCTAGTTAAATTTTGGTGGTCCGGCTAGTTATCGTCACGCAGGACGGAACTCTTCAACGGCGACTTGAAATTTGTACGCAAATATAGTTTTTGGGTGACAATCCAAGTAGAGTCAACGTAATGTTACAGTCAACAAAAAAGCCCGTATTTTTTTAGCAAACCACTTATATTACTAGCCTTTATTTAACTAGTCATTAAAGAGTATGATCCACATCCGTAGTCGGATTGGCTTTAATTGACACACTTACGTAAATCTGATGACAAAACAACAATCTGGTAGTAAAATCCTGGTGGTCCAGCCAGGCTCGCCTCCGCCGGAGGGAACTCCTCAATGACTTGTAGGACAAAAACAAAACTTTGCATAATTGAGCAATTTTAACGAGAAGGCGTTTATATGATACATACCAGTTGATGGTGCAGCCAGGGTCGTCTCTTCTTGAGGAAACTCCTCAACGGTTGACAGCAAGCACAGATATAAAACTTTTCCACAAAAAAGTTTAACAGTATCTACACACTTATAGTTATCATGTAAATTATGTATTACATTACAGTTAGAGTAGGGTCGGGGTATCCTTGGTTTTGCCGACAAACTTTACATCGAATGTCATTTTATCGAAAGCGTTTCAAGGAACATTCATTCTCGTAATATCGTTTGGTGTAATTTTGTCACGTGACCTGTTCATTCAAATTTTTTTACCCCTGACGCAAAAAGAGGGATGTTATAAGTTTGAACGCTATGTGCGTCTGTGTGTCTGTGTATCTGTCTGTCTGTGGCACCGAAGCTCTTAAACGGGTGGACCAATTTGAATGCGGTTGTTTTATTTGAAATCAGGTTTTCTAGCGATGGTTCTTAGACAGCAAAATCGGTTTAGCCGTTTTTGAGATATTGGACTTTGAAGTGACAAAGTCGGACCAACATTTTGTTGGTTAGGTTAGGTTAAGTATATGATTTAAAAGACAAACTGTTCAGGGAATATTATTTGGCAGATGATTCGTTATGTATGAATTTTAAATGGCAGAATTACTAAACCACGATGTTCATTTGTTCAAAATTTCATTACAACAAACACAGAAGGGTAAAGTTATAATGTAACCAGTTACCCCACACAAACTATTTGCTACCAGAAAATAGATTAGGTTAGAGCTGCAATAATTACATAATATATAAATAAAATAGGTTAGATTAGAACTGCGACCATACCCGAATCTAACTCCTACTAGAAAAGTAGTTTTAGGTATTAGGTTAGAATAGAACTGCGACTCCCGCAGAATCGAACTCCTACCAGAAAAGTAGTTTAGGTTAGATCTAACTGCTACCAGTTTGCAGCAAACGCGAGCAAAACTTTAGCACAATCTGTCGTTTTTATAAAATTTTCAATAAAATAGTACTTTTTTTGATTTGCCATTTTCACAAAAAAATATAAGGATATCAAAAAAACGGGTTGCGGCACAACCCAGTACTAGTTGAGCACAAACTGGCACAAAGTTGAGAGAAAAAAAAACAAAAATGGCTGTACAGAGTTTTTTTTAACATGTTTTTGTAAGTAGTGAATAAAAATATTGAAATATGATTTTAAGCATAAGCTAGCACAAGCTTAGCAAAACTTAGTGCATACGTAGTTTTTAATCTCCGACGCAAAATGAGGGGTGTTATAAGTTTGACCGCTATGTGTGTCTGTGTGGCTGTCTGTGTGTCTGTCTGTGGCACCGTAGCTCTTAAACGGGTGGACCGATTTGAATGCGGTTTTTTTATTTAAAAGCAGGTTTTTTAGCGATGGTTCTTAGATATGTTTTATCAAAATCGGTTCCGCCGTTTCAAGATCATCAGCTCTTTTGTTCGCTGCGGTAGGAATCTTAAACGCGTAAATATACTGATATAGATCCATATATACTTATATAATATTATAAATGCGAAAGTGTGTGTGTTTGTATGTTTCTGTGTATATTTGTCCGTCTTTCACGTCAAAACGGAGCAACGGATCGACATGATTTTTGGCATAGAGATAGTTTATACGGTCAGAGAGTGACATAGGTTACTTTTTATTCCGGAAAAATGCCGAGTTCCCGAGGGTTTTTTTTTATTTGCAATTTCTCTGAAACTATTGATGCTATCGAAAAACAGTTTTCGGCACAAGTGAGCACAAGTCTAGCACAAACTAGCAGATTTTTTTTTTTTGATTTTTCAAAATGGCGGTGCTAAGACGTTTGTTGTTTTGCGTTTTTTTTTCGAAACTATAGCCCATATCGAAAAACTGATTACAGCACTAGCTAGCACAAGTCTAGCACAACCTAGGACATACGTAATTTTTTGAAATTTTTAACACCGAGTCCATTTTATGACATAGACTTTCGTCTTAATTATGATTTGTGTTTTAAAAAAATCTGTGGGTCATATCAGAGTATGGTGTGCAGCACGTGCGAGCACAACTTAAGAACAATATATAGCGATTTTATTTCTTCAAAATTGTCAAAAATATGTCGTTTCTTACCTTTTTTGATTTACGATTTTCTGAAAAATTTAAAGATCAAAAAATGGATTGCGGCACAAGTCAGTACTATCTAAGCACAAACTGGCAAAACGTTGGAAAAATTGATTTTCCAAAATGGCGATGCTGAGATTTTTTTTTTATTTGCAATTATCTCTGAAACTATTGATGCTATCGAAAAATAGTTTTCAGCACAAGTAGACACAAGTCTGGCACAAACTAGCAGATTATATATTTTTGTCGATTTTTCAAAATGGCGGTGCTAAGACGTTTGTTGTTTCGCGTTTTTTTTCGAAACTATAAGCGATATCGAAAAACTGACTACAGCACAAGCTAGTACAAGGCTAGCACAACCTAGCATATACGTAATTTTTTGAATTTTTTGACACCGAGTCCATTTTATGACATAGACTCTCGTCTACATTATGATTTGTGTTTAAAAAAAATCTGTGTGTCATATCAGAATATGGTGTACAGCACGTGCGAGCACAACTTAAGAACAATATATAGCGATTTTTTTTTTTCAAAATTTTCAAAAATAGGTCGCTTCTTACCTTTTTTGATTTGCGATTTTCTGAAAAATTTAAAGAGATATCAAAAAACGGATTGCGGCACAAGTCAGTACTACCTAAGTACAAACTGGCACAACGTTGAAAAAATTGATTTTCCAAAATGGCGGTGCTGAGTTTTTTTTTTTATTTGCAATTATCTCTGAAACTATTGACGCTATCGGAAAACAGTTTTCGGCACAAGTGAGCACAAGTCTAGCACAAACTGGCAGAGTATATTTTTTTTCGATTTTTCAAAATGGCGGTGCTGAGACGTTTTTTTGTTTTTCGTTTTTTAACGAAACTATAAGCGATATCGAAAAACTAATAACAGCACAAGCTAGCACAAGTCTAGCACAACCTAGCAAAACTTTTTTTTTTAATTTGGACAAAGTGGCGGTGCTAGCCCAAAAAAAAGTTTTTTTGAAATATTTTTTTCGTTAACTGGAATTTTCAAAAATAGATAACAGCACAAGCTAGCACAACCCTAGCACAACCTAGCACAACCATTTGTTTTTCGAATTTCCAAAATGGCGGTGCTAACTTCACTCACATGAGATCTCGCAATATATTTTACAATCGGTGTTTGGTACCGTTATTGCTTTTAATTTTAAGTTGTCTTGTTGTAAGAGTTTGTACATATTGGCGTCCTTTTCTTGCGCGGCTGCGAGTTGAGTGAAGTCGATCGCGGTGGGGCACGATATCGCTTCGACGCGAGAGAGTGAGTCAGCGACAGTGTTCTTTGCGCCGCTAATATGACGTATGTCGTTTGTAAATTCACTAATGAATAATAGCTGGCGGGTACGTCGTGGCGTGTCGTTGTTCGATGCCGTCTTGTTTATAGCAAAAGTTATTGGTTTGTGGTCGGTATATATAATTAATGGCCTTCCTTCGAATATTTTTCTAAAATATTTTACAGCCATGTAAATGGAAAGTAGTTCTCTGTCGAACGCGCTGTAGTTTTGTTGCGCACCGGTGAATTTTTTGGAAAACTATCCCAGCGGCTGCCATTTATTTTTTATATTTTGTTGTAGTACAGCGCCTGCGCAGGAGTTGGATGCGTCACACATAAGGGCGATCGGTGCGTCGTGTGCTGGGTGAGCTAGTAAGGCTGCGTTTTGAAGGCTAACTTTGCACTTTTCAAATGCCTCTTTTGCTTCATTTGTCCATGGAATTTTAGTTTTATCCTTCTTCTTGCATCTATGTAAATAAGCGTTTAGAGGTGCTTGTATGGATGCGGCTCGTGGTATGGCGTCTCTGTAAAAATTTATTATTCCTAGGAATCTTCTTAATTCGTCGATTGTTTCAGGCAGGGTGAAGGAATTAATAGCTGATACCTTTTCTGCAGGTGGTTTGATGCCATGTTCTGATACGGTATAACCCAAAAAGTTTACTTCTTTCGCGCCAAATACGCATTTTGAGGGATTAATTGTGACTCCATAGTCGTTTAATCTCTGTAGTACCGTACGGAGGTGGGTAACATGGGTTTCTTCGTCCTGGGAGCCTATTATGAGATCATCGATGAAAGGGTAGCAGAAGTCGAGTCCTTGCAATACTTGATGGATAAAGCGCTGGAAAGTCTGACCTGCATTTCTTAAACCTGGGCACATTCTTGGGAATTCGAATAGGCCGAATGGTGTGATGATGGCCGTTTTTTCGATATGTTCGCCGAATACTGGTAACTGTTGATAGGCTCTGTTTAAGTCAAGCGTAGTGAAAATTTTGTTTTTATTTAGCTGATAGGTGAAGTCTTTCAGCCTTGGCACAGGATATCGATCGGGTTTTGTGACGTTGTTCAATCTTCTGTAATCGCCGCATACTCTTAAATCGCCGTTTTTTTTATGGACAACATGTAGTGGGCTCGCCCCACGGACTTTTACTTGGGCGGCAAATGCCCTGTTCCATCATTAACTCGAATTCTTTTTTTACAGCTGCGTAGCGGTGCGTGGGATAGGCCGTGCTTTACAATGTAGTGGCGCTCCGCTCGTCTCTATGTAATGTTCAACCGAATGTTTGGGTGTCTCTTTCATAGCTGAAGGTCGAGTTATGTCAGGATAATCGGCCAGGATGTGATGATACTTCTGCTGCATATCGATTGTTCTGATAGTGGGGTCGGAGAAATTGCAGACTCGAGTTTTTACCGCCATGTTCGTTGTTTATCTATAAGTTTTCGTCCGGCGACATCTACTAGGATTTGTGGTAGTTCAGAAAATCGGCGCCTATGATTGGTTTGCTTACTGCGGCGATAACAAATCTCCAAGAATACGATCTTCGTAAATTGAGGTCGAGTTTCATAGTTTTTTCGCCGTATGTAGGTATAATTGTATTATTCGCTGCGTATAGTTGAAATGTTGATGTTTTGCTTGCATATATCTTGATTTTGGGATGACTGATATGTTTGCGCCGGTGTCGATGAGAAATGTTAGCTTAGAGATTTTATCGGTGACAAATAGACGGTTTGCGTTTTCTGTGGCGCTGGGTTCCGTCGCGTCCAGCGCTGGTTTTAGTTTCCCGTGGGCGGCGTGTGTGGTTTTTGGTGAAAGGTGCATGGCTCCTCACAATTGTATGCTCTTGGTCCAAATCTTTGATGATAGTAACAGAATGATGCATTATACGGTGGTGTACTGCGGAGTGAGCTGCGGCCGCGCTTCATTGATTGGGAACGGGATCGATTCCATTGTCTGCTGCGCCCGCGCCAGTTGCGTTGCGGCGAGCGGCCGCGTCGGTTGTGTGCTTGCGCGATGACGAGTTGTGTTATCGCTTCGGTTAACCGATCAATTTTATCTTCGACGATGCGATGTTTTGCAGGTGCTGGTGAGAACGTTCTAGCGACGGCGTACAGTTCTGGTTGCGAAGTAGATGCGGTTTCTGATTGTGGTTTGTGGTAAACAGCTGATATTTGATGTTGCGCTTGCTGCTCCATCATCTTATCGGCCATTTGAGTGATGTCGCGTATGCTTGCTGACTCGCTGAGGGCTAACACGGAGCTTACGTTGCTGGGTAATTGTTTTAACCACATTCCGCGGAGTGTTACTTCTGAGAGGTGGTTTCCAGCTAAGTTTTGCATTCTTCTAAAAAGTTGGATGGTTTAAGGTCACCGAGTTCCATACCGGCAAGCACGCGTTGCACATTTTGTTGCTCGGATTCTTCGTATACCTCGAGTAGTCTTTGTTTTATGGCTTGATACTTGTTGGTCTCCGGCGGCCGCAATAACATGTCGTAAATCTCGTCGACATCCTGGCGTTCCAACTGCCCCAATACTAATTCGTACATAGCCTGGTCGCCTTTTTTCTGTGACGATACAATTGCTTCGAAGTGCGCAAACCAAGCTCGTAATTTGTCTCGCCATATAGGTGGAATGCGTAGTCCGACTGACAATCCTAGAACCTCGGCATGACTCTGCGCTGCAATGGTCATCGGTGGCTCTTGAGATCCGCCGGAATTATTCGTCTGTTCATCGTTGATTTTCTTAATTGTTCCATTTGCGTTGCTCTTGCGTTGTCAGGGGTCACCACTGTTGAGGAGGATGTTTGGTGGTTTTCCGAAGATCAGAAAGAGCTCTCAAGATGCAATGAATATTTATTTAAGTTCGATCTGTTTTTATACATTTCTATTATTGACACAAGACAGAGACCAAAGATATAGCTATTTCACACGACATGCGAAAATACAATTTGCGGGTGGATTCACCTGGACAGATTTCAAAATACCCGAATGAAATAATTGCTATACTTAAATATTTTATGTGTATGTTTGTCTGGCTACTGCACACCCTTTGTAGCCTACTTACGGAATAAACGTTTCGATTCTGAATTCGTTTTGAAATAATGAAGTAAGAGACCGATCGTTAACCAACTATAGAACGAATTTAGCAAGAAACTTTGCACAAACCTTTTTGTTTAAAGCCTCAAGTGGCTATAATGCGTTATATTTATAAAATCTTGGATTATCATATCATAGTGCTGGCAAAAAAAGCAAACAATATTACCTGGCTGCTGAATGTGCACACAATGTAGTCACACATGGAGAGCATGTGTAGATCCACCAACAGACCGGTGAGAGACACCGGGGTGTAGCGGCGGTGCGTGGCCGCCGTCTTGGCTATGGACGGGTCGCCGAGGAACTCGTACTCCGGGTACTTCGCACGGGCGTCATCTAATACCTGAAAAAAAGAAAAGTTCAACGACCGGTTAAAAAAAACTAAGCTTGTAGTGGTTTGGCGCCACAATAACTCGATTCTCATCATCATCCCAGCCTATAAAAGCCCCACTGCTGGGAATAGGTCTTACAGAATGAAACATTTTGGGCCGTAGTTCCCACGTGAGCCCAGTGCGGATTGAGCACTTCACACACACCATCAATTTCATATTCTTTCTAGATGCAAGCCCGGGTTTGAACCCACTATCCTGTGCTTAAGAGGCCATAGGTTACCACTAGGCCTTCTTATCTTCTAGAGATTCCCATCAAATACCATTTTTTCCGTGACATCAGTGACTTGCCATTCATTAAGCACGTTCTGCTAATAAAAACAAGTATGTATGTAAGTAAACTATTTATTATGCAAAAAAAAAAACAAAGAGATAATCACTCGTGGTTGGTTCCACAGGGGCTTCAAACCAAATTCATTTTCACTGCAATTTGTGTCCGGCCATTATTTGTATCTTGCTCTTGCGTACGGTGTCCGAAAAGGACGGCCGTAGTTGCCGGCCACAAATTGTAGTAAAATATGGCCCGTTTAAAAGCCCCCTTATAATAGCTCCTGGTCTACTTCGGCTGCAGTCTGCTAAACTATCGGGCAAAAGAGTTGTTCGCCCTTTCATGAAATTGAAAAATCCAAGTTACATAGTTTATAATACTACTGGGATAAAACAGACTTACATTAGCGTCGTCGGTGGCCAGATAGACCCGCTTCGTGTCCACAAATTGCGTGAGCGCGAGCTGGTCGTAGTAAGCTTTGACGTGCGCCATGTACTCGTGTATGTGGTGGAACGCCGCCTCCGTGCCCACTTTGTCTGTGCGCCGTATGTGCACCCTGGAACAGAGATAAACGAGTCACTTTTTTTTGTAGCTTAGACTTAACTAAGTTTTACAATACAATACAATACAATAACTCTTTTCTCAAACATGACATGAAATATTGACGCTGTGTTACAAATAATAGGCTGAGAAGTATCGCGCTGCTGGCGCTGTGGCTCAGCTGCGTGCGCGCGGTCACTCTAGCGGCCTGCAAAGAGATTTCATACAACCTTGCAGGCCGCTGGCCGGCAATGCGACCGTCTTTTGTTTCATTCAACGCGCGCTCTGCGACACGGCGCACGCCCACACCCAGCACCACCGCCTGCAGCCGCCGCGCGCCGCCCGCCGCCGCCCGCCGCCGCCCGCCGCCCGCCGCCCGCCGCCCGCCGCCCGCCGCCCGCCCGCCGCCGCCGCCAGCAGTCACACAACAAGGGCGACCAGACTAGCGTCCCGCCAGCTTCATTTCTTGTTTTTTTTTATTTTATTTCATGTCATGTTTGAGTAAAACATTATACAATCTCGCATCCCTATCCGGCCTCGCTACGCTCGGCCGTCTATATCTACTTGGCCGGAAACCCCTACTTCCCAGCCTCTACAGTAATGTACTATTATTGCACACCAACACAGTAAGCAGTACAGAAAACACAGGTATATACATATAGACTTTACTTACTTACCGTAAGACTTATTTAACCTAAGATTATTTTATGTTTATTACCTTTCTTTCTTATGTGATTTTTTATGAATTTTACGAATAAATGAATGAATAGATGACTTTTGAGACACGGAATCCTAAAAAACGGACTGAAACCCTTAGAACTAGAATCCTAACATCTTAGATAGTAGCGAGAAGAAATAAGAACAGATTTCGTTGATGATGCTGGAATTCCGCGTAATCAAAAATCTGACTAGAGATAATATTTTACAGGAGAGCTTTAAAATTGTAGTTTTTGTGTTTATATATAGCAGCCGCGATACGCTACTTTTGACATTAGCATTAGACATTTGTTAGTAACGGCGGCTTAGCAGTACCTTCGACGATTTCGCAAAATTCTAAGTGATAAAGAAATACGTAAGCTAGTTAATAATACCCGACGATGGGCGTCTTGAAGTTCATCTTGGTTATGGTTTCATTGATGGCCTTCTGCATATTGGACCGCGGCTTTAGTATGTATTTCAGCATCTGGCCCACCCACCACGAGGCCGGGTCGCCATTGAAGCGAATTATCCTGAAACATCATTCATTAAATTTAAACTAAGTAATAAAATTACTTGGTGGGTGCCGGAGAACGGCCAGCGACATCGAGGCAGACCGAGAAGGAGATGGCGGGCGATCTCCTGAGTTAGGATTCGACTGGCACGGTTACAATCGAATTGTAGCACGTACTGGTACAGGGGGCTGGACACGTACGCAAAGGACTGGCCTGACATTGCGTCAGAACGAGAGTTGTGGAGGTCAAGAGGGGAGGCTTTTGCCCAGCAGTGGGACACTATACAGGCTACTTAAAAAAAAAAAAATTCAAGCGGGGCTGGGGCAGGACATGTCTGCTGGATGCATCCGGATCGCTGGGTCAAAATTACCACTGATTAGCTTCCATGCGACGGGCACCGGGACAGAGGTAGGCCTTAAGGAGATAGCGGGACGATGTGGAGCGATTCCAGAGGACAGAAACTTTTTCCCGAAGCCAGAGATGAGTCAAAGAATAAAGGGTAGGCCTTAGGAAGGTTTTTGTACTCTATTTGTTGACGGCACTATAATTTGAACTGAGAAAAAAAAATTGCACCATGTACGAATGTTTGCGCGCATATGTATGCCCTCAGTTACATATTTATTTAACCGATATATTTTTGATGAAATTTGTTGCCAGTCTTTTTTATTTGCCGCCATTCCATGCTATTAGGATTCCCTAGTCCTAATCGAATCTATATTCTAAAATATTACCTATGAGCGAGATCCTTTGGCACGGCAAGCGGTAGAAACTTCGGCTTTTGCGATATGGAGTCAATGAACGGCAAGCGACACCACCTTGGCGTCGTGTGACACTGGAAACAAACGCAAACGTCGTGTAACACGTCTACACGGCTCGGCACAGTCAACATAATTATCTCTATAATTATCAACGATAATTACAGAGTCATAGTTATCATTTTAATAAAGTCTTATACCTGCGTATGTTATTATTATTATACGTAAAGTCTATTTATATATCCGAACGCATGAAATATAGTGCAGCACTTTTTCGTATATATGGGTCGATCAAATTTTTCTTGTCACTCGTTGCTATAGTTACGGTCTCCTGAGTCACTCTTTAAACCGTGAGTTTATAGGATTAAAATTTGCCAAACATGCATTTTTGTGGTATTTTTGAGCTATAATTGGTCATCTAATAAGCATGTTAGTATAATGTGACACAACGTTTCTTCTATTAAACTGTACTACTTTTGTCCCCTCGCTGACGGGACAGAATCATAGCAACACAGCAATCGAAATAATATATTTCCGGAACAATCACGACTACTATTTATCGCGCAAATTAACTTCAACGAGTCGAAAGAAATTATATTAGTTATTAGTGATTATCGCAAAAGTTTAAAAAAATATATTCAAAAATACTTCTAATTACAATAGAATAGAATCATTTATTCGCATTACACGTCATGTTTTTGAATAATAACTGGCAAATAAATATCCTATAATTATTGAACATAATTATCTTGATAATTTCGCACCTTGCTCGGTGACAAAATACAGGTAAAAATAAATAAATATCATGAAACAATTGACACCAATTGACCTAGTCCAAAACTAGGCAAAGCTTGTACCATGGGTACTAGGCAACGGATAAACATACTTAGACCTATACATGAGCATACAAGACCCGAGAATAAACATTCGTATTATTCACACAAATATCTGCCCCGGCCGGGGATCGAACCCGGGACTTCAAGCTTCATAGTCAGGTCCTCTAACCACTTGGCTATCCGGTCATCGGTTAACTCCGCAGCTTGTTAGTGGAGACCTTAACAATATTATCTTGACGATTGAAAGGTAATCTTGCTAATATCCAGTTAATAAAAGTTTTAAAACAAATCAGTGCTTAAGTGGCTAAATAAGAAACAAACAAGCTGAGATATGTGGTGCATAGGGGAAATCATGTCAACAGTGGTTTAGCGGTATAGCAGCGGCACGGAATACTAGGACCTGGGTTCGATTCCCAGTGTTGGTCTTATTTTTCTGGTTTTTCTGTGCATCTATATTTCAGTTTGTATTTTCAATTTAGGTTTTACGGGATGACCGTAAAAGTGAAAATTTGGAATTGAAATAAAAAATACAAAAAGATTCAAAAAAACCAATCTTAACAAATCAGTCCTTGTTCGGTAAAACGATCTAAAAAACAATATATGTATATAAAAGAAGTATCCCCTATGACCTGAACGATGACCAATTAGTGACCAATTAATGGAAGTTTTGACGTTCGAAGGATTAACGACGACATAAAACAAGATGACAATCAAAATGCGAAGATTTCCGACTACTATTGGTAAAGTACTGTAACGTACTAGTGACATTTTCAACAAATACTCACGCAACTATTCACAAACATAGGAACCTAATGTTAAGGCCACATTTCGAGTGTTAAAATGTATATACTTATGTATGTACTTATCTATACATCTGACTATTCAAATCTACTAACATAAAACACAAGTCGAGGCAAGTTGTTAGCAAGCCAGAAACTACAATTATCAAAATCCATAACGTATTTCATAGTTCCTCTAAATACTACTATTACTTTTAAAAAAAAATCTAAGTCTCATTTTGGTACATTACAAACTGAAGCTTATAATGAAACACGTTGGGTATAAATTTGTTTGAAAAAATGTGATTGGCGGTTGCCATTACTGTTTTATCAGCCAATAACCATTAAATCGGCATTAAAAATTCACGCAGGCGTATTGAAACAAAGAGAAATAGGCTTTAATTCTAACAGGACAAGGTTAATTTTATAAAAATCTGTGCGGTTTAATTAATCAATATTTTAATTGTAATAATGTGAAGTTACGCTATAATTGCACTTATTATATCCGGTGACGGATTAACTGACAGAAAACGCAAAACCTATGGTTAAAAAAAACAGAATTGTGAGTATAGGTAGTGCCACCAGAATTGAGGTCACGCACACAAGAACATGTCGTGTAATGACAGCGGGATTTTGACATTTGACACTAATTTTTGAATATTATTTATTTGAATAATTATTATTATTAATATTACTATTAACATTTGAATATTACTCGTGTGTGTTAGCGTGATAAGTCCCGTTGGTGGTATTTTGATTAGAAGTGAAAATCACGAAAGTTTAAAACGTTATATTTGACACTAGCCTAACATCAAGTAGCACGGTGAACGGTTGTGTTGCTCTGAGGATGAACTCTGGGTTAAATTTGAAACGTGTAGTGTGGTGGTGGTGATAGCTGGGTTTATGTGAATTGTGTGTGTTAGTTCATACAGTATAAAGGTGGATACACTGAAACACATAGACGTATCTGGGCCAATCAACTATTTTACCGACACTTTGGGCGTCTCCTGCGTTACCAAAATTGTCTCTGGCGGTACCAAAAAATCGTACTTCCAACAAGATATTTCACGGTTTAATAGGTTGAACTTACGTAGGATGGCATGTATTCATGTACACCATCTATTAAATTACACAAAAAAACAACTGCAAACTGCAATTGATTGAAAAATGTCGCGGACAGATTAGTGTCGGTAAAAAAGTTGATTGGCCGATCTATGACAAGGTCGCGGGTGACCAAATTGATTTTAACCGACTGCCCGAAGAATAAAAGCTTTAGAACAAAAGGCCATCTCACCTGCCCACTGCAGCACCTGGTCATCATAACTGCTGGTGCAGGTCTCTGATATGGGATAGAACACATAGTCCCATCCCTTGGTGTTGTACCGCCACCCTTTAGAGTTCAGTATGAGCGTACGTTCCGTGGCGTACGCGAATATGAGGCAGTACACTATGTGGTGAAGTTGACAGCCGAAGCCGCAGCCCTGGAATTTTAATTGAGCATACGTTAATTGGTTTTCCATACCACTATACTACCACTATACAATAATATTATAAATGCGAAAGTTTTAAGTCTGTTTGTTTGTTACTCAACTCACGTCAGTTATATTATTTAACTATTGAACCGGTTTAGATTGAAATTCGGTCTTACAGGTAGTTTGAGTCCCGGAGAAGGACATATTCACAGTTTTATCCCGAAAATTGCTTATCCCCGCGGAAGCGATAAATGAATCAACGCCGACGGAGTCACGGGTAACGGCTAGTAAGTGATAAATGTAGGAAAATTTCACGCGAGTCAAAAACGGCTAAAAATACGTACAGTCGAACAAATTGATTAATGTATGCACGTCACCAACAAAGATATGAATACAGCCAAAGTGCAAAATATGTACACACGACCTTCATTTTCAGGTAATAAAGTCCTGTAAGTATAGGTACATAAATTATTTTTGGCACTAAACGTACGTATATTTTTATTGCTGACTGTACCAAGGTGGAACCCTTTAATAATCAATTTCACAATAATTTTCTTGACAAAGTATGGGATTTCAACATAACATTAGTAGCCGCAAAGGTTCCACCCTGGTACAGTCGGTACCCTAACATAAGTATCCACATTTTTTAGCAACTACATAGTGTCGGTGATACTGCAAGCTTTTTCCATAAGGTATAATTTCCACTGTACTAACAGTACTGACAAGGTACAGTTCTGTTCAAAATAATTATTATTTCACTACCTCAATAGTTACATTAACAAACGTTTGATATAATCATCAACGTAATATAAGCGTACAAAATTCATGTATATGTCTCACTCATTGATAGCGAACTGAATACACACAAAGGTCAAATCAAATTATGATAATTTGTGTTAGATGAATGAACTATCGTGAACTTTGTATTGCCAATTAATACATCTTAATAGTTAAAAATTAATCGCTATTTTCCCTTGGTCATATAAAAGAAGATATAGAAAAATTAAAAAAAAAAACACCGGGGGCGAAGCCGCGGGCACCAGCCAGTATAAAATAAATTGGAGAAGTATTAAAATATTCTAAACTACAGAAAGTATTAGTCATCGTCTCGGCATACGTCCCAAAGGAGGGCACAGGCCTCCTCTTAGAATGCGCGGGCTTGGGTCGTAGTTCCCACGCGTGCCCAATGCTGATTTAGAACTTCACACACACAACATTAAAGCTTCGCAGATTTGTGTAGGTTTTCTCACGATGTTTTCCTTCACCGTAAAGCTGGTAGTAAATTTCGAATGTAAATTTGCACATTTTACGGCGATTCAATTATGGCTGGTTATTAATATTTTTCAATTCCTGACCACCGATTAAAAGTCATCATCGTGTACAGTCTAGTTCATAAGCTTGTGAGCAAAAATTTGATCAAAAATATCTGAACACGCTTCTACGTCGTCAACAATAGAGTCGTTCAGATATTTATTTTGTGATCAAATTTTTGCTCACAAGTTTATGAACTCGAATGTTGAGGTCAAAGATAACTTTACACCTTAGTACCTTGTCACTGTATGCCATGTGACAATTTTATACAAAAGTTCAAACATGAAGTGACAGCGACAAGGTGATAAAGTGTCGACTGTACCAATGTTGAAGTGAATAATGGTATACTATCGGAAAAGCTCGTATTTAAGCATCGTACAGCCGTTTTGACATTTGACACTAAATAATAAAGTTCAACATGGATATCAAAATATCGCTCATTGAATACGGGTGTGTAATGAATGAGCGGTATAACAACATTTGTTATAATTTAAAGGCAAGGAACTTCACGGAACTTTTTTATAAATAAAAACAACCTAACCCAAAGTAAATCAAATCGAATTAATAACAATGAAATATGGATATGGTTTTTAAGATAAATTGCATTATATCAAATGAAAATTATATCAACGCACCGCTCTGAACTATATCTTTACCCGTTTATCGGTACTACATGTGACCCGAAATGGAAAATACCGGTACATACCAGTTTAGTACCGAAATCAAACCCAGATCGTAAAACATATTGTAGTACGTCGAGCGCTAACAAAAATATAGTTTTACTCTGTTATCACAAATCAAGAGAACATTCACAAATCATAAAGATGCTAGGTAGGTTAAATCTTTTTGACATTGACATAAGATTGATTTTTACTTGGCCTGTGTAAAAACATTTTTCACTACATGTATAGTGTTGTTTACCAGATGTCGCCACTTGCATCCGCATGACATTTTGTGTAGCGTAAAAGATGTCATCACTCGGGGTCAACGACCTGTAGTCACAGGTGACGAGATAGCGCTAATTATGGAGCAAACTAATAATAATCATGTTATCACGGTTTTGAGAATGACCTTTTGAAATTTCATAGGCAACGATCGAACTATATATACATTCATCAAAAGTGTCTAGGGATATTTTTTATATTCCTCGACAGTGAACTAAAGCAATTACTTTTCTGCTTTGCTGCGCGAAAGGAGGCGGGTGAGCAAAGTAATTGTTTTAGTTTTATGTTATGGAACTCCGCGAAGTAACGCCTTTTTCAACAAATTACCCTAGGGAGTTTTGAGCATTTCAAGTAACAAACTCTTTATTGTAACAAAAAAAATTGACAAACAATATAACATAAAGGCTTATGAGAAAACATTAGACAAAAAATCCAACACTATTCAGTGGCTGGGGAGGCATGTACACTGCTGGTTTTGGGGCAGTCCATATGATGGATCGGAATTTATGACGAGTGCCTCGAATGCACATACTTGTGGCACGTATAATTAGTGTTGTGAAAAACGCTCATCCCGAGGCTTAAATACTCGAACCCTAAAGACTCTCGAGGCTTAACGACTCAAAGGCCGCAAAGATGGTTTCTTGCATCCATACGCACAATGATGATGATGATGTGAATTGTCAAATGTAGTAGAGTCTTTAAGACTCTGTAGTCTTAAGAGCTCGAGTCTTTAAGCCTCGAATATGAGCGTTATCCACAACTCTACGTATAATATACATTATGATACTTGATCTAAGCCAGCCCATTACGACACTTAGCGATTTATCCCATCGAGGTGTTTAATGAAGGCCGACATCTGTGGTGCAAAAACTCCGTCAACTGATGTGACGAGGGGGGTAAAAGTAGCATGTCGCTTTTCGCAGGCGTTCAAGTATTTTCTTTTGAGCATTTCATATAGGCATATTATTAGTGAGTCAAAACAGCAAATTTGTGTAGGGTTAGAGCAGTCTTTCCCAAAGTGGGCGATTACGCCGCCTTGTGGGCGCTGGAGGCCTAGAGGGGGAGGCGGTAAGGGGCCAGAAAAAATCTTCACCTTTGTGCCTTCATTAGGCGAGACTAATATGTTATCTATAGAGGATTTTAAGGTGAAAAAAAATTTGGGGGGGGGCTACGAAATAACTGATATTCAAAGGGGGCGTGAGACGAATAAGTTTGGGAGGAGGGAGTTAGAGTATCCCGAGAATTTTTTGATGTGTGTATTACTGCATATGATTCTATTAGTTCAAGACGCAGGCAGGTTGGTTTCCAAGAGATTGCGATAGACTTTTTTTATGTCCGCAGCAATGAAATGTGAAATTTATAACACGAAATATTATTTTATTTGTTCTACTAGCTGTAGAACCATAAAATGTTTCGCGATAAAAACTATCCTACGACCTTTTCAGTGTGTTCAACTCATAACCATAACCATAACCATATCAAATTTCATTGCGATTCAACAGCCACATTCGGAATTTCGGAGACGCCAATCAACAATTAAACTTTTTTAAACATGTTTTTTTTTTATTCGACTGGATGGCAAACAAGCAAGTGGGTCTCCTGATGGTAAGAGATCACCACCGCCCATAAACATCTGCAACACCAGGGGTATTGCAGACGCGTTGCCACCTAGAGGCCTAAGATGGGATACCTCACGTGCCAGTAATTTCACCGGCTGTCTTACTCTCCACGCCGAAACACAACAGTGCAAGCACTGCTGCTTCACGGCAGGATTAGCGAGCAAGATGGTAGTAGCAATCCGGGCGGACCTTGCACAAGGTCCTACCACCTGCAATTGATGATTGCCTGAAATGATTGCCAGAGAATATAGTAAACTGCTCTTTAAACACCATTAGTTTTTTATTCAAAAAACGGCTGACAATAAAACCTAAGAACTTTCGTGTAAAAAATAATAATGACCGTTATGTAAGTAAATGGAAGCACATCTAAACAGTCGCAGCGACTGATGCAATGGATGATGATTGGTTTGATCTACAAATAGCGTGGCTATCCACTTTGGTGGTCGCTTTCACGTTACCTGCCAATGTTTATGGGACTGTCTCTGCCGATAGCAGACTAAAGTTAGAGCGAATCCATTATCGCGGGTGCAACATCTTGATAAGTCGAAAATACTTCAGAAAGGATAATATGTATATGCTAAATTGGTTAGATTTTCAAAAAACT
The DNA here is from genome assembly GCF_025370935.1 of Choristoneura fumiferana. NCBI lineage: Eukaryota > Metazoa > Arthropoda > Insecta > Lepidoptera > Tortricidae > Choristoneura > Choristoneura fumiferana. The sequence continues at coordinate 3,880,889 of NC_133478.1, forward strand.
CGGACACGTATTTTTTCTTTTGTCAATTAAACAAAATAAATGGATATAAGTATAACCGACCGGTTAAAGTTCCGTGTGACGTCACAATTTTTACACTTTTTACTAAGGTAAGGTTTTACTAAAGGCCCAAACGAATTTATACGCTCTTAATTGTCATTTTTTGTGTGATTGACAAAAGAAAAAATACGTGTTTAATATTTTTTGACTACCTAACTGGCGTATCGAATATTCAATAGAATATTATTTTTCACTGAAGGGCTTAACCACAGGACCGCAGCGCATCAGTTTTTAAGCCCGTGGCAAAAAGAGCGGTATTATAAGTTTGACCGCTCTGTGTGTCAGTCCGTAGCACCGTAGCACTGAAACGGGTGGACCGATTTGGATACGGTTTTTCTTATTTGAAACCAGGTTTTCTAGCGATGGTTCTTGGATATGTTTCACCAAATCGGTTCAGACATTTCTAAGATATTAAACTTTGAAACGACAATGTCGGGGATTTTTAAACTTTCTTAAAGTTTCTTAAAGTTGGTTAGGTTATTTTGCAAACAAATTACATTTCCATCGTATTGGTTAAGTACTCATAAGCTGGATTCCTGTATGGAGAATATTAGTTCACGTTTGTCGTTAATGAAAGCTCAAAGGGATGAGCGTGACTGCGCGACTAATAGTTCAACGTTTTAATAGGCCGCACCTGTTTTTATACGGGGGCGGACCCAGCTATCGAACGAAACTCTATTTACATTTTTAATTTCAAAAAATAGTGATAAGCATCTTTCCTATAGAACATGGTAGTGTGATAATTTAAAGAAGGAAATATTCGCTACAATTGTAACTTTTGGACTACTTGGACTACAATTGTAATAAAAATTACAGTATTATTCTTACTTCTTTCTAATGCAATGGTTGCCTGGAAGTGATCGCAAACGCGAGGTTGCTTATTTATTGCTTACATTGTCAACTTTTCTCTGTGTATTTTTTTTCTGCACTGCTTAAATACTATATTGTGGTGTACAATAAAGTCGTATTGTACCTAAAATCACAATTAGCGTAACGATTTTGAAAAATACTGAAGGGACTGCGTCGCTTCAATCGGTGTTTAGAAAATTCTGTACGATACTTCAGATCACATTAAGGTTACTGACTTCCAAGTGGAAAAACAATGAAATTTAAAAATATAAAGAAATAAAAAAAAAATATGTATGGAGAGATTAATTTTGTGACTCTAAAATTTTTTTTTATTAAAATATTTTCCCGCATGTATGTTATTGATAATCGGTGCCTTAAATGTGGGTTAAATTTTCGCACGGGTCATCAACAACAACAACAACATCAAACAACATCAACAAAATCATCAACTTACCTTGTTCAAGTTACAGATGACCTTTCTCGCATCCTTGCAGTTCTCTGGGTTCTGGAGATGATACAACCTCCGCTGTATTAGATCGCTGACGTTGGCCGCTTCTTGCCTTCTCCATTCGTGGTAGCCATCCAGTTCTGGAAGCTTCTCTTGGTCCGAAAGGAGTGATCTACGGAAGAAGGGAGTCTTGCGTTATGTTGATTGAATTCAGCGTCATTTTGCGGAGTTCCATATTCATGAACTACCTATAATAAATATTTAGGTACCTAAAATTGGGCAGACATTTATTGATGATGACACGGGTACAATAATGAGTTTTTTGAAATTCCCATTTGATAGAGAGCTCATTTTATTATTTTCCAGCCGCGGTATAAAGCTAGCAGTGGCGAGCGTCCATAGAACTCCATTCCCACTGGCTTGCCCAATATTTTTATAAAAAATACAAAATCAAAAAAAAAAAAAAAGACAGCAGAAAGCAAAATAAATTATTTATGAAGGATGTGGGCGATCTTTACTTCGGCTTTACTACGGAAATATCTGACGCAACGCCACTGAAAGCTAGTAAATACATAAATTAAATACAAAAAGATTCCAAAAAAAAACAATCTTAAAAATCATAACATATGATATGTATGAGTATTGAAAAGAGACCCTTCGGTACCTATGTCATCACTTGTGTCGTGCCGTGCTAGTGATAGTTTGTTCAGTTCCGTTTATTAATAAAAAAATATAATGATTCATATAAAAGCCACGGGTGAACATTGTTTCTCCTGATGTATGAAATGTCATAAATAATTATAAAACACATTACCTAGCCGACTACACTTAACTAGAAAACGTTAATGATACAATTCGCGGATCCCGCGATAAATAAAACAAACTTAACAGTTTGCGGAATCGTAAACACATCTGGTGTTCCTAGTGTGAGCGGTTCCGCGAAATCCGAACATAACCAATAGCTTCAAAAGAAAATTGGCAACTAGGTTAACTATCGAATCGTGTGTATTGTTACTACGTATTTTATACTACTAAACTTTACATGTGGCTTTGCACGCGTAAACGTTTTTTTTTTGCGTATGAGACGCGAGTCAAATTTCATGTCTCTAATCATAACGTTGAGATTTCGAGATTTTATCCCGATCCAGCGGGAATATCGGGATAAAAAGTACCCTATGTGTTATTTCAAACATCCAGCTATCTACTTACCAAATTGCATCAAAATCCGTCCAGCAATTTTAACGTAAGGGAATAACAAACATACACACGCACATAAATACACATACTGACAATCTTCGCATTTATAATATTAGTATGCGCGGATTCGCAGGTGCACCATTATATGTGTCGCACCTTTAAAATTAAACTGAAAGAATTCGAAATTTTCTCATTAGAAAATTCAACCAGATTGTGTTTTATTTAAAGTTTATTTCGGAACTGTGAATATTTCAAATTGTTTCAGTTTAGTATTTGAATGATAATTTTGGGATTGTACTCGTATCGTAATGAGGGCTATCGCGAATGAATTCGCCACTAGAGGCGCTAGTGTAGCGTGAGGTCTCCGAAATGCAAATCTCATGGGTTTTTGGGTGAGCTACGCGGGTTTATTTATAATTAGAATAATTTTGAGAATATTTTGCAATATCTGAAATTAATTATGGCAAATATGCGTTCCGGGGCAATGAATGTCTGTGTTTTGAGACAGTTTTGTCTTTCGGAAACATTAGTCCTCCCTTTTTTCCGAACAAAACGGGGACTATTCAACACTGTGGCATGCACGATATTTTTATGGTACGGTTTTAAGGTGTATTACATATGATTTTAATCTAAACTTTGTTTTCACGCCCGTAATAACAGACTTTGAAAGCCATACTTAAAAACCTCACGCAACAGTGCGCCATCTAGTAAGACAAAAAACGATAGCCCTCATTGTATCGTGTGGTCTTCATTTAGATACGTCGTATGAAGAACACTAATGAAAATAATAATAATATAATATAATATAATAATAATATAATAATATCATGGGACACTTGACACCAATTGACCTAGTCCCAAACTAAACAAAGCTTGTACTATGGATACTAATAATCATAATATCTAGTCTAGGCTTGCTTACTTAGCTGTTAAGAATGTGAATTTTACATGCGCACATTCCAGTCTCGTGGGGATATCGTGATGAAAAGTAAAGATGCACCGGATCCCATTCAAATTGCGGCTTTTCAAAAGACGTGCATTCCGTTCATCTGTTTTGAAACTGGCCGGAACTCTCCTAGTAACTCAGCCGCAACCGTAAACTCCGCTTTCTCAATTCACCAAGAGCTTGTAAGGATATAAATCTCTGTATGTACGTTTAATCGTAATAAACGCCTGAATTTGTAAATATTTTTTTTCTCTAATTTTAATCTAGATTAAATTTACCCGGACTGAAGGATTCCTAATAGGGGCCATCCAAAAATCACATCACAGCCATTATGATCACTAAGTTCACAAAGGCAGTTATAAAGCAGGTCTACACTAAAGCAAATTGACAGTTTTAAATGTTGCTGTCCTGCTTATAATAGCAAAGAGTGACAAAGATAGAACTTTAATCACATGATGCGCACCCGGCTTTAAACAGTTGTCATTTATCGTAAAGTCCGAAATGTATACGAGTATTTCCAATATATTTTTACAAATCAAATTAAGTATTAAATTACGACGTTACAAGTAAATACAAAAGATTTTAAATATCAGATTTTAATAAAAAATATCTATTTACTATCACACTATTAAACAAACATAGGAATAATCGAAGCTAAAAGAAGAGAAATAAATAAAACTATTTTTCAGGGTTCATTTAGGACCCTAAACCGTGCTTGTATTATTTTCACATTGTAATGCCACAGATTATGTTATGTACGACCTGAATTTTTCTAGGCTATGCCTGGCAGTCTCACTGTGACGTCATCCAGCGTACTACGTAAAAAATGTATAAAAAATTAATACTGATCCAAATTTAAAATCGATGAAAATGGTATCTTAAAATATACTTTGCTTTCCAAAAAAAACCTATAGGTTTTTTTGTGCATCCCAATACGGTATTTGACAACTCGTGAATTTGCCATATCTTAATTTTATTATGAAAATATAGATGTACAGATAGTGTTTAGCGAAGAGAAAACTGAAATCGGTTGAAAATTGGATTTATAGTGATTTTTTGAAAAATCGATATACCTGTCTCTTTCTCAAAGTATGGCGGTACTGGCGTGTGACGTAACATGCCAGTATGTCTTTCTCTGTCTAATCTTGAATTTCAAACTTTTATAACTTTGTTACTTGTAAAGGTACCTTAAAAATTGTTTCTCGTTTCGATAACAGGCATTGTGAAGTTTTAAATTAATAAAACATATACAAAATAGTCAAATACCGTATTGCTTTTGGAAGCGGCCTGCATCCACTGTAAACCCGCGGCTTTAACCAGGTCATCCATTTATTTCGTTGGTGGACGTTCGAGAACTCACACATTTTTTTTTTAATCTTTATTTATTATGGAACTTTGATCAAACGATAATGAACATGTCAGTTCCCAAAGGCCTTAAACTCACACTTATTACTATGAAAATCTAAATTATTTTGCTTAGTGTGTCACTAATCGCAAGCCCCTACGTGACCCTACTAAAAGTATGACGTAATTTTGGATGACTTCATAAGTGCCGAAACGGCTGGCTCAGTACAGAATCAAAGTACATGGATAAAAAGTAACCTAAGTATTAGTTAGTAACTTAATAACTATCCTGTTGTCTGCTACATCTATGTGTCCTAAAGGAACTATATCATCCCAGCCTATATACGTCCCACTGCTGGGCACAGGTCTCCTCACAGAACAAGAGGGCTTGGGCCATAGTTCCCACGCGGGCCCAGTGCGGATTGGGAACTTCACACGCACCATTGAATTGCTTCGCAGGTTTGTGCAGGTTTCCTCACGATGTTTCCTTCACCGCAAAGCTCGTGGTAATTTCAAATGTAATTCCGCACATGAATTTCGAAAAACTCAGAGGTGCAAGCCGGGGTTTGAACCCACGACCCTCTGTTTGAGAGGCGATAGGTCAAACCACTAGGCCACCACGGCTTAAAGGAACTATATACCTACTTGAAATCCGGTTATTCGTTTCAGAGATTATGTACGAACATACCTTATCGTATTATTTTAGTACGTAGTTTATGAAAGATGCAGTAGCAAAACAATAAATCATTAAAATATAATACATATAATCAAAACTACGAGAAATTCACAATAACTAGTAACAATTGTACAGAATTATCGCTTCATTAATCGAGTTCGCAAATGTTGATAACAATGTCTCGTTAAACATCTTAATAGGGACGTCTGTATTTAAATGTATTGTAATTAAATTTATAAGACCACGTCATTGATTATGATAAAAGCGGAAAGTTAAGATAAATATCTATTTGAACGCTGTCATATATATATTTAAAACACGTTTTGTTACGAGAGGTGCGACCAAACCGCTGCTTAAAAAACGGTGACGGTACGGAATCGCAGTGACGCATCGTACATATGCGCACTGGTTTTTTTGCATGCTTTCCACACCGCTGCTTAAAATACGGGATCGCAGTGAAAGTCCTGACGTTTACGGCACGTCACTGCGATTCCGTATTTTAAGCAGCGGTGCGGAGATCATGCGATAAAAACGGTGCGCATACGGTGCGTCACTGCGATTCCGTGCCGTCACCGTTTTTTAAGCAGCGGTTTGGTCGCACCTTAATATATGTATTCATAACTACACCAAAACATAACCTACTTTTTAATAAACAATCTTTCTTTTTTTCAATTTCTACTGTCAAAAATAAATAAAAACTAGGACTATTGTAGAATCGACTTCCACGCCATTCCCGTGGCACGAGCTAGACATGCGGAGATATGTAGAAAAAATGAGGAGATACGATTACGTAGAAGAAACAGGGTCATCGATGTAGCCAAGCGGATTAACTCGTTGAAGTAGCAATGGGCAGGCTATGGCATATAGAAGTTATCGAATGGAGACCGCAGATCAGCAAGCGCTGCGTAGGACGTCTACCAACGAGATGGACGGATGAGCTGGTAAAAGCCACAGGCTCACGATAGCCGAGAGGCCGCTTACAAAAGAAACAAATAGACGTCTATGGGGGAGGCCTATGACCAAGAGTGGATGTCCTATGGCAGATATAATATGACCTATTAATTTATATTCAAAAACTAACCTTTTTCTGTCGGCAACCTGGTCCAAAATCAACTGCAGCCTATCCGACTTCTTCTCGTCAAATATAACTTTGTTCAACTCATGATTTATGTAATACCACAGCTCCTTTGTATTCGACTGTATCCGTCGTCTGAGATTCTCATATTCTTCTGACGGACCCTGTCCGGAGTCTAGGAATAGGCCAGCGTCTAGGTCCTTCAAGTTGCCGCGTAATCTAAAAAAAGAAACGTTAAGGAAAATGTGAGTCGGACAATTTGTCCACATTCTACAGAGCGTTTTAAAATACACAGGAATGTTCAGATGGCTGGGCAAGTTTAACTGAACACCCCTGAAAAAAAAAATTGCAGGATTTATACTACACACACACACACACACACACACACACACACACACACAACATCACGCCTATATTCCCAAATGGGGTAGGCAGAGCACACGAAACGTTACCGCTTCGGAGCCACTTTTAGCAATTTTAGGTTAATAAATAATTTTAATAATAATAATTTTAGGGCAATTTTATTTATAATAATGATCGACAAATGTATAATACATGGCCACCAGTATTCCTGCGTGCGTCCTTTATAAAGAACTAAATTGACATGTGCTTTGAAAATAACACAAACGACAGAAGATTCAAGACTCTAGGTTAAATTGCTTATTAAGTAAGTACATTGGGCTTTTATGACAGCATACAATTTTTGAGATCCAGGAGGATATCCAAAGTGTCATCATTTAGACTAAGAATATTCCATAAAAATTATGCTTTTTCCTTCGCTACCACAAATTATAATTCATTGATTCACGGATCTCCGCAAATTTACGAATAGATGTAGGACTTTTCAGGAATCTCCTGTCAAAATTGCCCAATCATCAGCAGAAATATTTGTGATTAACAAACTCCTGCTTATGACGTAAGTGTTCCGTTACACTTCTTCCTTAACCTATAAAACTATACGACTATTTAACTCGCCGATAAACGCGTTATCACGGGCTTATACAATTAAACAACGCAATGAACTTGTTTACATGTGCCGGTGTTTTAAATTGCCAACTTTAAACCCTCATTTCTATAGTGCGAGAAGTATCGTGCGAGTTGTAGACAACGAAACTAAATCGCGTACTATATAGGGTGGAACCTTTGCGCTACTGATGTCATATTGACATTCCATCTGCCAAAGAAATTATAGCGAAATTGATTATGAAAAGGTGTCACCCAGGTACAGTCACCTGCATTAATATCTGCCACAGCGGAGCGTGCAAAAATATTTGAGGCACGTCCTACCGGCGCTAGAAATAGTGTTGTATGTCGTATCAGATATCTATGCACGCTTTGGTGTGTCAGATATTGGTACACGATTCATTATCCTCTACTGTACATTGCCGTGGATGACCTGCTGAGCTGGCAACAACGTTGCATTTTTGTTAGTTTTTCTCGATTATTTCATAAAAATTAAATGATAATTAAAAATGTTTTCTGATAGAACACTTCTTAATATATAAGTTAATGTAGTCCAATAATTATTCGAGGTCCATAATTGTTAATATACAGTCAAAACTTAATAACTAAGCTAAGTTAAATTATTGGAGTAGACACATTTACTTATATGGGTCAATCAACAATTTCTTGTTTTTGTGTGTCACTAGTGGTAAATCTATTTTATTTCAAAAAATATAAGACATACATTGATTCTATTATGTTAATAATTTAATGAGACTATCATCCAACAACGGAACAAAATATAGAATAATAAATTTTATAATTTAGAGATAAATTATTGGTTTTCTAGGGGACACATTTTCACTTCCATACAAAAATTTCGTGTCCCTGTGCATACATTCAATGTTTAATTTCGTCTTGGTGTAAAAAAATGGTTCACTGGTATTTAATGTTATGGGTTATTTAAATAAAATACTGCAATTAGTATCTTAAAACGTTGTGCCAATCTACAGAACTTGAATATTTAATTTTACAGTACAGTTTAAAAAAGTGTCCCTGTGAAAATAAAAAATACTAAGTCCCCTAACTTACCATTCTAAAAGTAGGTGTAAATGTAAAGACGTCGCATGACCTTGGCTAGACCAATAGACAACCTATCTGAATGTCACATGACTCGGTCCGCCATTGATGCGGCATTTTTTAGCATTGTTCATTTTGTCTGGGGCTCTTACACAGGTACGGTGTCTTTATTCCAATTCTCCTGACTTACCGCGATATTTCATAAGTTTTTCATGATTGTGGTTCAAAATAGAGCTTAATACATGGCATGACGGTCTAATATTCTAAAGCAACTTGTTTTATTTTGTGTTTTCGTTTATATTATGCTTTTTACTGGTTTTTACATGAATTTGTCTCTTGGGTCATCGTCCCCTAGCTGACCTTTTCGGTGACCCAAGAGACTTTTTTGGTGAGTCATGAGACATTGATCTGTTTGTTAAAGCAATCCGTAACTGAATTCACTAAAAGCTATAATTTTAACATTAACAAACTTAACATTTTCGTATTTCTCAGGATTTTAAATATCGGTGACCCCTGTTCTTCTACGTATCTCCTCATTTCTGATTCGATCCAGTAGAGAAACCCCAAGCATAGCTCTCTCCATAGCTCGCTGAGCAACTCTGAGCCTATTTATAAGAATATAGTGAAGCACCACGTCTCGGATCCATATGCCATCACTGACAACACACATTGGTCAAAGACTTTCGTCTTAAGGCACTGAGGAATTTTGGACGAAAAGACATTGCGAGTTCCCTGAGCTGCCCATCTGAGTTGGATTCGGCGATTGACCTCCTTGTCGAAGTTGGACCCACCTAATTGGATGGTTCGTCCTAAGTCCTAGGTATACATACGCGTCAACAACTTCAAGAACCAAATTCTCAACCAAAACAAGGGTCGACACTACATGAACATTCGACATGACCGTCTTGTCCCTGTTCATTTTGAGGCCCACCCGTTGGGAGACTCGATTGAGGCCTTCGAGCATCAAGCTGAGTTCTTCCATCCACTTTGCCATGAACACGATATCGTCGGCAAACCGAAGGTGCTGATGCCTAGTCCTTTCCATTGCAGAAGCTTGAAGGCGTCTTCCAAAGCGGCAGTAAACAGTTTCGGAGATATGACATCTCCCTGTTTGAAGCCTCTTTTCAAGGGAATTGCCTTCGAACTCTGTTCCTGTACTCGGACCGAAAAAGTGGCGTTTTTATACAAACACTACAACATTTCGATATACTGATAGTCAATACGACATCGCTGGAGAGACTCTAGCACCGCCCGCGTTTCAACCAAATCAAAGACTTTCTCGTAATCCACAAACGCTAGACATAGCGGCAAGTTATACTCTTTGGTCTTCTGTATGACTTGCCGCAGCGTATGTATCTGGTCTACGGTACTATATCATTTTCGGAACCCGGCTTGTTCGGGTGGCTGGAAGTCATCGAGCCTGCGTTCGAGACGATTTTTACTATGACTCTGGACAGCTCCCTGGCACCCGGAGCTTATAAACATGGCTCAACAGCGAGATGGGCCTATTCTTTCTTCAATAGGGCGTGTCAAGTCAGTTGCAACATCGTGATTTGAGTTGTTTTTGTGAAAGAGGTTTTTGCCCATGTCGCTACCCAAGACATTATCAGCCACTTCACATTGGAGACACATCATCATCATCATCGTTAGCCTACAGCAGTCTACTGCTGGACATAGGCCTCCTCCACGGCGCGCCACAACACTGTCTCCAGCCCCTCGCATCCATCCGCCGCAGCGATCCTCTAAAGGTCATCCGTCCACCGTGCCTCAGGACGCCCTACACTACGTTTTCCCGTCCATGGTCTCGTCTGCTCCACCGTTCATCGGTCCTGCGACATACGTGGCCAGCCAAACGCCACTTCAGCGTACTAATTCTCTGAGCAACGTCGGTGAGTTTCGTTCTTTGTCAGATTATGTGATTTCGGATTTTATCCTTCGAAGAAACCCCTAGCATTGCTCTCTCCATAGCTCGCCCCGCATTAGCCCCGCAGTCAAAGTCCACGTTTCAGCTCCGTAGGTTAAAACTGGTAGGACGCACTGGTTGAAGGCTTTCGTTTTTAGGCACTGAGGGATGTCTGACGACAAGATATGCCAAAGTTTCCCGAAAGCCCTACTGTATTCGCCTATTAGCCTCTTTCTCAAAGTTGTTTCTACGGAGTTTTATAGTCTGACCAAGATATAGATACTCAGACACAACTTCGAGCGTGGCGCCACCGACGGTAACTGGTCTCGGAATGACATGACTGTTGAACATAACCTTGGTCTTGTCTAAATTCATTCCGAGACCCACTCTTCGGGAAGCATCATTGAGGCTTTTCAGGCTTGTCACAATCCCTGCAGCGACTCTGCCATTATAACTATGTCGTCGGCAAAAGGAGGTGAGAAATGTATGTGCCATTGATATTTATGCCATGTCCGATCCAGTCCAGCAACTTAAAATATCTTATATATATTGGAGACACACCTGTACTCAATATTGACGACGCCGAGGTATTGACCAGTGGTATTAATTAATGAAAAGCTCAGTTCTAATGCTAAAGTTTCATTAAGTAAAATGCTATATAATTGCTATGCAATGATAAAAGCTAAAGTATAAAAAAACACATATGCAAGCTCAAGTCCATTCCACTTTAAAAGTCTCTTGAGTTATCATTTCGTTCTCATGGGTGACCAAAAGTAAGCCTAGTCAACTTTAAAGTCTCTCGAGTCACCATTTTGTCTCTTGGATAACCAACTTGTCCCCAAAAAAGGCCTTAGTTTTTTTAATTTTTCACACAAGAGTTTCACGGTACTCGATTTTTTTTTTACACGATTTTGTTGTTAAATGAAAGAGGCAAATAAAACTTATGATGTACGTTTTTAGTTGAATTAGATAAACTAATGAAAGGCAAAATATTGTACAGTTTTTGTCCCCAGTGACTCAAAGACATAATTAGTAGTTTGTAAAACATTCTATATAAAATGTGTTTCATATATTTTACATGTAAAACCGATATAAATGTGTTTATTTATGTATTGCACTGATTAGATCTTAATCAGCATGCCGTGTTATCTTAATTATATTATGGTTACTCAGGGGACCACTTTTGAGCTCGAATTATGTTTATGGCTATATAAAAACATACATAATCATACAAGTCCGCGGCAACTCTCAATTTTTAAAATTTAATATGTTTTCTACAATAAAGGCATATATTATGTAAATAAATCTACATTTTATTTTGATTTGTTCCTTTGCCAAAAACAAGAAAAAGTTGATTGACCCATATATTAAGAAGCGTTCTATCAGACAACATTATTAATTTTCATTCAATTTTTATGGAATAATCGAGAAAAACTAACAAAAATAAAATGCAGCGATATGCTGAGCCGGGACCTTTTTATAGGGGCAACACTTATTCTTGTTATTTTTCCTAACCTAAATGTGTCATTGCTGTTATAAATAAATTATTTTCTTTCTTTCTTTCTTTCTTTCAACGTTGCCAGCTCAGCAGGTATAAACGCTATTTTAACAGGTCCATTGCTGCGCAGCCCTACAATGTAACTAAATTCGGAAAATATTTCTAGCAAAGCCTAAAAAGGTTAAAAGGCTAAAGGGTAAAGGTTTAAAGTCGGTATATTCATTGCGACTATGTAATTTAGTACAAAAAGGGTTCATAACTGAACTGGTCAGCCTTTACACGGCTTCAACTTGACACCGCCTCACTTTTACAGAAAAAAAGATCGATTCCTACATGATAGATTATAGATGCCTTATTGCCTAACACACTTGGGATCACAATCGTTTTCACCACTTCTTTCTGTCACACGGTGTAGGATGGGGGTAGAAAGAGGGTAGATTGCTATACGTTTTAGGCAGCTTCTATACGTATGTGCAATATAATTGATCGTTTGGATTCAGAGTGCTATTCAATCTTATTATACAATAAAATGTATTGTACAATGTTATTGTAGGTCTAGGGTCCCCTTTAAGCATAAAAAGTGGGACAATAATATTAGCCACTCTGACCCAAGAGGTCCGTGCCAGTGTGTGCGCCAAACACGTTACGTAGATACAAAACAAATTACATCCACACTAGTAGTAAGCCTTATGTCCACTTGAGTCCGATGTCGGTTAGTACCAAAGGGACGTTAAACTAGTTGCTTGTTCACAGGCAAACTGAAGCTGCTGAAATGGATATGCGGCGCACGAATCTTTAGGGCGTGACAAATAACCGACAATGTCTCGGAAAGCAGCAGGGCTACTACGAAACTCGAAACTCGAAGTTCGTGTCGTGCGGTCCCTCTCGCTCTCGTATTAAATAGTGTAAGTGTCAGAGGGACCGCACGACACGAACTTCGAGTTTCGATTTTCGTAGTAGCCCAGCTGCAACGAGTTGCCTCATAGCGCCGCAGCTTCGGGTTCAGGCAGTGTCTCCACATACGCTCGATCCGAGGCTGGCTCTTATGCAGGGTTTCTTAAAGAGGGGTCGACGGACCCCTTGGGGGTACGTAGCATGTGTATCTGGGATCCGCATTAGGTCATTCCGTAAACATATTTATTAGGAAATTTCCAAAAAAATATTTTTGACAGTTGGCCGGGGAATTGTTTAAATTGTGAAAGTGGTCCGTGACTGCAAAAAGTGCTCTAACGGATCCGCCTTAAAGGTAGCATTCCGTTCTTAGTACGTCGCGCGACCCAGTCGCTAAGAACGGAATACTACCTTAAGGTTGCTCAAATAGACACGCGACTATAAAATAACTATGATTTTACCGAGCTATCTTCCGAGTTCCAAGCATACGTTCAATTCTGCGGGACTCTTGCAATTCTTTTATCTTGAATATATTGCTATAAATAAATAGTGCACGTTAATATCTAGTTATAAAGTTAAAATAAAGGTACTTTTTGTCTTCCGCGTTTTGTTTCGCTTCATCCGAATTCGTCTACCCATAAATACATGTATCAGGCCGCCTTCAAACGAGACAGGAAAAGATGTTTGACACACATTAGGTGTATTAAAAGGAAATTCATGTTTAACGATTTGCTAATAAAACGTACGTATAGTAAACATGTCAAATAAAATTATGTGGGTACAGTCGAGGGCATAAATATCTATATAGCCGTAGCGTCAAATACACGTATGGGTAGGTACATCGACCTTATGGTTATTGGTATAGGGTTTAGATATTTTTGTCATCTTGGATATGTACATATTATATTTGTGCCCTTGACTGTACAGTACAGCCAAGGACCTATTTCACCACGCTGACAGGAGCGACTACTACTTTCATAGAAAACCATTTAGAAAATACGCGGGTTGGTCGATCGTTTATTTTCTCCTAGTAGCAAAATTTCCATTTACTTTTTCCCCCAAATGCTTTTTTTCCCAATACGCTTTTTTACTGAAGCTTATTTTAGCAATCGCGTTTTTTCCAATTTTAATCGACACAAAAACATAGTCAAGTTTTTATCGGCCCAAGGGGCCAAAACCACACAAAAGTAGGTAGTACTGTTTCGTCGTGTCGACACAGCTTAATATGTGATCCGATTTCAACATACAATAAAATAGGTCGGATTCGGATCGCTGTAGATGTTAAAGGGCGTAACGGTACCCGCTCTAAAAGAGACCGCTAGGCCTTACTTCTTCAATTCCGCGAACGAAACCTTGATTGCGTATGCGTATATATTTTTAGTCCGCGTTAACATAATTGATCAAACAAGCAGAAACACCTGCTTTCCTCCCTCAATCTTAACAACCAGAATAATTGATGTAAGCCGCATCGTGTGTTATTAATAACCTTAGAAGGCATGGGGCAGGTGATACCGTCCAGGCCGCTATACCATTAACGTTACAAGTGCTACTATTCTATATACTTGTCACTTTTTAGGGTTCTGTAGTCAACTAGGAATCCTTATAGTTTCGCTATGTATGCCCGTCCGTGCTAGTACTAGAAAACTATAATTTGGCATGAATATACATATCAGTCACGCCAATAGTGGTAAAAAAAAAATTAAAAAAAAATTAAGTAGGTAAGTACCTCCCAGTACAGTCGCCATCAGATATTTCGGAGCGGGCAAGGTGATCAAAAATATCGATACATGAACTCTAATACCTTAATAATAAAGTGCATGTGCCGATATTTTTGACTACTTTGGCCGCTCCGAAATATCTGATGGCGACTGTACGTGAAGTGGGTGTGTTTTTTTTTCTCGACTAACCCTATAGTGTGGGGTATTGTTGGATAGGTCCTTTAAATATATTGGGGGGTTGCCAGGACGATTTTTCGATTCAGTGATCTGTTTGCGAAATATTCAACTTTAAAGTGCAAATTTTCAATAAAATCGAGCGCATTGGTGTGGAAAATTTTGAAAAATTTAGCATGGTAGTAAGTATATCAAATTTACAAGGAAAATTATATGGGCTAAGATTGCTTGAGAATTATTAGTAGTTTCAGGGTAAATAGAAATCCTTAGAAAAATATTCTGTACTTGATTGTACATTATTGTATTCGTAATGGCTACGGAACCCTACCTTGGGCGTATGGGCGTGTCCGACACGCTCTTGACCGGTGTTTGTGTTTGAAGTTATGTCGATTTGCAGCAGTTATATTTTTTGTGGTACTGTTGTAGCCAGGACCTTTAAAAACAACTTCTGAGAGTGTAGATGACACCACCTCTCAGTTGACGGATTTTTTATGAACTGTCAAATCTCGATTCTCCTATAAATAAGTCGCACAGCTGGGCACTTCTCTCAGAATGAGAGGGCTTGGGCCGCAGTTCCCACGCGGGCTTAGTGCGGATTGAGAACTTCACTAACACCAGTACACTTAGCAAATCATGCAGGTTTCCTCACATTGTTTTTCTTCACCTTGAAGCTCATAGTATATTTAAAATGCTATTTCGCATATAAATACCGAAACATTCCCAGTTACAAGCCCCACCCAACGAGACCATTTCAGATATTCTGCTTAAGAGACCATTTTACTACGGGCCCCTAAATGTGAACCTACCAAGACCTGATATTTCAAGTCAACCTCTTGATTTTAAGTTAAAGAGTAGGTTACTTATAGACCTGCCCAAGTACGACAACTTGTAGGTCCTAGTAATTATGACATAAGTACTTCAGCCAGTAAGTACTCGACTCACGTATTGTATCGATGAGGCAATTCACTGGCCATGATGAACCTTGGCCATTAAATAAATAAACTGTGTCGCTACAACTCGTTCCGCGGCTGGTTAAGCTTAACCTCGTAAGTCCATTTATTTTTAATGCTTACTTTCCAACCTAATGTTGGTTGCTTATGTGGTTTCTAACCTCCTGAGAGCCCACGTTAAATTTCTACTGTGACATCAATGAGGGTTTTCACAGAGGTGAAATATAGCTAGATGGCATTAGACTCTATTAGAAGCCCGAAGTCGAAGACTGAGGGCTTTAATGAGTCCATGTTCGTAATTCTAGTACCGCCCGTGCGACATACAATGTTTTTCATAACATTTGCAAGTAAAATTTTATATTTGTAAAAGAAAAAATATAATTCTTCCAAATATTGGCGATACCTTAGGCTGTGCTCTTGGCAACGTCGCCCTCTACCTCCCCCTCCCGCAGCATGCGCCGCAACGTGCGTGTGCATGTGGTGGTCCATGTAGTCCAGCAGCAGCGTGCGCGGCGCCATCAGTACGGGCACTGACTCATTGACCGACCTTGGGCTTCATGACAAGACAATGTGTACGCGCAATGACTCATTTACCGACCACGGGTTTCATGACAAGCACATTAAGGTCGAGGGTTTTATTTCGGGGGTTGCAACTAAGGTAGCCTCATGTTACGACACTGTTTACGAGCAAGTGTGATGAAAATAACTTTCACATTTTCTTCGGTAATATTTCAACCGACATTGTTCAATTGTGATAACCAGACCCCGGAATTTTCACGGCATTTTTGATCTGTCTAAATGACTCTACCTAAATGATATTATTGTAAAACGTAACGTAAAATACGTAGTCGCAATATCTTTTATAAAAACACTAATGAAACGCTTACTAGCAATGAATAGTTAAGATCGTTTATACCTGCTGAGCTGGCAACGTTGCATTTTTGTTAGTTTTTCTCGATTATTCCATAAAAAATTAAATGAAAATTAATAATGTTATCTGATAGAACATTTCTTAATATAGGTACTTATAAGTTAATTTGTCTACTCCAATAATTATTCGTTATAGACTTTTATTTTCTTGAAAAACCGGTCATAAACATTAATTCGTTTTTAAGGAATATAAAAGTCTATCACGAATAATTATTGGAGTATAGTATCAGCTTGTCGAAAAATTCTAACTGAAGAGACTTCACACACCTTCACAGGCCGTACGATTTATTATTAACTAGTAAATACAGAAGCACTTACCCTGGCGACTTCCTAATTTGTGCTATAAGATTGCTATGCTGCTGCTTAAGCGAGTCTAACTGAGAAGAGACTTTCTTCAGCCGCTCTTGGAACTCTAAGACTTCCTCTGTGTTACCTGTGCACCTGAAATTAAACTTCTATTTAGACTCAAGCCACACAGAAGACGTGGGGCGGGGGCGCGTCGCGCTACAGTCGCGGCGCCCCTTGAATCAATTTTCATACTAAATGCATAGAAACATCGCGATCCAAAGCAGACAGAAGAGACGAGGCGGACATGCCCTCGCCCGCCTTCCTACGCTACGCCTTCCTTGTGTTTCGAAAATCGATCCCTGGCCAAATCTACTACGGACATACAGTTAAGGCAAACAAAAAAATAAAGATACAAATAAAATCTACCTTTCATCCATCCAAAGTCCGTCAGACACTGTCTGAGTGAAAAACACAGATATTTTTCTTTGTAACATGTAACAATGGTGGTATATCACACAATTTTTCATCGTAACAAAACGACAAATTTTCTTTACAATCTTCACGCCTATTTCTGATGCAGTTTAGCTAGATTACACGGTTGAATAACTTGAACAGGATAAGCGAATAATAATGTAATGAATGTGCCTAGACTTTAATTTTCTATACGGCGAAGTATGGCGACATTTACTTATAGGGCTGCTAGCACGGTCTAGGGTTAAAAAAAACATTGTTAACCCTGGATTACGCTAGCTGACGCGGTTTGCACAGAGCGGGTGGACACCTATTGAAAAATAGTAAGTATGAGCAACGCTAACCCGGAGTTATGTCATCATCATCATCATCTGCCTATCTTAGTCCAATGCTGAACATATAGACCTCTCCAATTGCACGATCCTCGGCCACTCTCATCCAGTTCTTGCCACCTTGCGAAAATCATCGCTCCACCTAGTCTGATGGCGTCCCACGCCACGCTTGCCGATTCGCGGTCTCTACTCAAGCACTTGTTTACCCCAGCGGTTATCGGTTCTTCGGTTGATATGGCCGGCCCACTGCCACTTCAGTTTGCTTATCCGGTGAGCTATGTCGATGACTTTAGTTAGTGTGAGTTATGTAGTTAACCCCTACATTTGGGTTTAAGTTGCTGTTTACCTGAGCGGCGCGATGAAAAGATACGTAACTACGATCCATATGACAAGCAAGACAACGGCGACCCGTTTCCACCGCGCCAGGTACATCATCAGGTAGTCGTTAGCGGTCATGTGGCCATTGGAGTAGTGCTTCATCGCTGCGCACGGGCAGGGCTGGTGTGGTTACAGCATCTCTGAAACAAAATAATGGTCAAAACACAGTCAAAACGAGATCACCTCTCTCCCTCTCTCTGTTGTATTTTCTCTTTAACTATCTTATTGTCTCTTTCTCTATAACAGTCTGTCTTTGTTCCTTCATTACTTCTCATGCAAAACCACTTAGAGGGTTTTAATTTGATTGTTCTGACCCGGGAAAATAAATCTATCTGCTATATGGACGGCCGTCTTTGAGAAAAGCTAAGCAAGCAGTTCAGTGAGCAATGTAAATCACTCCAAAAACATTAAACACGGTCAAGGAAGAAACCAATAGTGATCAACAAAAAACTACTGAACCAAGCACCCTGCAGAGCCTAACGGGAGAATGCATGCTCTTCTCCCGGCTTTTCAGCAAAGGGATGAAGCAAGACTCTATGATTAGTTAGGAAACCCCTCTAACTCCCTCCTCCAAGCTCCCCCTGTTGCAACTCCCTAGTTGGGGGCGTGCAACCGGGTTTTTTAGCCGGTGAGAGTCCAGCTCAGTTTGGGTCCTATATATAATGGATTTTTCCTGACTGCCAATCCCCATTTTCTATAAACAACCTCATATAAAATTTAATAAACTAAACCAAGTACCTAAACAAAAGCAAGAACCTAGTGTCTTTGCGAACTCTCAATCGAAAAAAACTTGTTGAACTTGAAATATTTAAACTCTATATCTTTGGCACAGTGCTGGATGCTCATAAAGCGTAACAACATTGAAAATCATTGTTATTATGTGTCATCATGTCTATCGCCCACTATAATAGTGCATAATACACATAGTTGGTAGGACAAAGGAAAACCTATGATAACATTGTGGTCACATGGATGTTTTTTGTGCGTTGTTGCAGATGAGGAAAATGACCTATTAGTCAAGGGTACGCTTCAGAGAACACAGAGAGAAAGCCCCAAAAATATGTATAAATGATAGCAGAGTGAAATTGTTATTTATTTATTTTTAATACGGTTAGTATTCAAAACAACCACGAACACAGCAGTTGTAGGTTGTAAGTATATCGTGTTGATATTGAGGGGATTAATTCAGCTAATTGCAATTTTATTACAGCCCAGGGGTTCCCAATCTTTTTAATAATGTGTAACTCCCTTTACAAATTGTAATTAATTTGCGATTCGACTGAAGCGTGTGCGTTAGCGTATGGTATGGTCTCGTGAAGCGACACAGTTTAGGATGATCTCTGTTATCTATAAGGAGCTGACTGGATGATTGACTAACATAGGTAATAAAGGCTCAACCCAAATTACTGAGCCTACGAAACTTCGGAAATTCGACCCCTCAAGGGGTAAAATGAGGCTAGAACTGTGTGTCCGTGCAGAGTTAATGAGAATTGAGCTTTGTTCTTCTAAGCGTAAACCACATAATAGGACGGCAGCGGGTCGGGTGCGGGTCGGGAGCGGGTCGGGTTGGGAGTGCGGTGGCCCTATTTACGAGGCTGTATATGAACCACAACACACCAAACGACGGCGGGTTCGAGTCATGTTCATATACAGCCACGTAAATAAATAGGGCCGCCGCCTTATTCCTGATCCTGACCCCCGATCCGACCCGCTCCCGACCCGATGCCGTCCTTTGAGTGGTTTACGCTAAATACGCTCTAATTTACTTTACTCCTTTAGGAGTGATTTCCAAAAAACATTGAATGCTTCATTGTTTCTGGTTTTCCATACAACATGCGCAATTCATGATCGGATAAGTAAGTACCTAATCTATGCAATTAGATATAGGTATGTATACAGCACTTCAAACTGAACCTGCCCATAAACTATGTCAATTACATAGAACACTCCTAGACATACATTAATATCATAATAATATATGTTTATGAAATAAATAGTATAAATGGTCTGTTCCCTGTTGTACAGATTACCATTTCTATAAATTTCCAATTTTACAAAGAGTCACCGTTCTTCTATGGATCTTCCTAACAATAAGTGGTAATTATTATAATGTATAAAACTTTCGTGATTTTCAATCATAATTAAAATACCACAAACGGGACGGGACTTATCCCGGCCACTCTGTAGGCACTTGTCTCACCGCCAGCGAGGAAACGATTGGCTATCGACTATTTTCTCGCTCAAGAAAGGAACAAAAGATATAAGATCCTGTGTGAGTAAAAGAGACACATATATTAATAGTTGATCGCTGGTTGTTCACACTGTCGGCGAGAACTCGCTCTTACATCTTTTGTCGCTCAGCGATGTCAGCTTGGCGGCCGCCCCGTACGAGCGAGTCGAGTGGAGCGAGTAATCGCCCGTCGCACGCGAACACTCGCTTACAGCCGAGCGACAAAACTACACTCGCTTCTCGCTGCTCGCCCACTCGTTTCTAGTTACTCGCTCTACTCGCTTCTCGCTCATCGTCGGCGGTGGGACAAGTGCCTAGTGGGACTAGTACCTAGTGTCTAGTGGAAACGTCGAGGTAAATATTACTCGTGCGTGTGTTTCGCGTGATAAGTTCCGTTTGTGGTATTTTAATTAGTGATAAAATGAGTTGGAAATTTGTTCAGGTGGGAATCTTTTAAGTTGGAAATCTGTTGAGTTGGGAATGTGTTGAGTTGGAATGGGAATCCTTTGAGTGGTGAATCCGTTGAGTGGGGAATTTATTGAGTTGGGATTGGGAATCTATTGAGTTGGGATTGGGGATATATTGAGTTGGGATTGGGGATATATTGAGTTGGGATTGGGAATCGATTGAGGTGAGATTGGGAATCTATTCAGTTGGGATTGGGAATCTATTGAGTTGGGATTGCGAATCTATTGAGTTGGGATTGTGATTCTATTGAGTTGGAAATCTGTAGACTTGAGATTATGTTCTGTTGGTAATCTATAAAAATTGAATTCTCAAAAAAACTGTATAATTGGACAGAATTTAATATTGATTACCTAAGTTAAAACAAGTTGCATTTATTTAATATCCAATGAGTATCTCCAAAATAATACCTACTAACTTGTATGGAGTTTGGTTAGAAGTAGGAAAGAAATATGTGAAAATGTACTGTTTTATCAAATTAAGTGGCCATTAAAAGGAATTTAAGTAATGATAGGTAAGTACAGTTCAACCATGATTCCTGACCCAACATAGAACATTCTCACAGTAAGTGACAATAACTTTCCTTGTCAAGCAATACAATGTCACTATGACTCTTTCTATGAAAAGGTTCCACAGTGGATCACGATGCAATTAGTTCAATAGTACATGAACTAAAAGAATTTCCTTACTCACCCGCGACCTTACGATAGCTAAACTTATGCAAAATATGCGTGTTCATGCAGTTCCTCCACCTCCACACTGTAAGAACACACACAAATCATACAAACCCATCTATCACCACCACCACACTACACTGACGCGTTTCGAACTCAACCAGAGCTCATCTTCAGAGTGACACAACCGTACACCATGGCGTAGCATATTTTGACTCTGACTTTGACTATAAGGTCACATGCAATTAACTAATAAATCTCCGAGGACTAAATATACATCTAGTTCATTTTTTTCATACAGTTATACATACATACAATACATGACATCAACTTTTGGACAAAAACTGAAATCTTGACTAGGGTTGCTTCCCAAGAATTTTCTGAAAGGTATTATGTATTATTTGATTAGGTGAAAGGAAAAAATTTAAATCAATTTGGTTGTTTGGAAATGTAGAAAGGCCACCAGCTAGTTGGGCCGATGACATCTGTAAGACACCAGGACCAACCTGAACCAAATTCACCGCATCTAGTTGCCACACATACATGCTGAGAAGAAGGAGAAGAGAGGTTGGTTGTTCTACAGATTACCCCATGCATAATTTTATTTTTAAATGCCAATTGGACTTTGAACATGTTTTGGAAATCAATATTTAAGTGTTAGGTCACTAGTATCATAGAAAAATTGACACATGACCTGTTGAATGTTCTTTTAAAGTTAACAGAATCCAAAAATAACAATTTGTTTACATAGGCACATACATACAGCACATGAACATTACGTGTAAAGTACATTTCAAAACTCCCAAGGAAACAAATCACCACTCTTTGACAATTAGAATGACAAAGTTTTAACTATGCTTAACATACATAACCAGTTACAACCAATGATTTCTCTATGTTAAAGGTTAACATGTTAAAGGTGTAAACTATTAAGTTTAAAACATGTTATCTGACCTATTACAATTTAAGAGTTTATAATTTCGAAGTAAAGTACTGTACTATTTGTAAAACAGTTGTCACCTCATTTTTATTTGCATGTTTATAGCAACAGTAAATATAATCGGCAAATAACAGTCGCGCGTAAGCGAGAACTACTCTCCTAAGCGGATATTGTCAATTTAAATCGTATCAACACCCTGCAATACCTAGACACATCGCAGTTGTCATGGAACAACGCGTATTTATCTCGTCTGACATCTACAGCGAAAGAATATTGCACCTCCAACCTTTGAAATAGCAATAAACTCAAAATCTGAGCACAAAATTACAGGAATTATGGAATTATAAACATGGTACCTTTATCCCGCGATGACGTGTTAAAAGTGCACTTAACACTATGTTTCTTAATTGTAAATTGATAAAGTTTGGAAGTTCAGTAATGTTTGCAAGTATTTAAGATTAAATAAGCTGAAAACTAAATATATTCATTTCACGTAGCACAAACACTACACTACACCTGTACACCGAGCCTGTGCTGCTTGCTGCTGCTGGCTGTCATTTCATTGTCTGTCATGTCATTTCCTTCACTGAACGAATGGATGGTTTTTTTTTTTAATTTATTTCATGACCGTGGATTCGAAGTCCTTCAGTCGGGAATGGATGGAATGGAATCAGTGTTGCCAGCTTTATTTTAACGAATCCACTAATTGAGGATAATTTTACGAAAGGGCTACTATGAAACTCGAAACTCGAGGACCGCATGACACGCGAGTTTCGAGTTTCATAGTAGCCCTGCTGACCATATTAAATATATGGGAGATTAGTAAAGCAGGGCTACTACGAAACTCGAAACTCGAAGTTCGTGTCGTGCGGTTTCTCTGACACTTACACTATTTAATACGAGAGCGAGAGGGACGGTACGATACGAACTTCGAGTTTCGGGTTTCGTAGTAGCCCTGCTGACACGCGTTGAAGGGCGTGTGTAAGCGTGGCGTGATGTTGGTTTTTAATAGTATGTCCGCACCTTTATGCTTGTAAATGAATGAATGAAAATGAAACTGAACTGCCGCGTTTCACGTTTCCCGCGCTTTCGGCCATAGAGTTGCCACTCTTTTTCTCTATAGGTACTTATACTCTTTGACTTGACAGCTTGACGGTATTCTTCTCAATATATTTATCTTACTCTATGTTCTCAATTCGCCGGGCTGGCGCGCTGTTTATCTTTGCTGTTTATACTGGTGAAGGTCATTTAGAAATCCATTAAAATGCCGAAAAAACCTACAAGGAACGCATTTTACTTTTATATGCTAGATTTTAAAGAAGAACAAAGAAAAAAGGGGATAAATTATAAAAATATGGCTGAGATTGCTGAGGCAGCAGGACCACTTTGGAGGGTATGTTTACTTATTAGAACTGAACTAGATAAAACGTCGTTATTCATGACTATTTAAAAATTATTATACTAATTGTAATTTTTTCGTGCATGCCCCAAGTTTGTAAAGACCTTGTAAACCGAACTATAAGCTTTTTGTTACAACTTTGTAACACGAAACTTCCAAGAAACTATTCGGACAATTCGTTATCAGTTACTGCACAGGTTCTCAAACTTATTCCACTAGCGACACAGAGGTTTATTATTTTACCCGGGCGCCTTATTAAAAATATCTAGGTATATGAACCATAACGCTTTTTTACTGGCCTAGTGCAGTGTCCCACTGCTGGGCTAGGCTTTTCCTCCTCCCTTCCACTCCTTTCAGTCTGGCGCAATGTCCTTGCGTACGCGTCCAAATCGTCCCGGCACCTCCTTTTCGGTCTGCCTCTCTGTCAATGGCCAGTCTGATTACAATCTTGAAAGACAGTTCATAATGAGAAAATTAGCTTTTTCATGGCGTCTGTAATGACTTCCTCCCATACCCTAGAAGATAATTATCTCTTTAAACCTTTTCAACAAATAGCCCTTTAATTGTAAAATTTTAAAAATATCAAATTGTTTTCTCTGCAAGAAGGCCACATAATGCTCTTTTAAAATGTCACTTTTTTAAAACTACCAGCGCTTTTGGAAAGATCATCTTTGCCAAGAAAAATGTGCCCCAATAAACTTGAAAGAAAGTAATTTTGTTTTCAAGGCAAACAATAATTTTATTACAACCTTGGTGCTGTGATGCACAGTTTGGAAACCCTCGTCGTTTCGATTTGTTTATTTTAGTAACAACTTTGAGACTGTAGGGAGGTCAAACATGCAATCAACAATGCTGAATCGTTCAAGAGAAAAAAAAAACTTCATGGAATTTGTGTTGAATTTTAATTACTAATAACTTTTAATATAGTAATGGTTGCAAGGGACTTGAAATTTGGCAGATGAAGGGTATTTTTAAATTCATGAAGGATAGGTAGGGAATAACACAGTTTTTTTTTTTAATGTAAAGTGACTATCTCCATGATTATAACTACAATCAGAACTGTTTATAGTTGCAACACTAGTAATAAAGACATATTGACCTAGAAAAATGTTGAGTGTTCAACATCCACACATTACTGGCCCTTCAATGTTGTTTTAGAGTTTAGACCATACTAGATTTCATGTTTGGCATGCAAGGAGTTGAGGCAGCATATTTTGAGGATTTTCCGATATTCCTTTATGACCTTGGTCATAAACAAATTGTTCATGGATGAAGTCGCTGGCAACTATTGTCCAGAAGCTCTGAAGCTTCACTGAGTACATAACAAGTTACCAATTCATATATTCCGAACTTTAACTGCTAACTAGTAGGTATATCTATTTCCCCTACCTACATTTCTACTATCTTTCGTGACTTGAAACTCAATAATAATTTCATAGGATGCACCCCCAGCGGCCCGTGCGAAGTTCGAAGAAATTTCGAAAAAGGAAAAACAGAAGGCCAACGTTCCAGAGAAGAAATACACATCAACAGGAGTCTCGCTCGCTGACATTGAACAAATGGACAAAGAGCTAAGAGACACCGAGGCTGCCGAAGTCAAAGCTATACAGAACTTTGTCAAGTTAAATTCTTTTAACTCAAATGAAGGTAAGGTCATCATTAGAAAGCTTGCAAAAGTATGTATGTAAGAAAGAAAGAAAGAAAATACATTTATTTAACGCCATAAAACAAACATAGAACAGATAAAGACATACATGACGCTAAATAGGTCCCCACTCAGCATAATGCCACGGCAAGCCGTGAAGCTGATTGTCAGTGAGGACCTTATCTAAAAACTGACTTAAAATAAAAATAACATTAAATTGTAATTGTATGTAAATTTATGTAAACTCTTTATTGCACATAAATATAAAAATATAAATACACAGAGAGGAGAACAAAGGCGAGCTTATCCCTAAAAAGGGATCTCTTCCAGTTAACCTAGTGAAGAGAATATATTTTGTAATATAGAGGATAAGCAGACAGTGAAAATTACATGTGGTAAAGAGAAAAAACAGAAATACTCAAAAGAGAGAAAATAAATACAATATTGTTTACATTAAATCCAACATAAAATGAGAAGAACATATTACAAACAATTACAAAAGCGAAACACAGTCTCGTCTCAGGTGGCAGTGTCTAGCCATAATTTCTTTAACCTCTCCCTGAACGAGGCCACAGACAGAGATTCCCTTATGGACAAGGGTAAAAGTCCCCATCTAGATGCTCATACATTAGACTCTCGTTAATTCAAACCTGCTATAATTCGAAGTTGTCACGAGTTCCCTAAAACATCTCTTCATATGGTTTAAACCATTTGATTATTCGTAAACCTTGATAATTCGTAATATTTTAAGAGCCCCTCGAGTTTTGAATTAACGAGAGTCGACTCTACTGCATGTGCTTAAACTATTGTAGACCTGCAAGAAAAGTCGTTCAAGCTGCCCTACATTACGGCACTCTAATGACCTCTTCAAACTTGAGGCTTCATTGTTTAAATCTTAACACGCTTGGAATGACAAGTGTTTTTACCACTTCTTTCTATCACTTGGTGTAGGATGCAGGTAGAAAGAGACGATCAATGCGTTCACGAGCTCACAGGCATTAGACAATACAGTCTGAGCCTATACTACGAAGTGCAAAATTCGGACTTCGTATCTTGCCGTCCCGCTAACGCTTATATTATTTAATACGAGAGTGAGAGGGACAGTACTATACGAACTTCGAATTTCGTAGTAGCCCCTCTGTTCTGTACGGCCTGGCACTTTTATTGCAGTTCTAAACTAGGCTTTAGAGCAGTTTGAAATACAGATACAACAATAGTGGTTTAGTGATAAACAAACGAGTAAATTTTCCCCTCCCCTTATCCCCTTTATTAGTTCAGTGTAGTTTTGTGGACATTTTTTTTTAAATTTAATATACAGCTTTTGATAAATACTTAACTCTCTGTTGCAGTTGTTAAGGTTCCCCTTGTTTACGCATAAT
The DNA here is from genome assembly GCF_025370935.1 of Choristoneura fumiferana. NCBI lineage: Eukaryota > Metazoa > Arthropoda > Insecta > Lepidoptera > Tortricidae > Choristoneura > Choristoneura fumiferana. The sequence goes on from NC_133478.1 coordinate 3,907,768, forward strand.
GTCATAATTCTATTTTGCATGATCTGTTTACGCATAATAGTATTTATGCCGAAACTGTTTTCGCATAACAGTTTACGCAGAATTCTCTTACGCATAACCAATGTAAGCCGAATGGGCTTTACGCATAATTTGTGAATTCCGAATATTGTTTAGGCAGAAAATTACTGTCGCATAAATTAGTTACGCAGAAAGCTACTTTCGCATACTTAATGTAACTTTTAACGACTCTGAGGCGAAGTCGACGGAGCTGCGCTTCGCGGAGCTCCTATTCCGCCTAGTAAATGACAAAATACTAACCTAACCTATAGTTGAACAATGACGTTACCTGGGTTTTCTTTATGGCTTCGCCATTTGTAACGAAAGTTACAAAAAAAATCACAAATGCCTAACATCTGACGTTGTCGGTGAATCCAATTCTAAAAGTGCGGCCTCTTGCAAAGACAAATCTTGCCACGTGACATAGTGTACATACTAGATTTCATCCAAATTGGTCCAGCCGTGTCAGCGTGAATGAGTAACTAACATACCCATACTCACAAACTGTCGCATCTATAACATTAATAGAAATAGTTTTTATCCATTTCGACTATGATCCAAAAAGGAGGTCTGTATTGCGATGTAGTAGTCATCTTTGAAATCCCATCCAGGTCTTCTCCAAGCTGACATCTACATAATGGACGTGAACTACTACTGCCAGGCTGGCTCCGAGTACTTGATCGGTGAAAGCACGATCCTCCGATTCAACCTGATCGACGGAATCAAGGATACATACCCGGAAATGATTAATCCAGGTATGGAATCGCCTAATTCTTGTGTGGCTTTATGAACTGATTGATCACTCTGATCAGGGACACTTGTGGAAAGTCTAGGAAGGTCAAGGTGGTCAGGGAAATCGTGGGATTACGTCATTGGATACTTCATTCTTCTTTTCACAATTCAACAAAAAATGTCGAAGATATAACCAATTGAAGTCCCGTGTGATACTTTTTACTCCCGAACTTTGACGTGCTTCAACATGGACGTCTTTTGTTTCAAAACACAAAATACCTAACTTTATTCCGTTTTATCGCTTCATCTTCGTTAAATAGGGCATATTATGCGAAGCGCTGCGCAGGGGGCGACACTAGCGCAAACCCATGATAACGTCAGTTCTCTTTATATTTTGTCGCCATGACAGATCATGACCAAACAGTATTATTACCTATAGAAATCATGATATATTTATAATTAACAAAATAACATGATATTTTACATCGATAGTAACGATAGAGCTATATTTCCAAAAAATTAATTGAAATAATACGATATTATGGCATTTTACTCAAAAAACTGTTTATACGGTTTTGTGCTAGTGCTGCACTCTGACGGGAGAAAATTTCAGTAATATACCCTATTGACAAACTACCCAATTCATGTACTATTTTAAACACTTTTCACAGGTGGCATCCCCGTAGGCTACGCCCGCGACGTCAAGCTAGGCTGTGAAGAGCTGGGTCTGAACATGCCAGACGACACAAGCAGACCGTCTAACTACATGAAAATCCTTGCTAACACCATAGACTACTTGAAGCAGAGTGACCAGAGCGTCACAACACTGCCCCCGATCTATACTATGCCGGATAAGGTCGCTCCCGTGGTCAACTTTATACAGCAGATGTGCAGCAGGGCGGGTAAATCATTGGACTCTTATAATTATACTTAATTTGCAAGCCGCCAAGCTTCTCTGAGTTGCCAGCATAAACAATATTGATTTTCAACCATTTTGAATTTGGAATGTTGATAAACAATACTGCAACCTTTTTTTTTATCGAACAGCTAGCAAACGAGCAGGCGGGTCACCCTACACAACATTTTTGTGACCTGTACAAAAATACGGTTGAATATGGCTATTCTGTATCTGTAGGGTGCAGTGGGGTTAATGCACGTCCTAGTATATGATGCAACGGAATATACGACCTAATAATATTAATAATCATCATCATCATTATTCCAGCCTTTTTACGTTCCACTGCTTAGCACGCAGGCCTCCTCTCCTCAGATCGTGAAGATTTGGTTCCAACGCGGACCCAGTCAATCGCTACTACCATAGTAAAAGAGAACAAGTAGGCTCACTACGAACAAATGTACATCGCGCGCCTTAAATGTGTGCGCGCCGGTTGGCGCCGGTACGCACGCACCCGCCGCACGCACACACTGATAATTTAAGGAGGATTAAGTTTTCTTTAGTCAAGGCAGCGCTGCCGTCGGTGCCGCACGTTTCGAGCTCGTTTGTCTTGCGCTCGCGTCGCGAGATGATCACCTCTTAAGTTCGCGTACTCGTACTTACGTATTTTTTTCTACTAGGTATATTTGTAAATTAGCAGTATATAAGTGTAGTGTATGGAACTATGGCCCAAGCCCTCTTGTTCTGAGAGGAGGCCTGTGCCCAGCAGTGAGACGTATATAGGCTGGGATGATGATGATGAAGTGTAGTTTAATAGTTCCGTGCAGGGACACATGAAAAAATATTAGATAGGTACCTTCCTACCTACAAACAATATAGTTATAGTATTATGTGTAGGTAAACATGTATACAGTCGCCATCACTATTTTCAGCAATATTTTTAAATTTAGTATAATAATAATAATATAACGGCATAGAATCTGTCTGGTTTCTCTAGACACAGACATTAGACAATTTTAAGTTAACTTTTGTACTACAATTATTTGCCGGTAGGTAATTAATATAAAATAGACGTTGACGTCTCCTAAAGGGTCAGAGTGGACCTACTTGTTCTCTTTTACTATGCTACCTACTACATTGAGTTTTCTGACGTCACGATGTTTTCCTTTACCGTAAAGCTCGTAGTAAATTTCGAATTTAATTTCGCACGTAAATTTGGAAAAACTCGAGCCCGGGTTTGAATCCTCTGCTTTAGAGACCATAGGCTTTTTACTGTATGATCTGAGCTTTTGACCTAATCTTTTTTTTTTCGAGGCTGAAGTGCACTTCTGTGACTATGCCAGCCTCATTGAAAGACTCGATGGCGACCTAATCTTGAATTAAATACATAAATAAATAAATATCACGGGACAATTCACACCAATTGACCTAGTCCCAAAGTAAGCTTAGCAAAGCTTGTGTTATGGGTACTAAGCAACGGATAAATATAATTATATAGATATAGATACATACTTAAATACATATTAAACACCCAAGACCCGAGAACAAACATTCGTATTTTTCATACAAATATCTGCCCCGACACGGGAATCGAATCCCGGGACCTCAAGCTTCGTAGTCAGGTTCTCTAACCACTAGGCCATCTGGTCGTCTAAATAAATTGAATTTCATATTTAATTCTAGCGGAGGACGAGACGTTATTCCGCGTATACAAGCTCGACACTCTGTTCTACAATATGATAAATGCTATCAAAACTCGGCCGGAGGAAGGTTTCCCCAAGATATCTCTGGCTCTCACGCAGCTTAAGAAAGACCCGTTCCAATACAACCCGGGACTGGCCTGCGAGGTAAGTGTTGTTCATCATCATCTCAGCTTATATTCGTCCCAGTGCCAGGAATGAGAGTCTGAAAAGGTTTGGTCCGTAGTTCCCGCGTGGGCCCAGCGCGGATTGGGGACTTCACACACTCCATTAAATTGCTTCGCAGGCTTGTACAGATTTGCTCACGATGTTTATCGATATATACGATACCTTCATCGTACAGCTCGTGGTAAATTCAAAATGTATTTTTGCATATGAATTTCGGAAAACACGGTCGTGAGCCCGGGTTTGATCCTACGGTTCTCTGCTTGAGAGTACATAGGTCGAACCGCTAAGCCACCGTGGCTAATGTTACTACATTGTAAAAAGGTCTTTATGAATGCGAAATTTTGTAAGTCTGTTTGTTTTTTATCTCATTACGTCTAAACTGCTGAACCGATTTAGATGAAATTCAGTATACAGGTAGTTGAGTCCCGGGGAAGGACATAGGATAGTTTTTAATCCCGGAAAATTATGCGTAGGCTTATAAAAATACTGCTTTCATTCAGATTAAAAGAGTGGGTCTTCTGTAATTGTACTATTATTTATGACTAGCTTTTGCCCGCGGCTTTGCCCGCGTGGAATTCGGTTATCGCGCGCTGTTTCCTCGGGAACTGTGCATTTTTTCGGGATAAAAAGTAGCCTATGTCACTCTCGGGTCCATAAATTATCTCTATGCCAAAATTCACGTCGATCCGCCTCTCCGTTTCGACGTGAAAGACGGACAAACATACAGACAAACACACGCACTTTCGAATTTATAATATTAGTATGGAAGTATGGATTGTCTGCCTTTTCTCAACCCACGTTTCCCAAATGTTTCATTTGCCAACTCAGCTTTTTCTCTGTAACCGGAACTTTCGTAAAATGAACCTAAGCTAACCTACTGTGTTCTATAAAAGCATAAGAAAACATACTGAGAAAAAATTTTGCTTTAAAAGAAAATTGCGAGTTGGGAAATTAAACATTTGGCAAACAATAATTCTGCGAAAAGGCAGAACCTAATCAGGTTTATTCGGCGACAGCACCACGAAGAAATAGACAAGGCGGTGAAATGCACGCTCTCCCGCTGCAAGCGTTGGGCGTTCACGATACTGGATAGCTGCTGCCCCGTCGGCGGCGTCGACATGATACCCGGCGCGCACATACCCCAGGACTACGATATGGACGTGAGTGATCCCACTAACACCAATCAAGCGCCATTAATAAATGTCTCCATCAAACACCTAGCCTTAATAATAATAATAAAGAAAGAAAGAAAAAAAAATATTGCCACAAAAAAACCACTAACAATACATTTATTCCACTATCTGCTGGAATAAGCTACTTTCCTAAAAATATTCAAAATATATCGGATACGTATTTGTTCTTTTCACAATTAAACAAAAAATTATGAAGATATAGCGAGTTAAAGTTCCGTGTGACGGCACGCCCGTGTATTTCCCTGCAAAAACCCGCCGTCCTCAACAGCCACATAAATCAACACAGAAACTCAACAAATACACTACGAAAGTTGCTAACGCGTTTTGAACTCTATACGATACAGTCCGACGATACCATGGTATCCAAAACCAAAATGCTTCAACCCGTCCGTGGATACTTTAGTGTCATAAAGTTTAACCTTGATTTTGTGCACAAATCATATATTATAAGATTTATGAGATAGTATTTGAACGAGTAAATATTAATTTGCGTCACAGTATGTATTTTTTCTTTATTCAAAACCTAGAAATTTGTGGACGCGCGGCGCGGTGCGCCCGTCGATAAAAAACCTGGACGGTTAGAGTTAAGAGTTTTGTAGAGACGCTAGCGAGAGCTCCGCGCGTTGCGTAGCTCGCACATCCTCTCGCTCATTTAGAGCGAGAGCGCGGCAAACCGAACGCCCCCTTTTTGTCCTCCGCGAACCTCGCACTAGTTGCAATGAGGGCTATCGCGTATGAATTCGCCACTAGAGGCGCTAGTGTAGCGTGAGGTCTCCGAAATGTCAAATCTCATAGTTTTTGGGTGAGCTACGCGGGTTTATTTAAAATTAGAATAATTTTGTGAATATTTTGCAATATCTGAAATTAATTATGGCAAATATGCGTTCCGGGGCAATGAATGTCTGTGTTTTGAGACAGTTTTGCCTTTCGAAAATTTATGTCCTCCCTTTTTTGCCGAACAAAACGGGGACCATGCAACACTGGCATGCTCGATATTTTTATGGTACGGTTTTAAGGTGTATTAAATATGATTTTAATCTAAACTTTGTTTTCACGTCCGTAATAACAGACTTTGAAAGCCATACTTAAAAACCTCACGCAACAGTGCGCCATCTAGTGAGACAAAAAACGATAGCCCTCATTAGTTTGTTTTTTTGTATAATTTTTTTGCAAATGAAATTTCATCTTCTTCTATACTTACTTCAAACAATTAGGGTGTTTCATTTCTCACAACCAAACATTCCTAAAGAGGCATATTTATTGGTCGCGCACTCCGGACTGTCAAGTGGTTAAAGTATGTTTTCCTTTCAGAGCATCCTCTCGCTAAAAGAGCAAAAGCGTGTGAGGGCGGGGCCGTCCGTAGCTGGACCCAGCACGGTAAGTTATAAGCTAATGTTATCAATTACTTTGTTTGTTTGTATAGGTAGTTCCACCTTCAGGTTCAGGTCACGCACACAAGAACATGTCGTGTAATGACAGCAGGATTTTGACATTTATACTCATTCATTTAATTTAATTCGTTCTCCTTTTGTGCAATCAGTTCTTTTTGTAGCTGTGTGTGTAATCATTCATTTACACTCTGGTGGAACTATCTATAGCAGGGGTCGTCAAACTACGGCCTGCGGGCCAAGTCCGGCCCGCGAACCCCTCTAATCCGGCCCGCGGAAAGAAAGCGAGAGAGTTTTATAAGACCCGCCACTGACGGTAATTGGTCATAATCATAGATAGCCACTCATGAACATAATCAACAACAAGTGCGTTCCTTATGCGTTACTCCCGTTATGGGGTACCCCCTGAAGACATAAGTCTACTTTTAAAATTTTCGAAACTCGCAAGGGAATCAAAACTCACAGGGTACTTCCCGTGAACTCAGAATCTTGACGAAGCAACGTCTTATAGCACAGATAAAGGAAAAATTGCGAAAAACGTAAATTTTTAGTTACATCATATAATAAAAATATTTTTAATAATTTTAAAGTTACTACCTACAAGTTTGTACGGAACCCTGAGTGCGAAAAACGTAAATTTTTAGTTACATCATATAATAAAAATATTTTTAATAATTTTAAAGTTACTACCTACAAGTTTGTACGGAACCCTGAGTGAGGAGTCCGGCTCGCACTTGGCCGGTTTTTTTTATTAATTTAGTGTTCTGTAATTTGCGTATTTATTTTATTTACAGGCTATGCCATCGAGCAACTCTTCGATGACAGAATCCTACCTAGAAACTTCTGCTTCCATCGATGACGGTAAGTTGACGTTTTAGATAGTAAAGGGTCTCTGCCTGTTTTATTTTACATCCACTTTTGTGCACCGTTTGTTCACCTTCGAAACCCAGATGATGGTGATGATGTTACCCCTGGACAGTGGACATACGTCCTGATACGGTATTTGAGTATTTTTTTATTTAGTTAACAAGCTTGACAATCGAAAAGGAAACAATTTTTAAACTACTTTTACATTATAATAGTGTTATAAAGGAATGCTGTGCTGCATAGAGAAGAGCGTCTTAGTGTCGATACCCACCTTCATATCCTAAATTGTTAACTTTTTTTTACGTAAGTCAGTTTGAATAAAATCCTCAGAGCTACAAGCTGCGTTTCAATAGTTCTGTCCTGCACGCGAAAATAGACCCTATTACCATTAAAACAGAAAGAGATTTTATAATGGTTTTTAACCAAATTAATTTTTCTTTTCGCTAAATATTGTCCGTATATCTATATTTTCATAATTACATATAGGTTGGCAAATTCAGGAATTATAGAACACCATATTCCGTCTACTTAAAACATCACTGCCCTACTTCAGGCTCCAGTTTCTTAAACTTACAAGTCTAATAATAATACGAATGTTTGTTCTCGGGTCCTAGATTCCCAGCCTGCTGTATACTTTTATTTACAAACTATCTAATATACAAGACTAAAACTATTTATAAACTAAACTATGTTACAAAAAAAAACGTCTTAGATGTCTAATATGTATTTATCTATATAAGTATGTTTATCCGTTGCCTAGTATCCATAGTACAAGCTTTGCTCAGTTTGGGACTAGGTCAATTGGTGTCAAATGTCCCATTATATTTATTTTATTAGTGTTTTGTCTCTTAAATTGACCGAGAAAATGAAACAAAACACTAATATCGAGAATGGTGCCCAATTAGCTTTTGCTATGCCAGCCATTAAAAAAAAAAAATTTTTTTTTTTAGGTTCTACCAGAAAAAAGAAAATCATGCCGAAAATGCGAATGCCGAAAACCGATTGTGAGTATCCCCAAGCTATTTTAAGCTAATCAACGGTATAAAAAGCAGACTGGTCAAAATATGTTTTCACTTCCCATTCTCGTTAAGTTCGTATTTGTAAACGGATCAAGGTAGCGTGAAAAGTCTTTTCATACTAGTGTTTTATATACCCTTGTGTGGCAGATGGCACTAATAGATGTAGACTTAATAGATTGATGTTTATATTTCATCATATCAAATGTTATTATCATTATTGTGTAGTATGTATGATTATTTTTTATTTATCTTAAAGGTCAGTCTACATAATAAAATAGCTAAAAGTGGCTCCGAAGCGGGAACGTTTCGTGTGCTCTGCCTACCCCATTTGGGAATACAGGCCATATGTGTGTGTGTGTGTGTGTGTGCGCGTGTGTGTGTGTGCGTGCGTGCGTGCGTGTGTGTATGTGTCAGTCTACATCTCGTAACATATAAATCTAGTGTATTTTTTATTTATTATATACATATAAGTATATAAGATTACTGCATGCTTTTACATTTAAGTTCCTGCGCTATTACTACCTTTAACACAACCTTTAGCAGTGTGTTTGTCTGTCAATAGACTCGGCAGCGCTCCGGCCGGCGCCGGAACTAACCGACAGCGACCTGCTGAGCTCTGGTCTGGGCAATGTCGCCATCTCCTCTGGCCTAGGACGAGGTGAGTGACCTTGCGAATCTTTGTAAATCATCACCATCTTCAGCCGAGAGACATCCACTCGTGGACTTAGGCAGAGACGTCTCTAGCCCATGTAGCACCCGTGTGCAGTCATTTAGTGGCCTCTAGAAAGCGCGCGGTCAAAATGGAATAGGTACAAAGTACGGCGGCTGACGTCCCTAACACCGATGCGCCTGTGTGCAACACACACACATAGGTCGTCTTTCGGCTGAAGAGGTTCCACCATAGAATGCTATGATGACCAGGTCTGGAGTGACCGTTAGGTAAAGTAGGGCAACTGCCTAGAGGCCTCGCCCACGCGCACAAAAAAGACATCGAAAATGTTTCATAGGTTGAAAATTTTATTGGAAAATTCGTATCCTCGATTATTGCTTTTTTTGCACGCATGCTATCAGTTGATTTGATTGAAATAATGACGATGAACGTTTTCGCTCCGCCTGCATATCCGCCGCGCATCAGAATCCTGCGATCTTTACTATACCACGCGCCATATAAATCTTCCTAAAAGTTCATTACTTAATACTCCGTTTTGACGCATTTTTGAGATACACTTTTTATGCGACGTCTTTACGTTACTCCCGGATTGTGTTCGAATCGCTTAACGGTATAGTACCTATTCAATTATTGGTATTATACCTTTATAGTTTTTGTGGTACTAGTCGTGGCAATGAACTTTTAGGCAAAGTTAGGCGGCGGAAGGTATATGTCATAGGTTCCACCTTGGTAGCCTGCACACGCCCCGCAAGATATCATACCTCAAAACCATTAAATAGGCTGAACCTTTGATTACTTTAAAGTTCAGTTTACTTAAACTTCAGGTACCTACGAGCTTTTTTTTCCAATTGTATACAGTTTTTTTCCTTGATTTTCGGTTTCGACATAGGTTTTAATTCATTGATAGAAACTATCTGGTGATTAACTTTTTGGCCAAATAAAAAAAAGGTTTTTAGAAAAAGTAATAAGTTTGTTTTTTTTTCAGGACGTGGTCGTGGAAACTTACCAAGCTCAAGCAAGTAACGCGACTCAAGTAAGCACCTATGAATCTCTTAACGTTTGTGTAACCATGGCACTTCTCATCTTATTCTCAGGCGATTCATTTTAGATGGACACCGGAACATAGGCACGGGCTGTGTTGTTATCTTTCATGTACCAGTATGTTGCCGTAGATAATGAATAATTGATAATACCATGACCACGGAACCGTTGATAATGAATCATTGATAAAACCATGACCACGCAGCCCGAGATGAAACGTAACTGTTAATTCCTTGCTGTCTCAATGGTCCTAAAGAATACACTGGAGAGCTGGGAATAGAAGGAATAGTTTGGAAAGATCTAATGGCCGCAATAATAGCGATACTGAAATTAAACTTAAAACAAATATGCAGTGAATCTTACTTACTTTGCTGTTAAGTGTCGACTCATTCCTGAACGTGCCTTCCTGCATTGGCACGAGGACCAGGCATCCATTAATCATGTAAGGTGTTAAGAAGGAGCGGGGGAATCTCACGTAGAAGAGAGTCTCTGCAAATATCGCGTAATTATTCTCCCGCAAGAAACAATATGAAATTGCGCAAATATATTTATCGCTTCTATGCGAACAGAGGCGTCTTTAGCCCATGTAGCGCCCGTGTGCAATTATAACTTTAGCGCCATCTAGGAAGCGCGCGGTCAAAATGGAATAGGCACAAAGTGCCGCGGCCGGCGCTCCTAACACCGCTGCGCCCGTGTGCAACGCACACCCTGCACTATAGCTAGACTCCTCTGTATGCGAACGCCACAAAGTAGCACAGCCCTAAAAATACGCATTTTGAAAAATCTCACGTGAGGTGGGGCGAAAGGGATTAATCCAAATCTCAAGATATCTCACTAGTGCGGGAAGGGGGTTAAAATTTGCCAAAATTGCCTCACGTGATTAATGCACGATCCCTGATGCCGATGCGCATTGCTGACGTGAATGGTGGTTAATGGTGGTTCTGCTACAAATCGCGTATTGAGGTACCTTCCAATCGGTTTCTTCTATGCCGTGTTTATGCCACACATTAGCTAGAGGTTCCATTAGAAAAGGGTGCACTTGTTAAATGTGCCTTAGGTTACTATAATTGTATCAAAGTACTACATACGCTATCTACCTTACGAACATGTTTTATAAATATCCTCTGAGAAATCAGTAAAAGCAAATGTATTTTTCGATGTCCTTTAGCTTAAGTAAATATTGTTCTATTCGCATATAAGTTGACTTGGTTAATTAATATTTGTGTTATAGTAAATGTTATGTTATAGGAGTTACCGTAATGCAATTAAAGGTATCCTCCAAATGTGAAATTTAATGTAAGTATACCTACATAAAATATTTATGTAACTTTTTAACTGTCCAGTAATAGGTTTCTTTTGGTGCTGATAGTAATTACTTAACGACCATTTGTGATTTTTAAATAGAAACATGACAAAATGATTTTATGATGACCAAAAAAATTTGTAAGTAGTTACTTGTACAGAGAAAAAGTACAAGTTTACAAAGGGGACATCTAGCGGCCAATTCTAATAATTAATCCACTAATAGAAAATGCGTCAAAGTGTAAAAGAAATCTATACATGGATTGATTATTGCAACTGGTCTTTATATTACGACCTTGTATCCCCAAATTTTGTTTGATTATTAAGAGAGTGGTCATAAATTAATGAGGTGTTTAACACCTCCATAAGGGGGAGAGGATCAGGCCAAATCTCACGTGAATGATACGGGGCATCCCCCAAATATCACGCAATTTATTTTTCAGCAAGAAACAACGTAAACTCAGGGGTATCGCGTCTGCGATACCCCTGGTGTTTCAGATGTTTATGGGCGGTGGTGATCTCTTACCATCAGGAGACCCACTTGCTCGTTTGCCATCCAGTCGAAAAAAAAAAAAAAAAAAAACTTGCGAGAAAACTGGGTTATATTAGATAATTTATTGAATCAGGCGTTACTTTGCGGAGTTCCATTTCAATTAACTAAAACAATAACTTTGCTCACCCGTAAAATACTTACGCAATTACTTTGCCCGCGGGTGAGCAAAGTAATTGTTTTAGTTCATTGGGTTAAATTAAATAAAACATGTTCATCTACTAAAACTTGCCTAAATTCTGCACACAATAAAGCACAAATTACCGTTTTACACCAAAAATACGCATTATGAAAAACCTCACGTGAGATAGCGGGGAGGGAGTCGAGACAAATCTCACGACTTCTCAATAATCACTAAAATGGCTTCATGTAATATATGGAAGCGCCCTTAATGTAACTTGAGCATGTTTCTCTAAAAATTAGCCATCTTACAGGGTCCATTAATTCTATAACTGATTAGTTATAATATGTATAAGTGATCTCTCGGTTCAATATAGTATGTTTACTATGATTTCACACCAATTAATTAATTTTAATTGTGATGATTAATAATTTCAATCTTTAATTCACAAATCCTAACACTGAAGAAATCTGAAATATTATCAAAATATATAATCAAAAGTTGCATTGGCTCCTAGTCTACTGCGCCAAAATAAGTCAATAATGTTTGATAAATTGCCAAGAAAACAAAATAAAATAAATTATACCTAATTAATGTGATATTTTGATGTTTGTAAAACAAATTAAAATACATACTATAAAATTGTTTTGGCTAAAGCCACACCTAAGGTGGTACGTTTGGAGTTTTGATTAGTCTTTCTCTAACATCAGAATCTAACACTCGGAATCACAATCATTTTCACCACCTCTTTCTGTCACATGGTAAAAGACAAGGCTAGAATCTTTCATTCTTTTGTACATCATTTTACGTTTAAAAATCCACCAGGAGTTGTGCGGAAAAAACCACCAATGGAGTTGCTTTATTTTTCTACTTTTTTTTCAAAAAAATTCTATTGCACGATTTTTATCCCATAGCTCTAGTACACAGCCTGTAACGTAAGAAAGAGAGAGGATTCACATCGTCCAATAAAGCACTTGGTAGCTATCTTATGTTGTGTCACTTGGATATGTCTTAGCAAATGCAAATATCGAAGCTCTAAGCGTGCCACTCTTGGTTTTGCTCCATTAAGCTACAAGCTATTGGCCATATTAAAATAAGTTACTTATCCTAATTTCGTTTCCAGGTTAATTGAAAAACAGTTGTTTTTTATTTGCGTTGTTACTGTTTTGTAATTCTTTTGTTTCGTAGGTTTGACGAATACATTTATTTTTGTATGGAACCAGTTTTTTTTTACATACCTACCTACATATACTGATAAACTTCGAATTAAATGATTGTGTGGAAAGAATTTCATTTTCTTATGCGTATAGCTGAATAGATGCCGTATTTCGTTTGTACAGAATTAAAAAAATGTTATAAGTTTTATCGAAAATACAAACTGAGACATGGATGCACAGAAAAACCAGAAAAAGAGACCAGCGCTGGGAATCCAGGTCCTCAGCAATCCGTGCTGCGTGCTATAACCCCTACACCACCGCTGGACAGGAATTTAGACACGAATTTTTCCTATGCATACATATCTCAGGTTGCTTATTTCTACTACGCTACTTATGCAGCAGCACTATGTATGCATAGGAAAAATTCGTGTCTAAATTCCTGTCCAGCGGTGGTGTAGGGGTTATAGCACGCAGCACGGATTGCTGAGGACCTGGGTTCGATTCCCAGCGCTGGTCTCTTTTTCTGGTTTTTCTGTGCATCCATGTCAGTTTGTATTTTCGATATGGTTTCACGGGATACCCGTAAAAGTAACAAATTTGGAGTTGAAATAAAAAATACAAAAAGACTCCAAATAAATCATAGTTATAAGTTTTTTTTTTATAATTGTTTATAAAACGATTCTTTCCACATTTGACTTACACAGTTCTACTATTATGTATAAAATATATTTAAATAACTCTGGTAAGTATTTTACACGAATCCGAAACATATTTAAAAACAAAAGATATTATATTCGCAGAGAATGACACTCATTTTTTTCTGTGCACCTTTAAATCGATGCTGCAAGAAAACATTTGTTTTCAAACTTTCTTCACCTCGTCGATTTTCTCCAGTTTCGCTTTGCTCTCCTCTATTTTAACTTTTTCTTTCCTTCCAAAAAAGCTACGCGAAGGTTTCTTGATGACTTCTTTTTCCTTGGCTACTTCTTTTGACGTCTCTGCCTCTGCCTTAGTCTCTTTGGGCTCGTGAATTGGCACAGTTATCTCTTTTACCGGTCCCTTAGCTACTTCATGTCTGGTTGCTAAATGTACTGGTAGCGTTGCCTCTTTATCCACAGTTTTAACCGGCAATTCTTTACCCACCTCTGGTGGTTTATGCGTATCCACTTTAACTATAGTTACCGGAGCCTTTTTTATCCTTTCTGGTTCTATAACAACACTGTACTTTTCCTTAGGACCTGGCCCTGAAGGGACCTCGATATCGTTCCGCTTCAAGGTAACTGTGTAGCCATTTTTGATTGTTTCTTGCTTAATTTCGACCATTGCACTTCGTACTAACAGGATCATGTAGAGCTGGTATCCTGAAAACATATTTTACTAGAGATATACGTTTTATTTTTGATTTCCGTTAATTTTAAGGGAATGTTCAACAGGTCTAATTAAGTTAATTTCTTCAAGACACTAGTGGCTTAGCTCTTGCTTGTTATGTAAAAGGTGTTTAACTACACTTAGTAAAACAAAGAGGAGGAACGATTCGACATTGAACTAAAAAAAAAGTTCTGCTAACTGACAGAAATGATGTCAGTGTCAATATGTAATTACTCTAATTACCTCATCAAAAAATTGATGGAGCCACTTTCTCCTAAATTTGAATTGAATTGAACCTATTCATTTCATGGAATTCATTTATTCCTATGCAATAGGTGTCGCGAATTCAATTATCATCGTACATTTATCATGATTATAATCGTGATCAGACGAACCTAACGTTCTCACATAACTCACATTGTCTCATAATATTTTTCGCTGTGAAGCAATATGATTTTCTGTGAGATCGTTCCAAAGTCAAATTGGTCCGTTTATACCAAAGGGTTACGAATATTTATTTATTAATCATTTATTGGTATTTATCCCCAAAATATAAAGTAGCAGCTACAAGTCACACAATTAATAATAGATAAAATGAGAACCATTTTGACTACATTAATTTATTGCTTCTTTATTTAATTTTATACAAAAGGGAGGACTGCTGAACCGAGTCATTTCTAGTGCAAAGGCAGTAACTGTCGTCTGTAGCTAACCAACGCGGAAATACCGACGGCGTTGTAGGCACTTTTGGGCTGGGATTTGATAAGGGCGAGTTATTTGTAAATAATTGTTTTAAAGAAAATGTATAATTATTTATGAATTAATATAAATTAACCTATTCGATTAAGTTCTATTTACCAACAAACGATTTTCCGCTAATGCAATTAACCCGTCGAACGCCCTGCGCGCCACAGTGGTGCGTATCTAAGTACTCGTGATTAATCAATTTTTGTTACTACTTTCGATCACTCTTTAACATAGGGTACTTGTCCAAAATTACCCAAAAAACTCAAAAGTTATTAACTCAAAAGACATGTAAAATTGTAAATACTACACTCATTGTGCTTGTATTTTAAACGGTCGGTTAACGAAACTACTTACCAACACTAGTCAATATGAGGATCTCAAGCCCGACCGACGCGGCGAAGAAAACGACAGAATAAACCATGACAGCTGCCGTTATGACCCCAAATGTGTAGTACAAGAAAACTCGAAGCAATACCAGGTCATTCTGTAAAAAGTCACTCTTTTCAAGGAGGAATGAATGAGCATTTTCGCAAACTGTAAACATATTTTCTTATAAACACTTTCAAAAACTTTTTGACTTCTTATGTTTGTGATTTTCGTATTTACTTGCTGGATCGTGTATACAGGTGTCCTCACGATATTATTACCGTAAAGCTCATAGTAAATTTCAAATATAATTGCTCGCTAATCCTGCCGTGAAGCAGCAGTGCTTGCACTGTTGTGTTTCGGCGTGGAGAGTAAGACAGCCGGTGAAATTACTGGCACTTGAGGTATCCCATCTTAGGCCTCGGTGATCTCTTACCATCAGAAGACCAACTTGCTCGTTTGCCATCCAGTCAAATAAAAATAATAATAATAATTTCATACTACTCCCGAAAAACTTTAGCCCGAGAGGCCATAAGTAGGTCAAACCACTTACTACGACTTCATGACTTCAATAATAGCCTATTTTTAGAACCGGCTGATGAAAAAAAAACAGCGTATTCTCTACCCTGAATATACCGCACAGGAGTAGCGCGTTCGAGCCAAGTTCAACAGCATACGCGACGATGCAGACTGGCTGGAAGTTGGGCGGGTCCCCGTCGCCCGCGAGCCCGTTCAACGCCTGCAGCAACACTGGCTCGAAGGTGCCCTCGGCTAGGGCGATCAGGATGATGAACTGGAATTAGTTTTACGTACGTTACGACTAAAATGGGTTATTACTAAGAGTTTTTGAGCGTCACGATTAAAATGGGTCCCGACTGTTGAACTTTAAATTAGCTACTAAACAGAGTTCTAGACCACTAGACTTATTTTCTTATTTTTAGTTTTCGCAGTCGGGTTTTTTAATTTTTTTAATTTAATGTTTTATTTTACACTTTTTTGATATTTATGTGAAAACGGTAGATTAAAAGTATTATAACCTGTATATATTTAGAATGGGCTAATAATTAGCTTTCATTTTATACCCATATTGTTACAATATATTTTTTTTCTTTCCTCCGCCATATTTTTTTTGCAGACGCCATGTTGAAATATTATATAGCCTATGTCACTCCGACAGTTATGACGAATCCAATGATACCTCATATGTTAAAATCCGTCTAGCCGTTTAGGCTGCAGCGAGGACCAAAGAAATGGACATACATACCCACATACATACATACGCTCGAAAAACATAACCCTGCTTCGGGCAGTGGGGTAATAAATAATACTTAATAAATTGGCTTGAAAGTTTACCTTAGAAGGATAACTATCACAGCTTACTACCCAGTCTACAAATTAACGAGTAACAGTCGATCAAAACTCACTGCACGTGCCCCGACACGCCCTTGGCCAATTTTTTTCTCCGCAAAAAGTTTTCTGTTTCACGAGAATTAACTATACAATTTGTACGGTTAATTTTCGTGTCACAGCCGATTTTTTGCCAGTCAGTCGTTATTTATGGTTAACTATAATAACACGGGGCGTGTTTTTGGTACCTATGCACCCATTTGTAACAAGTTCACTTTTGACCCGGTTCGGAAATTTTGTAGATCCAGCACTGAACGCACTAAAACCCTTGTATGACAGGTTTATTTATTCCATCCCAGCCTATATACGTCCCACTGCTGGGCACAGGCCTCCTCTCAGAACAAGAGGGCTTGGGCCATAGTTCCCACGCGGGCCCAGTGGGGATTGGGAACTTCACACCCACCATTGAATTGCTTCGCAGGTTCGTAAAGGTTTCCTCACGATGTTTTCCTTCACCGCAAAGCTCGTGGTAAATATCAAATGTAATTTCTCACATGAATTTCGAAAAACTCAGAGGTGCGAGCCGGGGATTGAACCCACGACCCTCTGCTTGAGAGGCGATATTTATTTATTATGAGGGAGTAAAAATGTCCACTTACCCCCAGAGCCACATTAGCGCAAGCAAGCATCAGCGTGCCTGCTCTCACGCTGGCTACAAAGCAACATAGTTCCAACTTGAAGTTCAAAACACTTTGTTTTATATAATCCCCCAATTTCTCCATGTTGCCACGCGCGACTCCGAAGTACGAATGGACAAAAATGTATCATAATTATTACGTTTAATTAGGATGTTGCTAATAGAAAAGGTCAAATAAAATGTGTTACGCGACGGAATGCACACATTAATGTACACTTCGGATTGGCATTAGACAAATTTGTACGCGTGTGAAATGGAGTAATAGTACATTGTGTCTTAAGGGTGGTAAATAAGGAATTACGAACGAGAGTCTATTAGAAGCCTAGTAGCGAAAGCCCGTGCGACATATAATGTTTTACATCACATTTGCGAGTAAAATTTTATATTTCTAAAAGAAAAAATATAATTGTTCCAAATATTGGCGATACCTTAGGCTGCGCTCTTGGCAGCGCCGCCCTGCTGCATGCGCAGCAGCGCGCGCAGCGTCATCAGTACGGACATTTACTCATTTACCGACCTTGGGCTTCATGACAAGAAAATTTGTACGCGCAATGACTCATTTACCGACCACGGGTTTCATGACAAGTACATTACGGTCGAGGGTTTTATTTGGGGGGTTGCAATCAAGGTAGCCTTCATGTTTTGACACTGTTTACGAGCAAGTGTGATGAAAATATATTTTCTATCTCTACATAAAGTCGCTTCCCGCCGCCGGGAAACTTTAAACTACGCAACGCAACTGATTTGAATGCGGTTTTCATTTCACAGTCAGACTTTTTTTAAGGTACAGTCAAGTGCAAAAATACGTAGGTATCTATTCGAACCATACAAAAATATGTTCATCATCATCATCATCCCAGCCTATATACGTCCCACTGCTGGGCACAGGCCTCCTCTCAGAACAAGAGGGCTTGGGCCATAGTTCCCACGCGGGCCCAGTGCGGATTGGGAACTTCAATAGAACAAAAATATGTTACTACGGCCTTATTGCGTCGGAATAAGAGTCTGTGGTACTAATATTTTGCTCCCCTTGCTTTTGAGGTTACTGGGTGTTAGGGGTCAGAGGCTATTGCCTCCATTCGGGATTCGGGAGGGGTACGTCGAACTAGGGAGAGAGGTTCTGACGCCCGCGCGGGTCCGTATCTGGTGCAAAGGTTGTCCATCGCCAATCAGGTTTTCTAGCGATGGTTCTTAGACATGTTTTATCAAAATCGGTTCAGCCGTTTTTGAGATATTGAACTTCGAAGTGACAAAGTCGGGGGTTTCCAAGTTTTTGTTGGTTAAGTTATAGGATGTGTCTGTTTTTAACAATGATGTGCGAGGATGCGTTTCAATGAATGTGTTTGTCATGAACAAATAGAAATGTTTCATTTATCTATCCTCGCTACACTCAACTGTTTCCACTAGAGCTGTGCGGAGCGAGAATAGGTAAATAAAGTAATTCTATTGATTCGTGGCAAACACTTTACTTTCCTCGCAACACATCCTCTGACTTGAAAATACAAACTGAAATATAGATGCACAGAAAAACCAGAAAAATAAGACCAGCACTGGGAATCGAACCCAGGTCCTCGGTATTCCGTACCGCGTGCTATACCGCTACACCACTGCTGGTCAACGGTACAGACACGAATTTCCCCTATGCACCTCGTATCTCAGCTTGTTTGTTTCTTATTTAGCCACTTAAGCAGTGACGCTAGCGACATCTATACCGTAGCCCTCATCCGGACAAGAGATGTCGTTTTTTTGTGCATCTATATTTCAGTTTGTATTTTCAATTTAGGTTTTACGGAATGACCGTGAATGACCGTAAAAGTAAAAATTTGGAATTGAAATAAAAAATACAAAAAGATTCCAAAAAATCAATCTTACATCCTCTGACATCTCTGGTGGAAACGCAACCTAAGCTTATTCTCAACAACAACAAGTAGGTATCTTATGTTCACGGGTTTCGCCATCAACTGAGATTTGTGGATCGATATTCAAAATTCCCACCGTCATTAAGACTTATCTGATGAAAATGAAATTGATATTCCAGGCATACCTACCATACATAATGTCACATACATAATGAATGATTTGAATATACATATTTGGTAGAAAAAGATCGCAGACCGGGAGACGGTTTTGCAACTGAGGGGAAAATCAAACTATCCTCAAGTATATTAACATCGAAGTTACCATTTGTTTTTTAGGATGTCTCTGCTTTTTCAAAACTTTTTCGAACACTTATCAAAGGCGGCTTTGTTCGATTTTCGATTTGATTTCAAAGTCTAGAGTCAATACCTCTTTAATTAATGACGTTTATCAACAAACAGAAAAGTATATTTTCTTGCTGCTGTCAAACTGTTGGCGTTCTGCAGAATCAACCGCAACCCTGTCATCGCAACTGACATTGGCCCAAGCCTTAAGGCCGCCATTGAGGGAATAATAATAATAAGTGAAATAAATAAAAAGCTTGAATAATTAATAAATAATGTAATTTGTATATTTCATAATTCAGAATCAACAAGTCTTAAAATCAATCACTTTTAATTACAAACAAAACTGGACAAAAAACTTATGGGTCAAGGCTTTATCGTTTCGTTAACGATCGTTTCACTCGTTATACTCTTATCTACTTTTTCTTTCTTCCATCTACCAAATATTGATCTTTTTGGAGGCCTTATGATTTCCCTAATCACCTCTTCGTCTGTTTTCTCTTTAATCTCAGATTTTACATCCTTATCACTGACTTGCACCTTCTCTTTCTTAAGATTTCCCTCATTCTTGTCATCTTCCTTACTCGTTCCTTCCTTAGGTATTTTTATAGCGACAAATTTGAAAGGGTAACTCAGTGTCTCCTGTTTATTGGCTATGCTTACTTCTACATCCTCGATATTTTCATTTATAGACTTATTATCTGCACTGACTCCAGGCTCAGCTACATATTCCTTCTTGGGTAGCACTGGTGAATCTTCTGGCTCTATTCTAGGAGTATCTGGTTCTATTAAAGCGCTATATTTTCTTTCTGGTATATAATATATTGCTTCGATATCGCTTTGTCTGAGATTCATTCTGTAACGATTCATTTTTGCTTCTTCCTTTATTTCGACGATTACGCTTCTCACTAGCAGGATGAGGTACACCTGGTAACCTGAAAAAGAAACATATGTCATTTAACGTTATCTATGAAAAGGTTCTACAATGGGATGCAAATTATACCGCACGATTCCAATTAGTTCAAAATCTTACTTATTATTATCTTATTTAGAAATTTTACTTAAGTACAGATAGTTTAACTCATCTGTGCGCGCGGCGCTGTGTGCGTGCTCTTGTAATTATACAGTTTTAAATTGTGTGTTGCTCGGACGACGACTGACGGCTGCGTCACTGCCACACAAATTAAAGCTGTATAATTACACACGCACACAGCACCGCACGCACAGATGAGTTGAAATCTGTACTCCCAGGTAAAATGCCGTAGCCTAGTGGTTTAAGTTATAGAATATACCTATGGAATTTCATCGTCAAAACATTTAAACATGTACGAGTAAGTACCTACAGAAGGCACGATTTATGTCTAAACGTCACTTTTGTACGGCAGTGAAGCTTGTTTTCATCACTTCTTTCTGTCACACGGTATACGATGAGGGTAGAGAGATAGAGAACGCTATCTCAAGCAGCGGCGTAGCTAGGTGGACATGGGAACCGGTGCATAGAGAAAGAATTGGGCAATTGGTCTTCAAAATAGACAGGAATAAGAATTGTGGGGGGAGGCTCCAATAGAGAGATCTCTCTCCAGGCAGGTGCTATGCCTGGGGACCGAAGTCCGAAGGACGAGCGTCGGAACTTGTTTATATGCGACCGCGTTGAGAAACTTCGATAGCGCGATGTAGAACATGGTTGGAGTTTCTATTGTTGTTCACTAGATGGCGCTAGGAGTCGCTACAGAATAGGATACAGTGAGTTGAACTTTTCCATAAGCTCGAAGGTCGAGCCTACTTACAAGATATTTTTTCTTCTCTTTTTCTTTTATGCTCTTTTCAAAGCTTAGGTTAGAGGGCCCCTTGAGCTCCGGGGCCCTGGTGCACTGCACCACCTGGCCCAAGTCGCAAGCGCCCGCGTGTTAGACAATACGCCATATGATGCAAGAAAATGTAACTTAATAACTTACACAAGCTCACAATGATGAGTATAGTTGTCAGCATATCCAGTATCCCAATGACCATGGCGTAGACGAGCAGGGAGCACGCCGCCATCCCCATGCCGACGTATGTGAAGTACTTCAGTAAGATCACGTCTTCCTGGACAGATAGACTTAGGTTAGGATTTTGAGGGTCTTCAGCCTTCTTGATAATTAGAAAGAAAACTAAACGGTGTTTGAGAGGAGCCGCATCCCAGGATGATCAGTGGGCATTGTGGTGTCTCTTCACTATTTTTTTACACAAATATAGGCTTGTGTTGGACCACAATCACGCCTTATGGTAGGTATAGTATGATTGATTTTGTGATGTCCCGATCTCGTTAACAGGCCACCTTTCAAACAAAGCCATTCTATTCTATTGTGCCCTCAACCGCATAGGCATAATCCTACGTTTAAATTGAGCGGAAATATAAGATTTCATTGGAAAAACTACTTTATTGTCTAGAGCAGAAAGTGCATTTTAAAATAATTACTCGTTCGCAGAATACTTTTCCATGAGGCTGCTTGTCAAAGTCAAAGTCAAAATATCTTTATTCAATTTAGGCTATAACAAGCACCTATGAATGTCAAAAAAAAATCTACCACCGGTTCGGAAAAACGGAGAAGAATCCGGCAAGAAACTCAACGAGGTATATATTTTTTTTAAAACAGATTTACAATATTATTAAATGATATGTATACATCACAAGTATTTAACACAACTTTATTTTTTAACACAGTAGGTTCGCTATTTGAAGGCATCGCTAGTGCGGATCGGAATTATTTCCAAATATCCCTGTCCATGATATAATCATTAACATTATAATACGCCTTTGATATTAATGTCTTCTTGACAAGTCTTCTTGATCTGAATTTTGTATCCGTTTCATTTATAATATTTTTTGGAATTTTATTATAAAAACGTATGCAATTTCCCAGAAAAGACTTTTTGGTTTTAGCCAGTCCTGTAAGATGGAACTTTAAGCTTCCCTGTGTTTCTAGTAGCCTTTGGCTTATCGACGTTAGTGGGAAAAACACATATGTTCTTCCTAACATACATGATTATTTCAAACACATAAAGCGACGGCAGGGTTAGGATATCTGTTTCCTTAAAAAAAGATCTTAAGATTCACGCGTCTTCAAATTATAAATTGCTCTAATTCAGTCTACGACGCATTCAATTTTGAAGAATATTATCTGCCAACAAAGTTTTATTTAAAATGAACTGTATTGTAAATAATAAAGTCGTTATTCCAATGAGTTATTTTATCACATATTTCCGTTCATTTTAACCTGAGGATTATGCACTTGAGGACATAATAGAATACAATGGCTTTGTTCGAAAGGTGGGCTGTTAACGAGATCAGGACACCTCAAAAAATTCATACTATAAAGGATGATATGGACTAATATGTAGCACGTTTGCCTAATAAATGCTCATTTACCCTAGATTTGAAGAGGGCCAGATTGTAGCGATACACATAGTACGAAAAAAGAGATACAAAAAAAATACAATTATTCCAACATGTTTACTTTAAATTCTTTTGAATGTCGTCTTCACAAAACGACAGAACACCACACCCTCTGGCCAGAAGTCGCTCGCAGGGACATCTGCTGGTGCTGGACGGGCTCTAAGTAATCGTTAGTGGGTGCATATTTAAGGTGCATTTTCCACACCATAAAAAAAGAAGTAAGTAGGTAATATTTTTTCTTAGCCTGGTAAAGTCCCACTGCTGGACAAAGGCCTCACCTTTTCTCTGCCATTCGTCCCTATCGAGAGTACCTATGCTCGTACTACTCCACTTGATATGCGTCCAAGTTCTCCCGCCATCTCTTTTTCGGCCTGCCTCTGCTTCTAATGGCCCTCCCACGGAACCCAATGGGCAGTAATTTGGGCCCATCGTTGTGGGTGCAGCGGCAGACATGGCATCGAGTCCCGCTTAGAAAAAAAAAGTTGTAATATAAAATGATTTAAAATTATACAGTTACCCGATACATGGCGCATAGAAGCATCACGCTGGCACACAGCTCGGCGCAGTAGGCGACGATGCCCGATGACTTGACGTATTCGCCGTCCATGAAGGACTGCTGCGCGTGCATATACAGCGGCGGGAAGCTGCCCGTAGCTACTGATATTAGACTCACCACCTGGGGGCATGACATCTGATATACTTAAACCTGAAACCAAACCTGTGAACGGGTACACCTTATAACTCGCGCTTGCGCAAGCTTTCCTCATGGACCAACTAGTTGTGTCATTAGGATTTTTTTTAAATCTTTCCCATAGCACAAAGTAGATAATATAACCCATAAGCTCAACTAAACTATTATTGTTTAATATTAGTTCCTCGTCGCACAGCCCAGGCAATCTGCTTCGCTCGCTCGACTCGTGCGTTGTGGTCCCAATTCATACTAACCACTCCTCGCTTCGCTCGTCGTACCTAAATTTTCCTTTTTTTCGGCATATCGATGTGCCCTATAGAGCTAGGAATATCGACGAATGCGTTGCTCTAATCGACCTGCCGTATAGTTTCTCAGGCGCATCGTGATATGCCTGGCCAACTTTTAGGCATCTATCATGAAATGGCGCCATTTCATGATATGCCTAGGAATTTCGTGATCTGGCGGATTTTACGATCGGCCGCCAACATATAGGTAGAAAGGAATTGCTGTGCTCCGTCACTACATATAATACTTCCCGATCGGTGTCGTTGATACGCAACGCAAGGATTCTAAATAATTGATGAAATGAACTACAAACAATTACTTTGCTCTCCCGCGACCTTACGATAGCTACGTCTATGCAACAAATGTGTGTTCATGCAGTTCCTCCACCTCCACACTCGAAGAATACACTGAAATCACACAAACTCAGCTATCACCACTACCACACTACACTGATCCGTTTCGAACTCCCAGAGTTCATCCTCAGAGCAACTAAACGATTCACCGCATGGTACCAGACGTTAGTTTCTAACAAGAAATATCTCGGTTCTACAATGGAATTCGTGGCCTTAAAAATAAATTAAGTCGATCTAAAGGCATACTAATTAATGAATGGTCCTCTATTTTGACCTGGTAATCGATTCAGTTTGCTCGACCATTCTCTACTATGCACCTGTCTAATTACCGTACTGCTTTTTTCCGCACTAGTGACACAGTAATTAGACTTTAGACTTGAGTGCACAGATAAATGTAAATGGCAGCCATCCTTTTTCTAGATGTGCACTCAGTCTTAGTGCCGTGTTGCTTTTGCAAGAAAAAAAAAGTGAAACGGTAACTATACGGGTGCACAATAAAATGAGTATGACCGAACCTTTCGAACCTGTTGCTTTCAATCAGTAGATATAATATTTTCACAATTAGTACCTACTTACACTTGATATTAGGTTAAAATATCCAAACAGTAGAATCCCTACTTTTACACGAGCCACGAAACAACACAAGTCTAATTTAAAATGTAGGATACTGTCTCTCAAATTTTCAAATAACTCCATCTTGCCGCGCGGGCGTGGGCCAACGAAATGTTTAGCGAAATGACAGAACGCCGTTTAATTAGGATGTTGGTAATGGAAAAGGTTAATAAAAAGTGGGAATTAACCGCAGTTTAATTGAGTGACCGAGGCTAGCCTGGTCGGCGCCTAATAATATAGAACAGATGACCGACATATAGTGGCGTGCATTGGGTCCAGGGTCCAGAGTACTTAGGCAGCGCTAGGTCGCGCCGCCGGCTCAAGGCGCTGCCTACCCTGGACCTATGCCAACATTACGACTAATGGTAATGGTGGTTATGGTTGCAGGTGGTAGGACCTTGTGCAAGGTCCGCCCGGATTGCTACCACCATCTTGCTCGCTAATCCTGCCGTGAAGCAGCAGTGCTTGCACTGTTGCGTTTCGGCGTGGAGTAAGACAGCCGGTGAAATTACTGGCACGCGAGGTATCCCATCTTAGGCCTCTAGGTTGGCAACGCGTTTGCAATACCCCTGGTGTTGCAGATGTTTATGGGCGGTGGTGATCTCTTACCATCAGGAGACCCACTTGCTCGTTTGCCATCCAGTCGAATAAAAAAAAATGGTATCCATAGGCGTATATAGAGGGGGGCCGGGTGGGCCGTGCCCAGCCCAGTATGTTGTGCTACTGATTCGAAGTTCTATAATACTGATACGCCAATGATGGTATCGGGAACCAGTCTTCAAGGGTTTTGGAAGGATCAGGTTTTCCTAAGACTTTGTTTACCAAAGCTAGACGTTGCGTATTTTAGTAAAGAAAATTAGGTCTGCTTGCACGGTCTCTAGGGTATCAATTCCATACAGTTTGATACTACTGAACCCAGTGACTGAACCCTTATTTGTAATTTTGGGGTGAAATAAAAAACAAATTATCTAAATCGTAATTTTATTTTATTATGTACTTCATAGGTTCAATAGTTTGATATATCCGATTCAGACAAAATAATAGATAATAGGAATGAACATGATTTGCACTACAAAGCTTGCCAAATATAAAGTACACTCAACTAAACAAGTTTAGAGCAGTGTTTGAAATGTAATAAGACAAATTATAAGTACATTTTTGTAAAAGTGAGGGTGTTGATTAGTTTGTTGAACTCTGTACATTATACAAAAGATTATATATAAATGTTAGTTGTGGCAGGCAACGGGCAGCGTTTTAATCGGGAACTATATCTTACTTCATTCTCTGCAATTACGAGCAGGGCAAGGCACTGAAAAATATACTCTACGAGTATGTTGCTGTTCAATATAATTAATACTAATCGAATTTGTTGACCAATTTATTGTGTAAACCTAGGTTTATACAGATTAAATCTGTTTAAAAAAACTGACAAACTTTTGAGGACTTGAAAAGCTTTTAGTTATTAAGTTTTTGTCAGTTAAATTAAAATTAACGCTTGCTTAAGTTTAAACATGTACTACCTACTTAGGGTCTACGTTAGCTGGCACGAGTGCAGGGGGCCTACTCCGAAATTCGATAATCGAAGTTCGTATCGTACCATCCCTCTCACTCTCGTATTAAACAGTATAAGTGTCAGAGTGACGGAACGACACGAACTTCGATTTTCGAATTTCGTAGTAACCCCGCAAACCGCATCAGGTAGCATAGGCCCTTATGGAGATATAAGGGACGTCTCATAGACTTTCTTGGCTAAAAATCAACCCCTTTATTTAGGGTTTTAACACTTCAGTTAAAATTTCGAAGTAAGGATTTATTTGCAAAATCAGCTAGGTATTGAAAAAGAAATAGTTTACCAACTTTATAGTAATCAACTTATCACGTTTTTCCTAAAGTTTCCAAATAAAACTGAAAATGCTATAATCTGAACAATTCAACATGATTATAATTATTTCTATAAAAGTTAAATAAGAAAATAACTCTTTCTCATACAAACGAAAACCCTGTACAATTTTTCCACATAAACGATAAGAAAATAAACATAATCCATTTGAGTAAACATAATTATTTTATTTCAAAGTTCATTATGATAATTAAAACCTTTACCATGGCCTAATTCACAATTACAATACAATAGATACTTTACTGGTCCGTATCAAATTATATTTAAAATTAAAATGAATTAATAAGGAGCAAAAATGCTTTTTTGGGATTGTCGTACAAAATGTGATTTTCTTTAGAATCTTGTAAAATTCACGAATAATCACAAAAAACGAGTTCAAAGAGTTCTTACAGTGAGAAATAAAGACATGTACAGATATGAAGATAAAATTGAAAAATGAAAATTTTCACTTCCATTTTTTAACCCCCAATCTATTGTAATCAAAAATAACATGATTTTTGGGCAGTTGGGCAAAACACGTTTTATTTTTATCTGACATTGTTACATTCTCAGTTGTCCGCGTCCCTTTTTTAACCCCCGACGCAAAAAGAGGGATGTTCTAAGTTTGACTATGTCTGCCTATCTATGGCATCGTAGCTCTCAAACGGTTTAACCTATTTCGATGCTTTTTTAGGTAAAACCGAGTTTCCTTACGGTGGTTTTTGGCTAAGTGACAATAAAATCGGCTCAGCCATTTTTCAGACATTAACTTTGAAATTGCTGAGTAGGGGGCTTTACAAATCGTCCCATGCGACGAAAAAGGTTGTATGATAATAAATGACTAAATTGATTTTATTGTTTTGTTTTATTAAGCTATTCTCCAGCTTCATTTCTGTATATCAATTATTTCTCAAATCCAAGTACTTTTTGAGATTTCAACCCCTAAAAAAGTTCCATGTGATATGAGCTCGACGTAGAAAGTTATACATCTCGATAGAACTTTACACGCCGGTCGCCTCGCCCCGCGGAGGGGCGCGTGCGGGGTTCTATCGTCAGTCGTCACCGGTCTTCGCGGGAGATGACACGCTTTATTACTTTATGCTATTTTGGCACGTTTTCTTTGGTGTGGGTTTCTTTATAATTTTATGTTAATTTTGTGGGGCTTGAATTTAACTCCTAATAAAACGAATCGTCGCTCGAGACGACTTATAAACTTGGCACTAGACCAACGAATCAACGAAGTACAAGTGAAATTAATGATTTAATTACAAATGGTGCAACAGAGGATAGTCATCATGGTTCAGAAAGACGTAATTAGCTATTTCTTCTATTTAAAAAATAATAGTGAGTGTGTTTTTATGTTTTTACGGTTAAGTGCTTCTGCCGTTAGATTCCGGAGTAAAAGGTAGCATATTACCTCTTAGAACTTTATTTATAGTAAATCAATATAAACCGGAAAAAAAATATTCGTAACTTATTATGATCTTAGTAATGAAAGTTTTATATAGATTTCACGATCAGAAAAAGTTTTAATAAGCACGATGTATATAGTTATGTCCCATTAATCGATGGAAACTAGATAGAATTTCAGAGTTGTAAGAGCACTTGTAACCATTTACGCCGGAACAGACACGCGTTGTCGAGTTCACTTGTGCATATGTCACCTTCTTCTACGGAACTCATTTAAGTTAACACTGTTTACGTCTCAAACTTTATTTTCTATTTATTTTTATGGAATAAAATATCATACATACATACATATACGTGACGCTTTATTCCCTGTATGGTAGGAAAAGACAATAGAGCGCTATACGCTTCTATTCTGACATAGTTCTCTCGCTTCATCCACATTCATCACTCCTCACCCATGCACACACAGCATGTAGCTCGATGCTTTCGGGTACTTCTAACCTATATAGCCTCTCTTCAATATGCCGCCGATCTGGTCGGTGTCCGTTTTACGAGGATAATATAATAAACTAATGCCCCAGTCATATCTTCTGCAAATGTAGAAACATCACACAGTACGGAATCATGTTTGTATGTATGTAAACTCTTTATTGCACATAAAAATAAAAATACAAATACACAGAGGGGAGAAAAAAGGCGAGCTATTGATCTAGAGCGTGATGCGATGTAAAATCTAGGTAAAGAAAGTAGTGTCGCCGTTCAACCCGTCACTTTCTGTAGGCACATCGCCAATATTGGAACCATCGTCTACAAAGGAACTGACGCCTATAAATGAAATTTCTGATACCGAAACGGTTACTCTAACTCTAATTATGTCGCAAGTATCGTCTCGAACGCAGGCTCGATGACTTCCAGCCACCTGAACAAGCCGGGTTCCAAAAAGGCTTATAGTACCGTAGACCCCATATATACGCTGCGGCAAGTCATACAGAATACCGAAGAGTATAACTTGCCACTATGTCTAGCGTTTGTGGATTACGAGAAAGCCTTTAATTCGGTCGAAACGTGAGCGGTGCTTGAGTTTCTCCAGCGATACCGTTGACTATTGGTATATCGAAGTGTTAAAGTGTTTGTATAACAACGCCACTATGTCGGTCCGAGTACACGAACAGAATTCGAATGCGATTCCTTTGAAAACAGGCGTAAGATACGTAGATGTCATATCTCTGAAACTGTTTACTGCCGCTTTCGAAGACGCCTTCAAGCTTCTGGAATGGAAAGGACTAGGCATCTCATCGGCGAATACATCACTCACCTTCGGTTTGCCGACGATATCGTGGTTATGGCAAAGTCGATGGAAGAACTCAGTACGCTATTCGAAAACCTCAATCGAGTGTCAAGAACAGGTGTCTACTCCTATTTTGGTTGAGAATTCGGTTCTTGAAGTTGTTGACGCATATGTATACATAGGAAAAACCGTCAAATTAGGTAAGTTCAACTTCGAGAAGATTGACCAATCGTCGAATCCAACACAGATGGGCACCGTTTGGAAAACTCAGCAATGTCTTTTCGTTCAAAATTCCTCAGTGCCTTAAGACGAAAGTCTTTTTAAACCAATGTGTGTTGCCAGTGATGACAATACATATGGATCGGAGACGTGGTGCTTCACTATAGCCTTATAAATAGGCTCAGAGTTGCTCAGCGAGCTATGGAGAGAGCTATGCTCGGGATTTCTCTAGGAGATCGAATTAGAAATGAGGAGATATGTAGAAGAACAAGGGTCACCATTATCGACATGGCCAAACAAATTAGCTCGTTGAAGTCGTGGCAATAGGCAGGCCATATAGGATGGAGAACGTATGGCTGTTGGGGCCGAAAAGTTCCAACGAGATGGAAGGATGACCTAGTTAAAGCGGCGGGTTCGCGGTGGATGCAACTAGAGGGCTATGGGGGAGGCCTATGTCCAAGAGTGGACATCCTGCGGATGTGATGATCACGATGATGATGAAATACATTACTTTTAAAACTTTTTATATAATTTTCATGTGCGATCTTAACAAACAAGCACAAGGAACAAGTGTCATATTGTGAGTACCTAATGGGCAATGTCGTTTGTAATAAGCATTAATTATTATTTATTTCGTCATTGCAAATAATCACGTACAGTCGAGTTCATAAACATGTGAGCAAAAATTTGATAAAAAATATCTGAACATGACTCTATTGCTAACGGCGTAGAAGATAGATAGATAGATAGTCACATGTTGTTAAAAAATTATCAAAATATCCGAGGAATAAAGTTTCATATGCCTATAGACCTCGGTTCACAAAGTCAAACTCCGACAAAGATAGTTCTATATTCTCTTAACACCGAATTTTTGGCTGTGCGTTCCCACGAAAACAGTTACATATTACTTTAAGACCCAGAATTCCTTGAAAGCCTTAACATTTAAAAAATATTGCTACTAAAAAGTAATCCTGACAACTCTAGTAAAAACTATACTTAATTGCATTGACGAATTCCTATTACTTACAAAGCTATAATCAAATTAAACTAAGCGAAAATTCAAATGCCCCTAGTGAAAAGTAACAATTTTGCAGAAGTGACTTTATTCGTCGGATGGGACGAAATGTTCAAGTTGGCTACGTGTTAGTTTCGTAAAATGTTGATTTTCTTTTCCCTAGATGTTCGTACTACTGACTACGGGGAATAATCCGGAAGAGCAGAGAAGAAAAAGCCAATAGGTTTAAACGAGCTCTAGAAAGAGACCACATTTTATACGACAACGATTGAGACTACTTCATAAGAGCATGTACCACAGCATTAGCATTCAACGCCTTCAAATCAGTATAAGTCTGCCCCGTGCCCACGAAAACAATCGGCTGCCCAGTTATATAGGTCATAGAGATAGCAGCTCCTACCTTATCATCAATCGTGTCAAACTTGGTCAAAACAATACCATCGATAGTATGAGGGTTGGAGGTTGAACTATGATCGGCGAGAGCTTGGTTGAATTTGACCAGCTGGTCCACCGCTTCGTTGCCAACTAAAGCTTCGCCGACGAACAAGACTGTGTCGGGTTCGTTGACCTTGATTAGTTTAGCCAGCGCTCTCATTAGAGGCTCGTTGTCTTGCATACGTCCGGCTGTGTCGATGAGAACCACGTCTATTTTGGAGTCGGACGCGTAGCGGATTGCTTCCATTGCTATGCCGGCGGCGTCTTTGCCTGGAAGAGATAGGGTTTATATCAATATATATCAGTTTACACAGCAAAAATCATGCAAGTCACAACATTTAATCGCGACGTTTGATTCATTAATTTAAAGGAGCTAGTATCGTGAGGTAAATCGTAAATGTTTATTTTATTTTAATTTAATTATTTATTTTTAGTGATTATACAACTAAATATTCTGTGAATATTTCAAGCGTCTACCTGTTGCCGTTATTAATATCAAGCAAAAAAAATCACGTTTGCTGTATGGGAGCCCCCTTAATAATATTTTATTGTTTTTAACCGACTTCAAAAAGAAGAGGTTATCAATTCGGTTGTATTTTTTTTAGCATTTGTTATTATAGTAAAAATTTAAACTGTCTAACTATCACGGTTCATGAGATACAGCTTGGTGACAGACGGACGGACAGCGAAATCTTAGTAATAGGGTTATCGGGAACCCTAGAAAGCGCGTGTACCAACCGTATCCCTTCTCATAGAGCTGCACCATGGTCCTGTTATGTCTCTCCGCAGGATGCAAGGCGTTGAGATGTCTCGTGTGTACCAACCGTATCCCTTCTCATAGAGCTGCACCATGGTCCTGTTATGTCTCTCCGCAGGATGCAAGGCGTTGAGATGTCTCGTGTGTACCAACCGTATCCCTTCTCATAGAGCTGCACCATGGTCCTGTTATGTCTCTCCGCAGGATGCAAGGCGTTGAGATGTCTCGTGTGTACCAACCGTATCCCTTCTCATACAGCTGCACCATGGTCCTGTTATGTCTCTCCGCAGGATGCAAGGCGTTGAGATGTCTCGCGTGTACCAACCGTATCCCTTCTCATAGAGCTGCACCATGGTCCTGTTATGTCTCTCCGCAGGATGCAAGGCGTTGAGATGTCTCGTGTGTACCAACCGTATCCCTTCTCATACAGCTGCACCATGGTCCTGTTATGCCTCTCCGCAGGATGCAAGGCGTTGAGATGTCTCGTGTGTACCAACCGTATCCCTTCTCATAGAGCTGCACCATGGTCCTGTTATGTCTCTCCGCAGGATGCAAGGCGTTGAGATGTCTCGTGTGTACCAACCGTATCCCTTCTCATACAGCTGCACCATGGTCCTGTTATGCCTCTCCGCAGGATGCAAGGCGTTGAGATGTCTCGTGTGTACCAACCGTATCCCTTCTCATAGAGCTGCACCATGGTCCTGTTATGCCTCTCCGCAGGATGCAAGGCGTTGAGATGTCTCGTGTGTACCAACCGTATCCCTTCTCATAGAGCTGCACCATGGTCCTGTTATGTCTCTCCGCAGGATGCAAGGCGTTGAGATGTCTCGTGTGTACCAACCGTATCCCTTCTCATAGAGCTGCACCATGGTCCTGTTATGTCTCTCCGCAGGATGCAAGGCGTTGAGATGTCTCGCGTGTACCAACCGTATCCCTTCTCATAGAGCTGCACCATGGTCCTGTTATGTCTCTCCGCAGGATGCAAGGCGTTGAGATGTCTCGTGTGTACCAACCGTATCCCTTCTCATACAGCTGCACCATGGTCCTGTTATGCCTCTCCGCAGGATGCAAGGCGTTGAGATGTCTCGTGTGTACCAACCGTATCCCTTCTCATAGAGCTGCACCATGGTCCTGTTATGTCTCTCCGCAGGATGCAAGGCGTTGAGATGTCTCGTGTGTACCAACCGTATCCCTTCTCATACAGCTGCACCATGGTCCTGTTATGCCTCTCCGCAGGATGCAAGGCGTTGAGATGTCTCGTGTGTACCAACCGTATCCCTTCTCATAGAGCTGCACCATGGTCCTGTTATGCCTCTCCGCAGGATGCAAGGCGTTGAGATGTCTCGTGTGTACCAACCGTATCCCTTCTCATAGAGCTGCACCATGGTCCTGTTATGTCTCTCCGCAGGATGCAAGGCGTTGAGATGTCTCGCGTGTACCAACCGTATCCCTTCTCATAGAGCTGCACCATGGTCCTGTTATGTCTCTCCGCAGGATGCAAGGCGTTGAGATGTCTCGTGTGTACCAACCGTATCCCTTCTCATACAGCTGCACCATGGTCCTGTTATGCCTCTCCGCAGGATGCAAGGCGTTGAGATGTCTCGTGTGTACCAACCGTATCCCTTCTCATAGAGCTGCACCATGGTCCTGTTATGTCTCTCCGCAGGATGCAAGGCGTTGAGATGTCTCGTGTGTACCAACCGTATCCCTTCTCATAGAGCTGCACCATGGTCCTGTTATGTCTCTCCGCAGGATGCAAGGCGTTGAGATGTCTCGTGTGTACCAACCGTATCCCTTCTCATAGAGCTGCACCATGGTCCTGTTATGTCTCTCCGCAGGATGCAAGGCGTTGAGATGTCTCGTGTGTACCAACCGTATCCCTTCTCATAGAGCTGCACCATGGTCCTGTTATGTCTCTCCGCAGGATGCAAGGCGTTGAGATGTCTCGCGTGTACCAACCGTATCCCTTCTCATAGAGCTGCACCATGGTCCTGTTATGTCTCTCCGCAGGATGCAAGGCGTTGAGATGTCTCGTGTGTACCAACCGTATCCCTTCTCATAGAGCTGCACCATGGTCCTGTTATGTCTCTCCGCAGGATGCAAGGCGTTGAGATGTCTCGTGTGTACCAACCGTATCCCTTCTCATAGAGCTGCACCATGGTCCTGTTATGTCTCTCCGCAGGATGCAAGGCGTTGAGATGTCTCGTGTGTACCAACCGTATCCCTTCTCATAGAGCTGCACCATGGTCCTGTTATGTCTCTCCGCAGGATGCAAGGCGTTGAGATGTCTCGCGTGTACCAACCGTATCCCTTCTCATAGAGCTGCACCATGGTCCTGTTATGTCTCTCCGCAGGATGCAAGGCGTTGAGATGTCTCGTGTGTACCAACCGTATCCCTTCTCATAGAGCTGCACCATGGTCCTGTTATGTCTCTCCGCAGGATGCAAGGCGTTGAGAT
Source organism: Choristoneura fumiferana (assembly GCF_025370935.1). Lineage (NCBI taxonomy): Eukaryota > Metazoa > Arthropoda > Insecta > Lepidoptera > Tortricidae > Choristoneura > Choristoneura fumiferana. The sequence goes on from NC_133478.1 coordinate 3,942,171, forward strand.
GTCTCGTGTGTACCAACCGTATCCCTTCTCATAGAGCTGCACCATGGTCCTGTTATGTCTCTCCGCAGGATGCAAGGCGTTGAGATGTCTCGTGTGTACCAACCGTATCCCTTCTCATAGAGCTGCACCATGGTCCTGTTATGTCTCTCCGCAGGATGCAAGGCGTTGAGATGTCTCGTGTGTACCAACCGTATCCCTTCTCATAGAGCTGCACCATGGTCCTGTTATGTCTCTCCGCAGGATGCAAGGCGTTGAGATGTCTCGTGTGTACCAACCGTATCCCTTCTCATAGAGCTGCACCATGGTCCTGTTATGTCTCTCCGCAGGATGCAAGGCGTTGAGATGTCTCGCGTGTACCAACCGTATCCCTTCTCATAGAGCTGCACCATGGTCCTGTTATGTCTCTCCGCAGGATGCAAGGCGTTGAGATGTCTCGTGTGTACCAACCGTATCCCTTCTCATAGAGCTGCACCATGGTCCTGTTATGTCTCTCCGCAGGATGCAAGGCGTTGAGATGTCTCGTGTGTACCAACCGTATCCCTTCTCATAGAGCTGCACCATGGTCCTGTTATGTCTCTCCGCAGGATGCAAGGCGTTGAGATGTCTCGTGTGCGTGCGCAGCTGCTCGACGGCGCCGGCGCGGAACGTGTCGCACGCCGCGATCAGCACTGACATGTCGTTCTCTATCAGCCAGAAGCAGATCTTGGCTAGGTTCGTGGATTTGCCCACGCCGTTTACCTAGACAAAATTAAACAATTTATCGAATCAGGCGTTACTTTGCAGAGGTCCATATCATTGAACTAAAACAGACTCTAGAGATGCTAGTAGCATGGTGAACAGTTGTGTTGCTCTGAAGGTGAGCTCTGGTTGAGTTCGAAACGCGTCAGTGTAGTGTGGTGGCGGTGATAGATGGGTTTGTGTGATTTGTATGTGTTCTTACAGTGTGGAGGTGGAGGAACTGCATGAACATTGAACACACATTTCTAGCATAAACGTAGCTATCGTAAGGTCAACAAAGTAATTGTTTTAGTTCATGGATAAAAATAATTAAACAAATAAACATGATGGGCCTTTGCCCAGCGTGGGTCACTATTCCAGGCTAGTAAAAAAAAAACATCATGGGACAATTTACATTTTCACCAATAGACCTAGTCTCAAACTAAGCAGAGTTTGTACAGTCAAGTGTAAAAATATGGATCTGGGTCAATCAACTTTTTAGCATAGCTGGGTTCTTAATAAAAGTATGATTTCTATGGAGTACAAATCCACTAAAAGTTAGTTAGTTTCGTGTCTAGATTCCTGTCCAGCAGTGGTTTAGGGGTTATAGCAGCTGAGGATCTGGGTTCTGGGTTCCCAGCGCTGGTCTCTTTTTCTGGTTATTCTGTGCATCCATGTCTCAGTTTGTATTTTCGATAAAAGTTAGGATTTATGACAATTTTAATTCAACTCCTTCATGGCTCATCTCCTAAGTATGCTAGTAATATACGCTGCAAACATTTTTCTACGTGCCTCTTTGTAAAAGTCAACATACTTTTCATGGAAAACGCGTCTCGTTCCATATGTTGCTTTAGACTAAGTTTAAATCTACTTATGAAAACTGCACGAAAATCTGTTCAATGTTTTCCAAGATTAACGTAAACAAGCAGACAGATATAGCAATGCATGAAAAATTAAAGGTACATACAACTGTGTCCGCTGTTGCTATTTCATCTCCTCGCAATCGCAACTCTAGCATTCAACCCATTTTCCCCTCGACGTGTCTATCCACCCTCGTGGTAGCGGCTCGGGTGGCTATACGAAGGTCTCGGGTAAAACGGTTCTTTTTATGATCTTGTTTTACAATCTTCTATTGGTGGTCGGAGAAAATGCTGACTACAATGCAACAAGCACAGATATACATTACACTAGATTACGCAAATGCATCTACTTCGCGTCTCCGAACCCCGACCAAACGTCGGGGTTGGCCCCATACAAAGACTGACCGCTAACTGACTAATCATGACTAGTGACTGACTCGAGCCCCACGGCGCGGGCGGGCGGCGCATTTGAACGCATTTGAAATTCACATCCCACGATCTTAACCAAATCTTCGCTCCATCTTGTTTACCGAGTGTCGCATACAAATACAAATTGTCATTTTTTTATGGTATAGGGGGCAAACGAGCAGGCGGATCGCCTGATGGTAAGCGATTACCGTCGCCCATGGACACCTGCAACACCAGAAGAGTCACAAGTGCGTTGCCGGCCTTTAAGGTAGGAGTACGCTCTTTTCTTGAAAACTTGAAGGTCATATCGGTCCGGGAATACCGCAGGCGATAGTTCATTCCAGAGTTTTGCCGTGCGAGGCAGGAAATGGTGTAGGCACCGCTTGAAAAGCTAAAGGAGCATCTCACCCCACAAAAGGCCATGACGTAAGGGCGGCCCTCTTGCTTGGCGTGCATCGCGTCGCGCAGGATGTCGACGCGCCGGCGCGGGGACAGGATCTGCACCAGAGACTCCGTCAGCGTCGACTTTATGGTCTTAGCCACGCTGTCGAACGTGCCTAGCACCTGCGGAAGACACATTTTTAAAAATCAAACATAAAATATGTTTATCGCCAAAATAAGTTTTTAGTAAATAACCTAACCTAACCAACAAAAAGTTGGAAAATCCCCGACTTTGTCACTTCAAAGTTCAATATCTCAAAAACGGCTAAACCGATTTTGATGAAACATGTCTAAGACCCATCGCTAGAAAACCTGCTTTCAAATAAAAAACCGCATTCAAATCGGTCCACCCGTTTAAGAGCTACGGTGCCACAGACAGACACACACACAGACACACATAGCGGTCAAACTTATAACACCCCTCTTTTTGCGTCGGGGGTTAAAAAATCCTTTTTAATACAAACTTTATTTGCTGACTGTACTCTTCGACTTTACTTGCATTGCCACCCAAACTACATTTGCATACCAAATTTCAAGTCGATGCCATTAACCGTTGAAGAGTTCCGTCCTGCAGAGACGACTAAAGGATGTCACTACCAGATTATTGTATTGTCACGCAATTTACATAAGTACGCCAAATTTCAAGTCAATCCGACAACTGGAAATGGGTCAAATTTAAATTGAAATTTTGACTACAGACAGACAACGGAACAAGTAAAACTATATCGTGCTTATTTTTTTACGTTTCTCACGTTACGCCCTATTTGTTCTGTGTTAGACGTGGAGATTTAGGGGCTGTTTCACCATCCATTGATTAGTGTTAACTGGCGGTTAGGTGTGATGCCGTCTCTATTTGTTTTGTTCGAATGGACGGAGACGGCATCACATTTAACAGTCGGTTAACGCTAATCAATGGATGGTGAGACAGCCCCTTAAGAAGTAGATGTAGTGGCCTCACCTTCCCTTCGAGCTTGGCGCCGACAGACTCGCACAGCTTGTTGGCGATGTCGGCAGCAACATTCTTGGCGATCAGATGGTCGCGCAGCTTGTCTAGTACGGGCCGCATCGACTCTGCTGACAACGCCTTGGCCCCGACCAGACCTAACAGAAAAATCACGGCATATAAATATTGAATAAATTATACCTTTCTCTATCTCTCTCGGAGATCTAGGAAACGGCTCTAACGATTTTGAAGAAATTATAATAAAAAATAAATATCAATGGGGGGCGGGGTATCTAGATGGTGCTTACGTCAGCAATATTTAGAAGTGACTTTTTTTTAATCGTATGGCGTAAAACATTAAACAATTACACTCCATCATCATCATCATCATCCCAGCCTATATACGTCCCACTGTTGGGCACAGGCCTCCTCTCAGAACAAGAGGGCAAGAGGAAAGAAAATACAAACTAGCTATAAATCCACATTCAGGGTCCCAAGCCACGACATTGTATCAGGTGTCAGATTGTACAGATCTCCAGGGGAGCCCGAGTATGAGTGTGAGTAGAAGTGACTAAAATTCTGCTTATGTAATACTTGAATGAACCCAAGCTCGGTCACCCAGGTACTATTGAATGTAAATACAGCAGGCCATTCATATTCCATATGAATGCAGTCTCCGTGCCGAATCCAAGTTTGTAGTTGTATATCAATTGTAGTTGAAAATAATAATTCTTAAATACACAGACAGACACATTTTATCATAGATAAGATTAACGATTACATTTATTTGCACATATCTAAGCCATACCTACATATAAGTACTCATATATATGTCATTGGTAGCACTTATACCAGGGTTTTGCGATAGTCAGCCCTGTGTGTCTTACGCACACATTGACGCGTGTACAGTCGTCGTCGTGCTTATGTAGATTCAAGAACGCGTATTTTGTACGTCGTGGCCGCCGTGTGCCAAAGGTGTATTTCACTGGTTCAGTAACCCCCTATTCACTCTAGCCTTGAAAAGCCCTAGATTGTATTTATCCGGAAATACAGACGACGGGGTCGAATTCCATTCCTTAGCAGTTCGCATTATGAAAGATGAAGCAAACCGCTTCGTGCGGGCTAACGGAACACTAACTACATAAAGATGAAGACGCTCCCCCCGCCTGGAAGTCCGTTGGCAAAATGGAGGTATTTAAAACATGGAATTTTGCGCCCCGGTTTGAAATGGCTCGAGCTCGAGGCTACTGATAAAAACAGGGGTTACCTTTGAAGATGCTGAACATGCCGCCAGTCTTCTTGGGGCTGGGTGCAGTGGCCACCTCCTCCTCGTCGCTGCTGCTTTCCGAGGAGTCCACCTCCAGGTCGCGGATGGCTCCCGTCATTCTGCCCACCAGCTGTGACAGGATAGAATACTTCTAATAAACTTGCAGAAACATTTTTGTTTCCAACATGGTCAAAGCCGCCTTTGATAGAATACCCTGTGCTTAGCCTTTGCTTAGATAGAGATGGAGTGTTGTTGTGCTCGTACCTGCGTGTCGGGGTTGATGGCGCGGTCCTGCGGCTTGTCGGTGCTGAAGTCGAGGCTGGGCAGGTCCCTCGCGCCGCCGCCCAGCTCCCACACGCGGGGCTTCTTCACGCGCTCCTTCTCCGCCACGGGGCTCTTCGGGGACTTCCTGCGACAAAGCATGTATCATTTTATATTATCCCACTAATATTATAAATGCGAAAGTTGGTAAATCTGTTTGTTTGTTTGTCACCTCGTCAAGCCTAAACCGCTGAACTGATTTAGATGAATATGGGTTGTTTGAGTCCCGGAGAAGGACATATAAATAAATAAATATCACTGGACAATTCACACCAACTGACCTAGTCCCAAAGTAAGCTTAGCAAAGCTTGTGTTATGGGTACTAAGCAACGGATAAATATAATTATATAGATAGATACATACTTAAAATACATAGTACACACCCAAGACCCGAGAACAAACATTCGTATTTTTCATACAAATATCTGCCCCGACACGGGAATCGAACCCGGGACCTCAAGCTTCGTAGTCAGGTTCTCTAACCACTAGGCCATCTGGTCGTCTAAAATGATAGTTTTTATCCCGAAAAATTGCATAGTTCCCGCGGGATAGCGATAAACGAATACTACGCGGACGGAATGAGGGCTATCGTTTTTTGTCTCACTAGATGGCGCACTGTTGCGTGAGGTTTTAAGTATGGCTTTCAAAGTCTGTTATTACGGGCGTGAAAACAAAGTTTAGATTAAAATCATATTTAATACACCTTAAAACCGTACCACAAAAATATCGTGCATGCCACAGTGTTGCATAGTCCCCGTTTTGTTCGGAAAAAAGGGAGGACAAAGGTTTCCGAAAAACAAAACTGTCTCAAAACACAGACATTCATTGCCCTGGAACGTATATTTGCCATAATTAATTTCAGATATTGCAAAATATTCACAAAATTATTCTAATTATAAATAAACACGCGTAGCTCACCCAAAAACTATGAGATTTGACATTTCGGAGACCTCACGCTACACTAGCGCCTCTAGTGGCGAATTCATACGCGGTAGCCCTTATTGCGGGCATGCGGGTAATACCTAGTTATAACTATACTTTGAGCAGATGATCTGGGCCCAATTGCATAACAAATTACAAGCTAATAGTATTAGCGATTTTGTATTGTTTGTTATGCAATTGGGCCCTGGTTAATAAGGAATATTTTTGATAATCCCTCGAAATATTCAGGCAGCATTTTTTGTAATTTTGCCATGGGTGGGTCATTATTCGAGCTTTTATTTTATTTGATTTACGTGAGCACCAGGTTATCTAGTAGAAGTACAGGATGTCAAAAAAAATGGAAAATGTCATCAAATTCTACAGCTCATTAAAAAAATGCGACCACAAAAATTTAAACGATCAAATAATGACCTGAAAGAAAAGAAAGAAATAAAGGTTTATTTTGGCTCCATAAGTACCATCTAAAACTAAGACTAAAACTGGCACTAAAACTATGTTACTTGGTGACACGGCAGGATACCAAAACGGGTCTCCACTCAGCATGTGTTGCCGCACATTGCTGGTTTTCTGTGGAGCCCAAACCTGGACCTGGGTACATATATGCTGGTAGTATCTAGGAGTATTCTTACTTGACGTCCTTCTTAGGTTTATTGAGTTTCTGCGCGAGCTTGGCGCGGCTGGCGGCGATCAGGTCATCCTCTATCTCCGGTTCCTCCACCTTCCCGTTCGTCAGACTCTTACTCTCTACTATCTTCACTGGAAAAAAAAGGCGTTTCCAAATTCAAGTAAGGCGGGATTTTGGTAAAGTGCGCACTATGCGGTTAACTGCATGGTTTAGCGAGCCGTCCCTCTTCAAAGTATCGCTTGAGAAAGAGACAGCGCGCTAAAACCGCGCGATTTTCGGTATCGTGCGTACGTAGATTTGGGACAACGAAGGAGTGCAGACGCTAAGGCAACCAAAGACTGTTTGAAAAAGAATGCAGAAGTTGCTAGCCTGGTGATTAAAAAATTTAAACTTCTATTGTGGAGATCCCTCCCATGTAGAGACTCCAAGGTTGTGTATGCACTTGTAACTTTTATGGGGTTATAGAAACATAGAATATTATCAATTAATTGAGTAATATCAATACTTGGCTATACTTGGTTATCTTACATTTTTAGTTGGTGTTCTTATGGAATGTCATGGAATGACTTTTATCAATGTAACATCCTTATTATAATGTCTTACAATAAAATAAATAAATAGGGGGCTGGTTTTAGTCCAACAAAGAAGAAATTTAAGGTAGATGTTTACATACAATTTAAAGGGAGGGGTCCCCCCTTGTGCCTTCTGTGACCAAAGACAATCGGAACTATACAATGACATTGAAACAAAAGGAAATATATGAAAATAAAAGTTATAAATTCCGTCTATTTAATATTTACCTGATTTCTTTCCCTTCTCCTCCCCTTTCCTCTCTATCATGGAGGCGACAGTCTTCTTGGACTTCTGAGAATCCTCAAAGGTCCTCATTTGCTTAGGCAGCTTCGCTTGGGACTTGGCTGTAAAAAAACATCACCATTAATAGAGACAAATCAAGGAAAACAAGTTATGATATGAATTTCTCAAAATATAAATTTCGTCTATTAATGAAAACAAAATGATTTCTTTTCCCTTAAAACTTCCCCCAACCATACAGACAGTCTTCTGAGAATTCCTAGGCAGGCTTGGGGAAATGAAACATATATGAAACCCCAAATTACGACATTAAATTTAAAGAAATTAATTTGTATTTAGAGTAAAGAATTTTAATACTTAAAAAGCTTTAATTTAATTTGCAATGTAATTTGTTCACATTGTGTTTTTGCAAGTTTATAAACTTTTTAGATTAAATGGAACTTTGGTATGCATTTGTTGATTAGAATCTACTAATCATTAGATGATAAGTACGGTCAGTAAAAAAAGTTTGTAATAAAATGAAATTTTAAACTAAAAAAAAAATGTTTAGGAAAATATTTTCTGTACATTTTATATTTCCAAACAGAGGTATATTTTAAGTTAAACATGTATAATCTGAGCGTCTGTCATTGGCATTGTAATTCCTAAAAGGATAAAACATTGTCAGATGTGTATTTTTTATTGCAGAAACATATTTCTTTCTGGCTGTCACAAGTTAGGCTTTCAAATGGTAATATCAAGGGGGTTTCAAATTTACTAAATTGTTATTATAAAACAGACTTACCCCATTGCTCGCAGCCCTTCAAGACGGCATCAAAGCACGCCTTAAAGTCGAAGTCCCCCATATGCTGTCCTCCCTGCAGCTCGTTCTTGTACTTGTCCCGGAACTCGAGGTGTACATCATTAAGGAACTTGTCCACGTATGAGAGCTGCAAAATGCGCTGGTATGCCACCACGAAGACCAGCTCAAACTCATTGTCGAGCTTATATTGAAGCGTTAGTGAGTTATGGTTGTATGTTGTGTTGCCAGAGCGCTCCTGAGAAAAAAATTCAGTCCTTCACACAGTTTGTCACAAGCAAACCTTCAGTTAAAATATACTAAAAAATAACACAATACCTACCCTAATAAAAAAATTGTTTCATTATTTGCAAGATGGGGATGCACAAATCATGGTCACACTTGGGATGATGCTACAATAAGCCACAGCATTGGTTGTCAGTTGTCTTTCTACTTAAAAACTACATGTAAATCTAGTTATGCCATAAAGTTGTTCCATAATTACCTGGCATAATATTGTATAATTCATTATAAATCAATTGACTAAACATTAAGTTTAAGCATTCAAACCTACCTATGACCTTACAATCTTACATAAAAACTTACTAAAATTGTGCAGATTTTTTTTATATACACAAGCCTAACTTGGTCAGTCTACATTCCAGTAACGGAACAACCATGGTTTGAGAAATTAATACGTAATAGTTACGTGCGTGAATTACGCAAAACTTTATGAAGCATGATTCAACTTTTGGAGTTTCTGATTTTTCCACAAACCTATTTTACAAAGAAAGAAAGAAAAGAAACGAGTAAATAATAATATAAGCTTAGTCGTTCTAAGATAAGGCTAACTATTACGCATTTATTAAACAGGAAAATATGGAAAATTTTCGTGCTCACGGAAAGTCCATACTGAAAGCAGAGTGATTGATAGGTGTACTCCGTATGTGCTCAAACTAATTAGGTATAAATAATATTGACCTTTTGCAGTGCTTAGCAAGTCCACGTTTACACAAATACATTAATTACATTACATTTAAGATCAAGGTCTACAAGAAATAGTAAAACATTACTTACCTGCAAAATAACACTGCGAATTAGAGCGTTTACTGACGGTGAAAATATTTCACTGGTGCTTTGAAAACACCATAGCACGATTCCACCTTTACTGAAGATGCTGAAGAGATCCAACATTATGTATAATTATTTGAAAACAGCGTTAAGGAACAGATGTTTCTACGTGCTATGAACTTTGCGATATGCGATTTGACTGACAGAAAATTGACAACTCACTACTAACTACGTACGTATTCAAAAACATGCTTTGCTATTCACCACAATTTCAAGATCAACTAAATAAAAGAAAATTAATTAAAAAACGAATACTAAAAACATTTTTCTTAATTATCTAATTTTATATGTTTTTGTTTTAATGGTGACTTATTTTAGAAAATAAACTAAATTTAATTTCAAGGATCTTTACTTGGTTTATAGTTTACGAACGTATCTTCAACTCTAGAATCTATGGAGTTAATGGTATAAGTTGCTACTTTATAAAGACAAATAATACCATTTTTGTTTTATTTATTTTAGCTTGGTTGCTACTGTCTGAATTGTTATTATTTTATAATGATTTATTTTTAGTTTTGAAACAATTAAATTTTTGCGTGCAGTCATTTATCTTAATACTTTTAAAAAGAAGAGTTAAATTACAATTGAATTTTACTACGTGAAATTTTTGGTATATTATTGCAACATTTCGAAATTCTTCCTTGTTTATGAATCTAGAAATTTGTCAATTCATTGCGTACTCATTTTACAAAGAAAGAGTAATTGAAATAAATCTGTGAAATATTAATTTTAACATAAAAGTAAGATTTAAAACAACAAGATGAATATCACATCCGCCGCGGGGATAATATCCTTGCTCGACGAGCCGATGCCGGAGGTGAAAGAATTTGCATTGAAAAGGCTGGACAACATCGTCGACGAGTTTTGGCCAGAAATCTCTGAGTCGATTGAGAAGATTGAGATTCTCCATGAAGATAAGGTGTTTTCGCAGCACCAGCTAGCGGCGTTGGTAGCGAGTAAGGTTTATTACCACTTGGGAGCGTTCGAGGATTCATTGACCTACGCATTGGGTGCGGGGGATTTATTTGATGTGAATGCTCGAAACGAGTATGTGGACACAACAATCGCAAAGGCGATTGACTTTTACACTCAGAAAAGAAAGGTTTTGTTCGTGGATAATACTGCGGAACCCATCGACCCTCGTCTGGAGGCCATCGTGAACCGAATGTTCCAGAGATGCTTGGACGACGGCCAGTACAGACAAGCCCTTGGGCTCGCGTTAGAAACCAGGCGGATGGACATCTTCGAGGAATCAGTCATGAAGTCTGATGACATACCAGGTTGGTTGTTTTTGTTTGTCATTGTTAACAATGCTTTTTTTCTTTCTAAACAATGTCACGCTAGGTTAGGGTTGCCATAAGTGTGGGGGCGCAGACCGGTACATTTAAAGAAAAAGTAGTAAAGGTAGAAAAATAGGAACAATAGGTGACTTAGCCCTTGCCTAAATACATAGCAACTTTTAACACAGTCATTCAATGCCAGCAACCCGCCAGTCGGGTTCTCTGTTCATAGACACTTTTTGCTACAAGTGAAAAATGCATGTTATCGGCTATGTTATATGTAGCTTAGCTAGTTAGTTGTGTTTATCATAGGTATATTATTATTTACTAAGTCCAGCACGCAGTCATATATATTTTGATAACAATTACAAAGTCATAATATAACAAGAGGATGTATTTTAACAAGAACATTCCAAAGCATGTTATTGTCATGTTATTCTTTCATTTTGCTTGTGATGTTACTGAAAATAGTTCCAAAATCAAAAATTCATTGTTGAGGTTTGGAATGTTTTTTCTAAAATATGTCCTGTAAGCATTAAATTAAATTAAAATTGGTCCTAGAGTGCTATAAAACATTTTAAAGAAAGTTCGAAAAGGATAGTAAATGTCACAGGGGACCGAAGAGCTGGCAGCTTCCTCGGACAAAGAATTACCTTGGCTATTCAAAGAGGAAACGCTGCCAGCTCAAGGGGTACTCTTTAAGTAATTTGTTTTAGTTTTATTTTATTTTATGTACAGTTGAGTTAACTTGTGAGCAAACATTTGATCAAAAATATCTGAACACAACTCTATTGTTAATGGCGTAGAAGCGTGTTCAGATATTTTTGATAAAATTTTTGCTCACAAGCTTATGAAGTCAACTGTAAGTATTTTAAGTTTAGGATAGGTAGTTTTATTAATTTAATGCTAATTGTTATATTATGACTTTGTCATTTTATCTCAACATACATGCTGTTATATGAATTGCACAGACATAGCTATGGTGCACAATTTGTAGTGGAGGAGCCAGGTATATAACTTATTTTTATTTGGTGGGCACAAGCAGTTGGACCACACATTTGTTTTATAGAAACAGGTCTTATGTTTTTAATTTCATTATCATTATCAACAAACTAAAATGCAGAATATATAATGCTGATTTTTGTTTGCCTGGCTGTATTTAAAACAAATATATAATAATGTTTCCATATGATAAAGAAAGATATTAAGATTTGTTACATGTATGTATTTTGTTTTTTTTTCAGGCATGCTTCAGTACGCTTTCCAAGTAGCAATGAGCCTTCTTCAAAACAGAGGCTTCCGCAGCACAGTCCTCCGCTCCCTTGTAGGCCTTTATCGGGGCCTGAACATCCCTGATTATGTTAATATGTGTCAATGTCTCATATTCCTCGAAGATCCCCTATCCGTAGCTGAAATTCTTGACAAACTGACACATGGCACCCAAGAATCTGTTCTCATGGCATATCAAATAGCATTTGACTTGTATGACTCAGCAACACAACAGTTCCTAGGTAGAATACTGCAAGCCTTAAGAAGCACAGCTCCCATCCCAAGTGCTCTAGGAGGTAAACCACAACCACAGGGTGGACCATTCCCGGAGTCTTCAGCTGCTATGGAAGTTGACACACCAGCTGAAGAAACCAAAACACCTGTTAGAGATATTGAAAGCTTAAACGATGAGGAAAAAGAACATCAAAGGAGGGTAGAAAAACTAATTTCTATCTTAGGAGGTGATGTCTCTCTTAGCTTACAATTGCAGTTCTTAATTAGGTCCAATCATGCTGATATGCTTATTCTTAAAAACACAAAGGATGCCATCAGGGTATCAATCTGCCACACCGCAACAGTTATTGCTAATGCATTTATGCATGCTGGCACAACCAGCGATCAATTTTTAAGGGACAACCTTGAATGGTTGGCTAGAGCCACAAATTGGGCCAAGCTCACGGTCACAGCATCCCTTGGAGTTATTCATCGAGGTCATGAGGGTGAATCCTTAGCTCTGATGCAGTCTTACTTACCAAAAGAGGCCGGACCTTCATCTGGCTACTCTGAAGGAGGAGGCCTGTATGCTCTCGGTCTCATCCATGCTAATCACGGCGCAAATATCATTGACTATCTTTTAACGCAATTAAAAGACGCTCAGAATGAAATGGTGCGCCACGGAGGGTGCCTCGGTCTCGGGTTAGCTGCTATGGGCAGTCACAGACAAGATGTTTATGAACAGCTGAAGTTTAATCTGTACCAAGACGATGCGGTGACCGGAGAAGCCGCCGGCATCGCTATGGGCATGGTCATGTTAGGATCCAGAAACGCCGCTGCCATTGAAGATATGGTCGCCTACGCCCAGGAGACGCAGCACGAGAAGATTCTGCGCGGTCTGGCCGTCGGTATTTCCTTCACGATGTATGGTAGGCTTGAGGAGGCTGACGCTCTGGTCCAACAGCTTCTGAGAGATAAGGATCCCCTGCTTCGGCGCGCTGGATGCTACACGATCGCTACGGCGTACTGCGGCACTGGCAACAACGATTCCATCCGCACGCTACTCCACGTGGCCGTCTCTGACGTCAACGACGATGTCCGCCGCGCCGCCGTCACCGCCCTCGGCTTCCTGCTCTTCAGAACCCCCGAGCAATGCCCCTCCGTCGTCTCTCTGCTGGCAGAGTCCTACAACCCCCACGTGCGCTACGGAGCCGCCATGGCGCTAGGTATCGCCTGCGCCGGAACCGGAAATCGCGAGGCCATCGGCCTTCTCGAACCCATGGTCAAATTCGACCCGGTCAACTTTGTTCGTCAAGGAGCTCTTATCGCCTCCGCCATGATCCTCATCCAGCAGACCGAGACCCTCTGTCCTAAGGTCACGTACTTCCGTCAGCTGTATGCGACAGTCATCTCGAATAAGCACGAGGATGTGATGGCGAAATTCGGTGCCATCCTCGCTCAGGGCATCATCGACGCGGGCGGTCGCAACATGACGGTGTCCCTCCAGAACAGGACAGGCCATATGAACATGCTGGCCGTCGTCGGTATGCTGGTGTTCACCCAGTACTGGTACTGGTTCCCGCTCGCCCACTGCCTGTCCCTAGCGTTCACGCCGACCTGCCTTATCGCGCTGAACTCAGATTTGAAGATGCCTCAAATGGATATCAAGTCTAACTCCAAACCATCCCTGTACGCGTATCCCGCGCCGTTGGAAGAAAAGAAACGCGAAGAGCGCGAGCGCGTAACCACCGCCGTCCTGAGTATCGCGGCGGCGCGCGCGCGGCGCCGTGCGCACGGCAGCGACTCCAGCGTCACCTCTTCCACCACCTCCAAGATGGAAGTCGACGAAGAAGAAAAAAAGTCATCCAAATCCCCAAACCCGAACATCACGGTGCACGGCAAGTCAGACAAGGATGCGAGCTCATCCAAGGAGGTCAAGAAGGAAGAAAAAGAAGGCGAAGAGAAGGAGACCAAGGAGAAGAAGGAGCCGGAGCCAACCTTCGAGATTTTAAGCAACCCCGCCAGGATAATGCGGCAGCAGCTGAAAAATATCTCTATTGTTGAAGGATCTGGCTTTGTACCTTTGAAAGATGTCACTATCGGTGGTATCGTGATGCTGAATCACTCGGGCGAGGGAGAACAGGTGCTGGTTGAGCCCGTGGCGGCCTTCGGCCCCAAGACGGAGGAAGAAAAGGAGCCCGAGCCGCCAGAACCTTTCGAGTACTTAGACGACTGATACTCTCTTTTTGATTAATGTCAGTTAGCTAATAGGACTATTATGATTCATTGTGAAATGTATTGAACAAGTTATGATTACTAAAATAGAAATGTGCAAGTACACCTTATTAACTGAAAATTATTGTCTCTGTGAAATTAAAGATTATAACTTTGATTGGTGGTTTTATTGCTGTTATAGTTCAAATTATGAACATACTCTAACAGAAACGGACTTTCAAGTGATTTCATATATATATAGATCTCCAGTTACCTCGGTTGGAAGCGGCTACCATCCACCTTGAACCCAAACACGAATAAAAATAGAAGAGCAGAACACTATTTTCTCTGCATACTTGATACTGGTCTGATTGTTGACCTCACCTCGAGGCTCAACTACTATTCGACGACCGGATCGGATAGACCAGTGTACAAAGAACTTGACTACGAAGCTTGTGCTACCGATCGCGGTAAATACATACGGGTACGGATCAGTGTCATTGGTCATAGGGGGCCCATCGGCCATCCGCGTGGCGCGAGAGAGTTGCCGTACCACGGAGCTGTATTTGAAATAAGTGGTCAGATTGCTTGATAAGCTGCGGTAAGATGACATGCTCAGCGATTAGAAAAGTATCCCATTTCTACAGTTCCCAAAATAAATGTGTGTGATGTTGGTGCTTTTCCTCACTCGTCCAATAATCTACTATTGTGTGTCTTCTGGGTATTCTTTATCTGTGAAAGATGCTGCCATGCCGAACCTATTTTTTTTAATTTGCCACCATTCCTTGCTGCCACGATTTGCTGGTCAGACTAGTTGTGACGATTAATCTGCAGGATCAGGAATAACTTGTGCCTCTGGGAGAGGATAGGTTAATGTATTTTTAATATGTTTTAACTGTTATGTGTTATTCTGTAAAGTGTCATGGTCCATATAGCCAGAAATAAAAAAAAAAAGAAGCGACTTGAATGCCACCCTAACCAGCTGGTTACTCACTGAGCCTGACCAGATAAGACGTCTTAAGAGGCGCAGAATCCTAGAACTGGATCAACTAATATGAAGATTCAGCCACAGATAGAGCGGTCTCTCGCTGGGAGCCAACTCTACACGCCATTGATCACGCAACATCTGCTCATAGTCCCCCGAGTCCCGACTGATCGCATGATAATAATAATAAAAAAAAAAAAAAAAAAAAAAAATTTTTTTTTTTTATTTTGGCTAATTTCTGTACTATTGACTTCTTTCTATTCTTAGACCGGACCGGGAGATGGTGACACAAAATATTAAGTAATTTGTACCAGTATGGCAGTTCTTCAGGGGTCTAATTACGGAATGACAAAAAAAGAAAATGATTGTCATAGCGCTGGTACCGGCGGCCCAATCGCGTGGGCGTTAATCGAACGTGTCAAATAACGAGTGTCGAACGATTTGTTCCACAAAAATGCTTGTATTTTCCGATAGTCGATAAAAAAAAAAGTAGGCGGTAGCGTAAAAACCCGGCTCGCACCTCTTGAGTTTTTCGAAATTCATGTGCGGTTTTTTTTTTGTTAGCTTGTTTTTGTGTCCCACTGCTGGGCAAAGGCCTCTCCTCTCTTGCTCCACTCCTGCCTATCAAAGGCGAGCTCATTTGAGCTTTACGGTGAAGGAAAACATCGTGAGGAAACCTGCACAACGAACCTGCGAAGCAATTCAACGGTGTGTGTGAAGTTCCCAATCCGCACTGGGCCCGCGTAGGAACTACTGCCCATGCCCTCTCATTCCGAGAGGAGGCCTGTGCCCTGCAGTGGGACGTATATAGGCTGGGATGATGATGATGATAACTCGAGCGCTGCTTTTTAGGGTTCCGGAACCAAAATGGCAAAAAATGAACCCTTATAGTTTCGCCATGTCTGTCTGTCTGTGTCTGTCTGTCCGTCCGTCAGCGGCTTTGCTCAGGGAATATCAATGCTAGAAAGCTGTAATTTTGCACGGATATATATGTAAACTATGCCGACAAAATGGTACAATAAAAAATAAAAAAAAATTGTGGGGTGATTTTTTTTTTCTCATCCAACCCTACAGTGTGGGGTATCGTTGGATAGGTCCATTAGGGGTTTGCTAAGACAATTTTTCGATTCAGTGATTTGTTTGCGAAATATTCAACTTTAAAGTGCAAATTTACATTAAAATCGAGGGTCCCTCCCCCCCTCCTCTAAAATCTAAACCGGTGGGTGGAAAAATTTGAAAAAATTCAGGATGGTAGTGAGTATATCAAACTTTCAAGGAAAACTATAACGGTCAAGTGTTCTTAAGAATTATTAGTAGTTTAAGAGTAAATAGCAGCCTAAGGTATAAAATATACCTAAACTATGGAAGACTCCGTATAAAATACGAAATCCTTAGAAAAAAATTACTTAATTTTTTCGTAATGGCTACGGAACCCTATTTCGGGCGTGTCCGACACGCTCTTGGCTGGTTTTAATGTGGCTTAAATAGCATCTAACTCCTAATCCTCATTTTGACAGCTGTCAATTCTATCATTTTAATTTGGTGCGGTGCGGTTTGCGGCTTGTCTGTTTTCTTTTCTATTTGCCAGGTCAGGGTCGTAGGTTATAAATAAAACGTGGAGGTGATCTCTAATCAAATTCAATTACTACCTACAACATACGAAAGTTTAACCCGCCTGCATTCACATAACACGATCACTATGAATTGGGACCTAAAATACGGAGAGTTGTCGAATGACAAAGACTTCGTGGGAAACTGCGAGAATCTCAAGCAAAATCTGATGGAGGTACAAGAAGTTTTAGACCAGCTGCTGCCTTTAAAGGAACATTACGACAAGTTGACGCTGCCGGCACAAATAGAGTTAGATCTGTTCCTGGCTTTCACCCTGACATCGCTGCATTGGATCCATTTGCGAATAAAAGGTTCGGATCCAACGAAACATCCAATCAAGGATGAGCTGCTCAGAATCAAACAGACGATGGTTAAGTGGCAGGAAATAAAAGATCGAGATAAACGGCCTATTGTAAATATAGATGCAGCTAAACGTTTCGTGCGCAGCGGGCTGTATGACCCATACAAAGGAGTTGGTCAGCCACTCAATAAAAAAATAAAATTCAGTGATGACGAAAGTTAATTAAGTCGTAAATAGTCACCTAACATTTAAGACTGAGTGTTGATTATTGAAGTGTAAGTCTAATTTTGTTTCTGATGTTCAATGGTTATTTAATTTTAAAGTAGGAATAGCAAGCACCAGTGTGTATAAGTATTTATCTAAATGGGTAGTGATTTCCTTTGATGACATACTTTTTTTATCCATGATTACCTCATTATAGTCTAAATCAGAGGTTCCCAAACCAAAAAAGGTTTTTTCTCATAGACTACTTTCAAAGTTTTACTGCTGCTACATTTCTACTGTATTCTCCAAACTCCTAAAACCCTTTTTTTCTCTGGGGGTCTGGGGGGTCCACCTGGAACACTGGGAACCTCTGGTCTAGCTTATTATTGTGACTACACTTTTGTCCTGACTCCTAATGTTTTTTATAGATGAACCTAGTTAGTTTTTGTTTGGAAATTAAATCAACACATGAAAAGTTTTGTGAGGACTTGCAAGACTTGCTCTTATGAGTGAAAGGAGAACAGCAATACAGTCAAAACCATTTGTAAGGACATAGAAGGGACAGTAATATTTGGTTGGTAAACATGGTTGGTTGTTATACCTACCCAGTGTTATTTAGGTATATCCTCATGGGCCCTCGCATACTTTATAAAGGACCAATTAACACTAAGAATAACAGCCGAATGTAATTCATAAAGTACAAATAGTTCATTGAATAAAGAATCTTAAGAATTTTGAAATAATATCCAAAATAATGGTATAAGTAAAAAAGTTAGGTCCCAAGAGGATATAAGATTGTGTTGGGACTTTTTTCTTGGTTTTTACGTGTGATATGTCGTGATTATAACTGGTGTTGCTATAAATGTTTTTGACTGCATTTTCTTGCTGTAAGCAAATGTTGTTCACAATATGAAAAATGATTGTAAAATATAAATTAAAATTTAGAATAATAACATATCCATTATTGATAAACTCATCAACATACTTGTTATTGTGACTCCAGTTTTTTTTTATCTATTATTTTAACAAGGCTTAAGTACACTAAATGTGACTATGTCAGCCTCCAGTTATCATAACCAATGAGTGTATCTTATTCAAATTGGTTTAAATTTGATTGTTCATCAAATCAAAAATACATATTATTATTTTGATGAATGTTTATGAAAAAGTTGCTCATGCCACACAGTGTTTGTATTGATATACATGCATCAGCTCTAAGAGCTGAAAAGTGTAGTATTAACTGAACAAGTGCAATAAATAATTGCTTTTTGTTGGCTTTGTTGAGTAACAAATACTGCTGAACAGACTGTCTGCTTGCTTATGTCTATGTGTGTGGCAACAAGTAAGTATTACTACTATGGTTAAGTATCTCATTTATTCACACTTGTTCTTCAGTACTACAGAGCTGTACGGTCATCATTATAACATTGGAGCTTCTATATATACAATGTAGGTACTCTATGATTGGATTGGAGCTGTGTGGGTAATAAAAAATATTTGAAGGTTGTTCAAGTATTGGTGCTGACCAAGGGGGTGGGGGACCTATGCTTAGGCATAGGCATATATAGCTCCGTGAACTAAAATGTGATTAAAAAAATAAAATATATATTCTATAGATTCCTTAGTTTTCTAGACTTCTTCTGTTTCTCATGAAAACCAATAAAGAAACCATTGTTCATAGCATTGGGGGAGTTTAGAACTTTGTCTACTTTGCTGATAAGGTGGTGGGGAGTACTTGAATGTCCCCTGAATGAGAATATATTGTTGTCCATCACGAAAGTGTGTTCAAATATTTTTACCCCCAAAACCAATACAGATGTGTAATAAGTTTAACTTGTATATCTGTGTCTGGCATTGTATCTGATAATTGGATAAACTGATTTTGGTCAGATTTTTTTGAGCACCAGCACAGCTCCATTGTTTATGATAATGACTGTACTTTTTGTAGTAGTTTATAATTAAGATATTGATAATTATTTTTATATTAAAGTAGGTGGATCTCACTCATGGCATAACAATAGGGACTACCTAAAAATTTAAAGGCAGATGAGCTATGCCCTCTGCATAAGTATTTTGTTTTATGAATTGTGTCAAATTATACATAAGAATCAATGACATGCAAGAATTTTCTTTCATAAGCCATTGATATGCTCAAAAGTGAACATTTATGTTTGGATGTCAAAGACAAAGTACAGTTTTCATTCTCAAGGTCATGTGGTTTGTTCAATTATTTCAGTATAAAGGTTTTTAACAGCAGTAGAGTAAATTTATAGCCATATGTTTCCTTTCATTAAATTTGTTTGAGAAGTTACTTGATATACAAAACATTATGCTTGTTTTTTAGCTTACAGCGTCATGTTCAGCATATTGTGATTATGTATGCCTTAATTACAATAAAACCACTTTGTTGATACAATTGTTTTTATTCCAACAACATTAATATCAGATCAAAAATGCATGAAATTATTATGGGAATGTTTCACAAGACAAGCATGGCTAATATAATTATAATAATTCATAAAAAAGAATGTTCAGTTTCCTATAATACCCTTATAAACCGTCAAGCACATAAATACTTATAATATAACTAATAAATAAATATAACCAACATTTAAGTAACTAAGATGCATACATTGGCTAGTCATTTGATCAAACTTTAATATCAACATAATTAATAAAATGGCACACAATTGGCATGCTTCTAAAATTAAACTGAGCCATTAATGTCCCTGCCTAAATTATTAAGTATAATGCAAGTAAAAAAAATATTGTTCGACTGAAAAGAATGACTTAAATTCACTTCTGTATCTGTAAGACTAATCCTGCTGCTGATATGTTATCTCCGGCGCCTGCTGTGAGCTGCGCTTCCGTGCATATCAGGACAGGAGCCACGCATATCTCTACTTTATCACCATCCAGTGTTTCGTCCCAACACGCTACTGGTTTTGTTGGCTCTAAGAAAACTCTGCTGTTGTTGTCATTCTCTGTAGTAGTTGCAAAGCTGTCATCAAGCAATAGCTTTGATTTTTCCAGTGAAATTGTTGGTGCGTTGCAGACATACCTATGAGCAGTCAAGGATGCTTTAGCTGTGGCTGCAGCTGTCCTTTTCCAGTTTGAATCTTTAACAGTCAATATTGCTTGGTAAGCTAAGGTGTGTACATGAATTCGTGTTACTTTCCTGTTGCTATTGTGTTCTTTGTTTTTCAGTCTGATCATTTGGAATGTTTTCCTCATCTGATCCAATGCTGTGGCCACTCTTGGGTTTGAATCTGCTACGTAACTGACATTTCCGTAAAGGAGTAAGTTGTGCAGGTTTGTTAATTCCTGCTCATTCATGCCTACTGAATCTACATATGGCAGGACTTTGGATTCTAGGTGAAGGAGCAGTTCCAGGTCAACATAACTGGCCATTTCAAAATGAACCAATGTTTCAAGAGGCTGAGACAGGATTTGTTTTTTGACTAGCTTCAGTCTGTCAGCTCTTAAATCTGGAAAATATTAAAGTGAATATTTAGTGGAAAGGTAATAAATATAAAATAAAAATATTTTTTCTAATTTAGTTCATCGGATGTTAGGTATAGGGCAGGTCTACATGCAGGATAAATATAGCAATACATTATTGGAAATCAAAAATTTTATTTCCTGTTAAATGACACATATATTTAAAATAGGAATTCATACAGCGACTGTGTAGTGCTAACCATTAATGAAGGTCATCTCTCAGTCCCCCCGAAATCTTATTTTATACTTCTATGTTAATGGTCACAACTTATGAAGTGCACATTGCATTAGGCATTCTACTTGTAATCCTTACTAATATTATAAATGTGAAAGTAACTCTGTCTGACTGCTACCTTTTCACGATTCAACTGCTGAACCGATTTAGACGAGATTTGGTATGGAGATAGTTGGAGTCCCGAGGAAGGACATAGGCTACTTTTTATCCCAGAAAAATGTATAGTATCCACAGGATAGCGATAAGTGAATTCTAAGCAGACTGAGTTGTGTGCAATAGCTATTTAATCATAAAATACCTTGTTCATCGTCTTTTTTAAAAGGATAGTTATCCATCATTTGGAGACCACTGATCACTAACAGGTCAGGGTTGAACTGTGGCAGATGTTCATCAAACCTCTCCAGAGAGCTCAGCAGAGGGTTGTTCAGGTCATTGTGAATAATATATCTATTAGCCCGAGAGGCTTTCAGTCCACCAAAAGTTTCATCAGCCTTATACTCTAAAATCATGTGAATATCATCTTTGACTTTTTCATTGGCATCTGCTCCTACTATTTTTATTTCTTTTGGAATATATGATTTGAGTTTGGAGCTCATTTTCCCAGCCAGGAGTACTTTCCAGCCTTCCATGTAGAACCGTTTGGCCATGAGCGGAGCATTGCCTCCGATGGACCATCTGGAGCCTTCTAGTTTCAAGGCTCTTTCTACAATGTCATCATAAAGCTTGCTGTTGGAGACGAATCGCCTGGAAAATAAAATAAAATGCTTAGACTTAATGGCCACAAATATTCATGGATTATTGATTACCACTGATTTTGTTTCATGAATAAAATTAAGTTTACATGGCAAAGTCGAAAAACACGTCACGCGAACGCATGTTAATAGAACGTATAGCAAGGTCTCATTAAAAATTCATAGATTTCTACTTACTCGGCGGCAGCACCGTGTTTGAAGAAATACGCGAAACTCTTCACCAATTCCTCCTTGCTCTTTATTTCGCTGAAATGTTCTGGTTCCCCTTTAAGGTCCCTGTGATTTAGGAGTAGAGTTGCATTCACGAAAATGTCGTGGCAGGCTCCATAACCGAGTGCAACTTTCGGTTGGAAGTTCCCGGAGCCTACCTGGTTCTGGCTTTCAAGGATTAGCAGCTGCTCCCTCATGGGGTATAACCTCACGTCTCCAATATCATTTTTACGATAATATACCGCGTATAGCACTATGCAGAACGACAAAACTGAACCCAACTTGATGGGGGTACCAGCCATTTTAATTATCAATAAATTAACGTGTACGTTTCAAACTGGAATGCATGTGAGTCTTAATATATTGTTGATCTACGTCACCTCATTTTATGACTGGTGTTTAATTTGTATTAGCTTCGCGATAAAGATTAAGTCGACCTATTAAAAATATCGGCCCGTTACCAATCACCCGCCCGAGTGCAGTGGCAGTGAAAGATGACAGTGAGTGACAGTGATCAGTATGACATGACAAGTAAACATCAATGTTGGCAGTTACATTCCATTCTCTGCATAAATTTTTCACAAAATTCGGTTTTTTGTTGTAATGGTATACCCCCGGAAAATAATCAAAACAAACACTGGATGGACGTAAATGATTAAATAATATTTATATACCTAAATAAAAAGCGTTCGCAGCAGAAGTAAGTTAAGTTATTTATAAAACACAACTAAACACATAACATAGGTTTGACATCTGAGTGCCTACTCCGAAATTCGAAAATGAAGTTCGTATCGTACCGTCCCTCTCACTCTCGTATTAAATAGTATAAGTGTCAGAGGAACGGAACGACACGAACTTCGATTTTCGAATTTCGTAGTAGCCCCGCAAAAGCGCGGGAAGGGAAGGAAACGGTTTTTAAATGTTCTATGAATAGAAAGGCAAAGGTGTAAAATTATACAGCCTAAAGTCCAGTACGTAACAATAGGAACCACCAGGCATTCCATCACATAGGTTTAATTCAAAGACAGTCTTTATTTCAATGAAAATAATACTTTGCTGCTCTGTCATCATTCTTGTAAAACAGATACGCTTGTGCGAAACATTTACGAATATATCTTCTTGCGAAAACCCACCGTCCTCCTGTCATCGGTTTTATCCTATGTTTTCATTGGAAAGAAGACATACAGTGCGTTACTAGCAGCCTAGGTTTTTTTAAAGGTAGGTTAAAGTAACGTATTTCTGTAACTTAAACATGCTATTTTAAGGCTGCTATTTTAAGCTTATGGATTTTAAACTTGTATAATTTTTAGTTTAGTTTCTAGTCTAGTCACACTAGGCCCGCGAAGTCGAAGTTCCCAAGACGATCCCATACTTAGGGCTTATGGGAACGGAAGCGATACATGCCTCGGTACCGCTCTTATTATGTTTTCACCGACTTTTCACGTAAATAGCTTATGCAACTTTGATAAAATGAGGCAATAAAATGGTTTTCGCAAACCCGTGTGGAGGGAGAGCGACATATAGAGAGATCTCTCCAGGCAGAAGTTATGCCTGGGGACCGAAGGAAGGACGTTGTAATGTAGTACGAGTATACAGAATGGAAGAAATCTATGGGCTCTATGGAGGGCAACTACCTTAAATCCTTTAAAATGAAACAAAACTGCATTCAAATAGATATGTATCTTCTAAACTTCGCTTGTCTCACCCGGGAATCGAACCATCTAAAAATTAAAAAAAAATAAACAGTCGCTATTTTACTATACGAATCGATAGGATTATTGTTCAGGCTAAAATGTGTGAAATAAACATTTTTGTGTTTAGAAGAATTTTGAATGTCAGTACAATTAGCTAACTAAAGGATTATGATAGTTGCCCTCCAGGGCCCATAGATTTTTTCCACCCTGTAATGCGTTCGAGTTGAAAAACTTCGATGGTGCGATGTAGGGATTCGTTAGGATAGTTTCGATAACTATTTGCTCACTTAAACCAATTTTTTGTTTGTCTGGACTCCAAAAAAAGTTGAATATCGTGCCGCCCCGTTTCTTGCAAATACGGACACGAAATACGACAGTGCCTCGTTACTTGATTACAATGGACACCTACGCAAGGCCAGCTTACATTGCTAACTTAAACGTGCAGGCGCCGAATCATTCAAGCTCAAGCAAAGGTTATTGACCACCAAACTAATAAGAGGTTACAAATTGTTACCGTGCACATTTCATTGCACAATGGATGGCACCATTTTGCGAGGTTTTATTTAATTTCATCTGTACTTAATCAGATCTTAGAAGTCAAATCTGACCCAGTTCCAATGGTCAGAGTGATGTGAAATTTGGCTTTATTTTCTAAATCCGGTGATAAGCAATATATATATATATTTTATTCGACTGGATGGCAAACGAGCAAGTGTGTTTTTTTTTGTAAAAACATACTTTCCGCTGATAATGGGTTTACATGTCCATATTTTCATAGGTTTTAGTGGATTTACATTACACCGAATTCTTTATCCTCAAGCCAGGGTATTGACCTACAGCATCCGCGATCCTTCCTTTGCCTGTCCGAGATAACATTATTTTGAGTCCGATTGTTTAGGTTGCGTCCTATAATTTCTTTACTAAATTGTATTAGCTTTTACCCGCGGATCCGTTCGCCGGTACTACTTATTAGAAGGCGTATCGTGCGTACAGTCGAGTTTATAAACTTGTGAGCAAAATTTTTATCTAAAACATCTGAACACGCTTCTATGCCGTTAACAATAGAGTTGTGTTCAGATATTTTTGATCAAATTTTTGCTCACATGTTTAAGAACTCGACTGTACCATCAGCCAAATATGTGGTCTACCTCCCTAAAGTTGATAATCGTTTGCATGTCAAAAAACAATAATGCCAATAGACGTGTTTGCCAACTTGAAAGTTCGACTTTAGCGACATATTCATTTGATAGGAACTTGTTTAAAAATTGATAGGCCACTTATTTGGCTGATGGTACCTATTACGTGGCCCAATAACTACTCATAATTCTTAAATTACCCATACATTTTTGTGTTAAAATTAGTCTGATATCGTAGATACTATGGCATGCATTGAAGGTGCTTTAATTGAGTTTGGCGTGCTGCTGTAGGCGCAAACTACCAGCTGCCTACCCTAGGATTGACCCAATGTACGTCAATGCATAGATACGCTATCTGGGTTAGGAAACATATATACATATGTGTTTGCTTTTATAGTGCTATAGCTGTTCCCGCGACTCCGTTCGCGTAGAATACTTTTATCGCTATCCTGTGGGAACTATGCAATTTTTCGGGATAAAAACTATCCTATGTCCTTCTCCGGAACTCAAACTAAATGTGTATCAAATTTCATTCAAATCGGTTCGCAGTTTAGACGTACAGAGGTAACAAACAGACTTACAAACTTTCGCATTTATAATATTAGTGGGTTTTAACCCTTCAACAATTGTATCACAAGACTCTTATTCCCACGAGACAGTGCCGTGGTAACATATGTTTGAGTGGTTCGAATAGATAATATTTTTGCATTTGACTCATACCAATTTGGGTCCTGCGAGCAATGTGCCCCGCCCATTGCCACTTCAGTTTCGCAATTCTTCGAGCTATGTCGGTAACCTTAGTTCTATTGCGGATATCATCATTTCTGATTCTATCCCGCAGAGAAACCCCGAGCATAGCCCTCTCCATAGCCCTTTGAGTGACTTTGAGCTTCCTTATGAGGCCCATCGTTAGCGCCCACGTCTCAGATCCGTATGTCATCACTGGCAACACACACTGATGGCCGATGGGGTCAAAAGGTTCTCGAATGGCGTCCGCGGACCGGGAGACGAGCTGTCGGTAGGCCTCCAACAAGATGGAGCGACGACGTGGTTAAGATCGCGGGATCGCGGTGGATGCGAAAAGCACAAGACCGGTCTGAGTGGAGAGCCTTGGGGGAGGCCTATGTCCAGCAGTGGACGTCTTTCGGCTGACATGATGATGATGATGATGATGAATTTGGGTCCTATTAGCTGCCCCTAAAATTTGCCAAGCTAGGCTCCAGCCTGCTGGCAAATGCTCCTTTGGGTCTCAGTTTCCATTCCACATAAGGTGGCCAGCGAGCTCATCTGCCTACTTAATATAATAAATATACCTACATATATAAGTTAGCTAGCACCTCACGACCCAACCCGCGGTTTCGAAAGCCAAAAAATATCTTCCACAAAAGGCAACACGGGCGACGACCTCCGAAAATGGAAGGACACGATGTGAAGAGCTTAACTCCCAAATTGCTTGTGTCGGGTACACCCATATTGTAATTAATTTTATGCCGCACGAGGCCTTTTTAGGGTTCCATTGTCAATAAGGCAAAAAGTGCAAAAGTTTCTTCACGCCAGTTCGTCAGCGTTTAGCTTAGAGACTAGTTTTTTTTATAAATAGGGGAAAAACGAGATGGAAAACAATCACCGCCACCCACGGACACCTTAGCACAAGTTGAATTACAGATGCGTTGCCAACCATAACGGCTGCATAGACATAAAGTATTTATGCCCTTGACTGTACCTACTTATAACAAATTTAACCAGGCATTTAGGCATTACCAGGTAATGGTTTAATTAATTATTTGTTTGTTACTTCTTCATCTCTAAACCGCTGAACCGATTTAGAAGAAATTCGAAATACATACAGATAGTTTGAGTCCCGAAGAAGGATATAGAATAGTTTTTATCCCGGAAAATTGCATTGTCTCAGAGATAGCGCTCAACGCATTTCCCGCGGATGGAGTGCTACGAGTAGTAATCAACATTGCGCTATACTGAACCCTACACTCCGCGTGGCTGGACACACACTTGATCAGCTTTTCGAGATGTGCTGGTACATTCTTGGAATTCGTATGTGGCTTATAGCACTTATGTCCGGAGCAGGCAGCGTAAGTTGCACACATTTAACTTCATTGAAAGAATTGTCAATTAGTATTCATTCGAGTAAGTTATTTCAATTGCACGAGTTGTACGTGCACCTACCTAGATTTGAGTGAAAATATTTTTACATACCTACAACATATTTTCGCAGTTTATTACAATACAAACAGTATCTAGGCGAACGAGTTTTGCTCAGGCTAAAACTCGATAATAAGCGTTTTCCCAGAGATAACACTCGCAGCTAGATCGATTTGTCATCCCCTAAAACCCCCACATACCAAATTTCATCGAAATCGTTGGAGCCGTTTGCGAGATCCATGAAATATATACGACGGTACGATATATTACGTGCGATTGTTAAGGCACCTAATTTTCCAGTCAAATAAAAGTACCTACCTACCCAAGTACATCTTAATACCTTTAGAGGAGCAATTCTTGTATATATATATATATATATAGGTATGTAGGTAGGTACTTTTATTTGACTGGAAAATTAGGTGCCTTAACAATCGCACGTAAACACTCCGTAAAAGACACCTTTATATCTTATCTCATATGTATCTAACGAGCTTCTTGTACTTATATTTGTATGTTTCTGAGGTTCTGGACAACGCACTAACGTTTGCGATAAAATTTAGTGTGTGGGGCTTTTCGAGGACGAACAATCAATCTAACTTGGTCTCATCGCTGGGAAAACGGTTTCCGACGAGTCACCTACCCAGTCAGCCAGTCACCCAGGTATTATGAACTAAATAGCTATTAACATAACAAAGTCAGATATACTTATTACGAGTATTGCATGACTACAATGATTATACTATTATTAATAATTTTCATTTTTTTTCTATTTTCATTTTGTATTAAAAAATAAAATTAAAATAAATATCATGGGACACTAGACACCAATTGACCTAGTCCCAAACTAAGCAAAGCTATGGATACTAGGCAGCGGATAAACATACTTATATAGATAAATACATACTTAAATACATATTAAGCATCCAGACCCGAGAACAAAAATTCGTGTTATTCACACAAATATCTGCCCCGGCCGGGAATCGAACCCGGGACCTCAAGCTTCGTAGTCAGGTTCTCTAACCACTAGGCCATCTGGTCGTCAAACTTCGTCAGTTTTGGTCTGGTGGCAAAGTAATTGTTTTAGTTCATTTACAACCCTAAAAGGCTTCGTGTACCAGTATCACACATAAAAAAAAACTCGTACACATAAAAGGTGTCCCAGAAAACAATGGACACTCGGCTAGCAGCGATAAACGTTTTTGGACAAAAAAAAACGTTTAACGCGTAAAGTGCATCCGAATATGGCGCGGTTGGTGACGAGATGAAATCTGCGCGGGCGCCGTACCTGCGACCACCAACACTAGGGACCTAGGATCCAGAATTTTTATCATGGAACTTTACAATAGAATATCTCAATCTTCTTCAATTGAACACCACATAAAATATATATTTTGTATAAATATGGTCAATTTGGTTTTACAAAATAAATAAATAAATAAATATAAATATCACGGGACACTTCACACCAATTGACCTAGTCCCAAAGTAAGCAAAGCTTGTACTATGGATAGTAGGCAACGGATAAACATACTTAAATACATATTTAACATCCAAGACCCGAGAATAAACATACATATTATTCATACAAATATCTGCCCCGGCCGGGAATCGAACCCGGAACCTCAAGCTTCGTAGTCAGGTTCTCTAACACTTGGCCATCCGGTCTTGGTCGTCCGGTCGTAAATAGTGCTAATGTGTAGTGACATGTCTAATCAGACAAAATTAAAGGCGGTAACTACTACTAAATAGTACAGTGACACTCGGACGTTTACATATTACAGAATAGTGCACTTTACAGATAAGAGAACATAGGTATTAAATATATTGACCCGGATAACTCACGTCTTAAATCGAGTTTAGCCCGACATGCCCGGCATGTGTGATGTGTGGGCGGGTAGTTGTGCGCTGGTGTCAGTTTCGTCGGGTAGTCGCGCGAGCAGAGCGGCGGCGCGCAGTGCGCGTGTTGCAGCAGCCGCCGAGTCGCGTTGCTCCTAAGAGGAAGGGCTACGGATTAGTCCGAAACATGTCGGGCTAAACTCAATTTAAGACGTGAGTTATCCGGGTCAATATATTTAATATGAGTGAGTCCTCCCCCTCTTGTTCTGAGAGGAGGCCTGTGCCCAGCAGTGGGACGTATATAGGCTGGGATGATGATGATGAGTGAGTCTCACGGTAGTTTCATGTACAAAATAAGTTTAAGGTAGCGCCGACTCTGGGGTAGGTAGAGCAACAGAGTGCAAAATAAAATTTTGATGGCGCCCTTTTAGTGGATTTTTAGAGACGCGGGAGCGGTGTAGATAATCTCACTCTACATGATCAATTGCTAGACGAATGTTACAGTTTCCTAGAAACCACTTAACCAGAAATCCACTCCAGAAAAGCCAGTAACACTTATGGTTAAGTAAGTACTAAATACATGATAGTTTTGTATTTTGACATAGTGAGCGTATTCGAAAAATCTTTTTTTTTGTTGAGTGTTTTTTTATTTTTGACTATATCTATAATGTAATTGATTTTGTTTTATTTATTTTGTTTGTAACTTTATTTAATGACCGTCTTCAATTTAATTTAAATTGATTGATTTATAATTTTCTTTTATATAATTTTGTAATACCTACTCGCATTTATTTTTAATTTTTAAATATTGTACACCATGAAAATTGTAGACCATGAAAGGATACACCAAAACACGAATATCATATTATATACCTGTGGTCAGGTCATGCCATGCAATAAACGATTTCATTTCATTTCAGTGTCTAGAATCGCCACTTTCCCTACAGCGAGCTCCATGTCCTTAATGGACATCGTCACGAATTTCGCACAAATTACATAACACTCAGAGGTTAAATCCACGATCCACTGCTTGAGAGCAACGCGGCTCTAGCCCTTGATTAATGTAGAGCAACATTTTCTACATCGCTTCCGAGCCTCTCAAATGGCACCATCAGACTTAATTTTGTACTGGAAATTGAATAATTGGCGCCCCTTGCCATCTGGCGCCTAGGATCACCGCTCCTCTTGCTCTACCCCTGGCCCTTTACCACGAAGTGCAAAACTCGAACTTCGTATGTTGCCTTCCCTGCCGCTTATGTCATTTAATACGCGAGTGCAAGGGACGGTGCGATACGAACTTCGATTTTCGAGTTTCGTAGTAGCCCCTCAGGGCCGGCGCTACTTGAAAGTCTATTGGAACCTAAACTAACCTTACATCCGCAAAGCGTGTAATAAAAATAATGTAATATTTGAAAAACTAAAACAAGTACCTAAACAAAAGCAAGGACCTGGTATTTTAGACACATAAAGCGACTCGAACCCAAAAAAATGTTGTAGTTTTTGTCCGTCAGTGTATTTAAGTTCACAGTATATGTAGCCGTCGGGTCCGGGTCGTCTGAGTCATGGGGTCAGGCTTGCCAGCCGCGAGCTGCCCAGTGTTGCCATACCAAAATAAAGGTGAGATGCATGGCGTAACGTTAAAACCTACTGAAAAATTACTCGTAAGTAGGTACTGTTCATTTAAATCTTTCGAAAACATCTGTGGAATTTAACTTCAAAATAAAAAGAAATGAAAAAATGAAGGAAATCTATAATCAAGACTTTAATTTTTTCACCTTCTTTTCTCCAAACACACCCGCGAATCTCAAATATTTACAGTTTCAACAGGAGTTAATTTAAACCAAACGATCATTCGACCAAACCTACATTTAAAAAAATACCACAATACGAATTTTATTTAGGTAAGATTTTTTTAATATAGTAATTAAGAAAACCTTTTTTAGGAGTCATTAAAAATAATGCACATACAATTAGTAATTACACATAGCTCGATTTATCACACTTATTATTAAGAAGCATAATGGGATCGTCCTCGGTCTGGTGGTTGCTTCTGGTATGTCCGAAGTTCGATGCTCGGGCTAAACGGAGCGAGACGAACATTAGTATTAAACTTAATATTCTAAAAATTTTATCATTCGAAATCTTGATCAACTGTAAAATTCCCTTATTAAGAAAAACTTAAACCGTAAATTTAAAATTTCTTCCAAAATAGGTTCCAACTGCTGAAGTTACTTTTGAGTTCTAGACTTCTGGACTGTTTTTGCCTTTTTCGTTTTCATTCAAAGATTTTTTAAGGCAGTCTGGTTTTTTACATTTTTTATATATATTTTCTTGTTTCATACTTACAAATAGGTAGCTTAAAAGCATTATGTTGGTAAGTATTATGTGGAATTAATTATAAAATAATAACCTCCAAATTTTTTTTTCGTGGACGCCATTGTGATATTTATGTTATAGGTACCTATACAGTGTTGAAAAATAAGTCGGGCCCTGGATGGAAACTACCTTAAATCCTTGAGTCGGCTCATTTCATTTGGCTCAGGTATTCTTCATGGATATCTTGTACGACAGACGAGATTAAGACCAAATGTTTGTTAGAGAAATTTTATTCTGAATAATAATCGATTAGTATAATAAAATAGCGTGTTTTTTTAATTTTAGTTGGTTCGAGTCCCGGGCGAGGCAAGCGAGTTTTAGAAAATCTTTGAATGCAGTTTTGTTTCTTTTTAAAACTAAAGGAATGTCTCCTTTAAGTAAAATGAGACAACTTAAGGATTTAAGGTAGTTTCCCTCCAGGGCCCGATTTATTTTTCCACACTGTATACCTACTCTACGTCATTCCGACAGTTTGACAAATGAAATGATAATGCCCAAAACACGACACCCTGCTGGCATATCTATTGCTAATGACAAAAGATCAAAGATGCCAACTATTGGGACAGTGAACGAGCACTCGTGCGTTTACCTTACCTCATATTTTATATTCAAACCGTTCAACCGTTTAGGCTAATACAGTGTAAAGATATAGATATACATGTATAACGCTCGAAGAACATACCCCCCTTCGGCAGTCGCGTATAAACATGACATTGGCTACCATAATTAGCAGAAATAAATACCATACCCAGCAACTATGCAACTAAAACTTAATGGTTCCCGATAGTGCTCCGCGAGTGAGCAAGTGACACAGAATCAACACTAATTGGCTGTAGCGCCAACAAGCTCGAACATTCTTATAAAAACACAACCATAGTAAATCCAATAAATGAATCATGTTACATATTAACGCACGTGAACACACACACACATGCACGCACGCACAAAGTTTCACATTTGTAATATTAGTTTGCCCGTGTCCTGCTCGGTTTTAGAATCATCATCCCAGCCTATATACGTCCCACTGCTGGGCACAGGCCTCCTCTCAGAACAAGAGGGCTTGGGCCATAGCTCCCACGCGGGCCCAGTGCGGATTGGGAACTTCACACGCACCATTGAATTGCTTCGCAGATTTGTGCAGGTTTGCTCACGATGTTTTCCTTCACCGCAAAGCTCGTGGTAAATTTCAAATGTAATTCCGCACATGAATTTCGAAAAACTCAGAGGTGCGAGCCGGGGTTTGAACCCACGACCCTCTGCTTGAGGGGCGATAGGTCAAACCACTAGGCCACCACGGCTTTTTTAATAGGTTTTAGAATAGGACGTACCCATTTCTTCCCAGGAGTGTCATAAAAGCGACTATGGATGTGTGTTGTAAGACCCAGCATTGCGATGTGGATTCTGTGGAAAGCAAGTGGAAACCACCGCATTATTTTCCCAAGAGTCGTCCTGAAGGTTCACTGCTGATCCTCAGACAACAACCACGACCACTCTGCCAAAAGTGTAGCGATTTAGAAGGATTACTAATACCATTCGAAATTGGTATTTATTCGTAAGGTAAACGTCCGAGTGCTAATGCCCAATAGACGACACTCTGTTGTCATCTCTATTGCTAATGGCATAAGATTAAAGATGCCAACTATTGGGACAGTGACGAGCACTCGTACGTTTACCTTATATTGCCGCAATAATACAACTGAAATAAATATTCTTGTATAGCACAAGAGAAATCTCTCTCCAGGCGGATGTTGGACGTTTAACTATTATTACTATCATCACAATTAAATTAACTAGTTAACAAGATGGGTAGATTAGATACTCTGCTTTTAAAGTCATGTGGGGTAACGTACGCTGTGCGCTGATTTCGGACTGAAATGTACTTACCCACTACGTACGTTAAGTTAACCCCACATGACATTTTGCAGGTGGTAGGACCTTGTGCAAGCATCTTGCTCGCTAATCCTGCCGTGAAGCAGCAGTGCTTGCATTGTTGTGCTTCGGCGTGGAGAGTAAGACAGCCGGTGAAATTACTGGCACGTGAGATATCCCATCTTAGGCCTCTAGGTTGGCAACGCGTCTGCAATACCCCTGGTGTTGCAGATGTTTATGGGCGGTGGTGATCTCTTACCATCAGGAGACCCACTTGCTCGTTTGCCACCCAGTCGTATAAAAAAAATTACTCTATTTTAACTTTAAAGCTAGATACACACTGACGGCGGAGGCGGAGCGGTGCGGCGCGGCGCGGAGTACTGGTTGTAATATTCGAGCTAACATGAAAAAGGACACAGAGAATAAGCGTGGCGCGGTATTCTGTGTGGCCTCTTTCACGTTAGCTCGAATATTACAACCCGCCTCCGCGCCGCGCCGCCTCCGCCGTCAGTGTATTTCTAGCTTTAAGTTTTTAAACACTTTTCGCGGCAAACGCGGTGACTCGAGTTCACGACAAACGTCGTGAAATTGACCGTTGTTTATAGGCCTGTTTATTTATACTGTACGAGGTTCGTAATTATCCAATAAATGCGTCTATAATTATTTAATCGAGGACGCTACAATTGGAAAATACTATGGGAAAAGATATGGCCAAGCTATTGCTGTGAAACGTTTAACAAACTTCAAAGAGGGTATCTTAGAGAAGATCCTCTTCATTGGTTTTATTCATACCTACTCGCGTCTACTTGCTGAGCTGAGACGAGAACACACTGAAAGCAACAAAAAATAAAGTTGGGGTTAGGAATCGATCTCAGTTTCTACATCATTCCGTAAATCCTGCATAATAGTGGGTACACCATCTTGAGCGATTAGTATGGATTCCAGAATCTCGTTGTAAGTAATTTGTGATTAAAAATGTGAACAAAAACATTAAAAAAAATAGTGAAATCAAAAACAAAGATAGCCATGCCTGGCCATTGACTGGACTGGGTGGACATATTTGTTACATTACATGATATTATATTTGTACCGAGGTCTTGCTGATGAAATGGTTACAAAAAGTAAATTGGTCTCATTAAGATTGGTTTCTTGGAATCTTTTTGTATTTTTTATTTCAATTCCAAATTTTTACTTTTACGGTCATCCCGTAAAACCGAAATTGAAAATACAAACTGAAATATAGATGCACAGAAAAAACAGAAAAATAAGACCATCACTGGGAATCGAACCCAGGTCCTCGGTAATCCGTACCGCGTGCTATACCGCTACACCACTGATGGTCAACAACCACCAGTGCACCTGGGTTCGATTCCCAGTGATGGTCTTATTTTTCTGTTTTTTCTGTGCATCTAAATTTCAGTTTGTATTTTCAATTTTTAAATTGGTCTCGTTAGAAGCTTAATATTTTAATGTAGATATTTACGATCAGTGGTAGCGGTCCGCATTAACAACGGTTCGAATGCAATGTATCGTTAAAAACTCAAGGAAATATGACATATTACCATTAGAACTCCAAGGAATGCGCTAAGCGCTTGTAGGACCGCTTTTTGTCTAGATTTTTTGAATTACATCTGACTCCTTTGCTGACCAAGTTAATAAGACAGACCCTCAATCACTTGTCAAGGAATATCTACCTTTAACACATTGTTGGTAAAGTTTAGGGGTGGTATGTTTAAGCGAAAATTATTCTTGTTACGTCGTTAGACCTTTGGCTAATGTCCAATTAGCGCAAACACTAGATTTTCTTCAATGAAGAGAGTTTCTGTTATTTTCTTCAGCCGGACTGGTTTATGGTGAGTGAATGAACTCAAGAATGAAGTCGGTCGGAACATAAGTTACGTTTTTGCTTGTTTGGAGTTAATTATTGTAGCTCAGTAGTGGATCCATAGCAGATCATTATCGCGGGTTAGTCTTACCCGGGCACTTGGATTTATAAAGTTTTTTGTGGCTTATGATTAAGTTATATACGAGACGTTGGATAGATTTACGACCAAATTAATTAAAATAAGACGACTAGTGCTTGGTTAGTTAGTACTTTGAATCCCGGTAGGGGCAACTTGAAGGTATGATGAATACGAATTTTGAATTTGAATTTGAATTTTGAATTTGAAGGTTTGTAGTTATGAGTTCTGTGTGTTTATAAATATCTGTTAGATTTTACCTGCGGCTTTGCTCGTGTAACCCTTTACTCTGGTAGTTGAAGTATTTTGAACATTCATACTGCTTTATGGCGTCCACATACACACACCCACACACACAAACATCACGCCTGTATTCCCAAATGGGGTATATAGGTAGAGCACACGAAACGTTACCGCGTCGGAGCCACTTTTAGCAATTTTAGGTTTTAAGTTTGACAAAAACGGTACAATAGTGACAGGTTGCTAGCCTGTCGCCTACGGTATACTTTAACCTATATCCTCAGTCGCCTCTTACGACATCCACGGAAGAAATGGACAGGTGTAATTCTAATCCGACACCACACGGGATATATTTATGGTGTCCAATAAAGAATATGTGTATTTTGAACATGAAACTACCGTGACACTCACTCATATTAAATATATTGACCCGGATAACTCACGTCTTAAACCGAGTTTAGCCCGACATGTTTCGGGCTAATCCGTGGCCCTTCGTATTCGGAGCAACGCGACTCGGCGGCTGCTGTAACAGCCTAAGGTATAAAATATATCTATACTTGGAATATTCCGTACAAAATACGAAATCCCTAGAAAAATATTACTTAATTTTTTCGTAATGGCTACGGACGGAACCCCATTTTGGGCGTGTCCGACACGCTCTTGGCCGGTTTTATTATTTTGTGAGCAGGTTCGATTGTTAATTATAGAGTGTTTTGTGTTGGGGTTTGAAAACGTAAAAATAATATACATTTCAGCCATTTTGAAAATCTCACGGCTTACAGCTCATGGAGCTAATTGTCAATTTACGCCAGTAGTTCCCAAACTTATTTTTCTCGTGGACCACTTTCAAAATTTTACTGGTTTCGGTGGACCCCCTGCTACTACATTTCTACCACATTCTTAAAGTCGCCAAAAAATAAAAATTGTGTCGCTTCTGAGTTCTGTCCAGTCGCTTGCCCTATTAAAATATTATCTGCTTAGTTAGGTACTTAAAACAATGTAGGTAGGCCCTTATAATAACTATGCTTACATTTTGGCTCTTTACTATCAAAAGCAGATAAATTTTCGTGGACCCCCATTAACATCTTATGGACCCCCATTTTTTGTTCACGCCTATGTAGACCCCCAGCAAGTCTCCCGTGGACCCCTGGGGGTCCACCTGGACCACTTTGGGAATCACTGATTTACGCTATTTACTTTTCGCAGTTTTACATTGTAATACTCTTGGTCGTAATACATGGACTCGGTTGTAATAGTTGGACGGAAAGAAGACGCGCTGGGTGAAGGAAAAAATCGTGGCTGCGGAACATCCGAGAGTGGACCGGCATCGCTTCCGTCGAACAGCTGTTCCGGCTGGCTGCTCATAGAGACGAGTACAAAAAGCTAACGGCCAACCTTCAGGATTGAAGAGGCACTGAAAGAAGAAGAAGAATACTTGCAACGGAGTCACCCAAGGGTCTACTTTAAGGAGCTTTTCCACCGGTGACGCGAGACAAGTCGGCGCGAGACGATAATGAGGGCTATCGCGAATGAATTCGCCACTAGAGGCGCTAGTGTAGCGTGAGGTCTCCGAAATGTCAAATCTCACAGTTTTTGGATGAGCTACGCGGGTTTATTTATAATTAGAATAATTTTGTGAATATTTTGCAATATCTGAAATTAATTATGGCAAATATGCGTTCGGGGGCAATGAATGTCTGTGTTTTGAGACAGTTTTGTCTTTCAGAAACCTTTGTCCTCCCTTTTTTCCGAACAAAACGGGGACTATGCAACACTGTGACATGCTCGAAATTTTTATGGTACGGTTTTAAGGTGTATGAAATATGATTTTAATCTAAACTTTGTTTTCACGCCCGTAATAACAGACTTTGAAAGCCATGCCATGCTTAAAAACCTTACGCAACAGTGCGCCACCTAGTGAGACAAAAAACGATAGCCCTCATTGAAATTTGTATGGCGAAATTAAAATCCTCTCTTAGAAGTGCGATATGAACATTTTTTTTTGTTATTGTAACAATGAACCGTATTGCTGCGTACATAGAGTCTTTATATAACTCTGCAACGGAAACACAATTCTCGATCTCGGTGGTAATTTTTGGTGGAAATGGGTCGGAATTTCAATTCTCCTTTCGCACGCCTCACTGGTGGAAATGCACCTTTAGGCACCAAGTAAAAATTCGTGCATAAACCAATACCCAGCATACAATTTCCAAGCAAATGTCACCTGTATATTCTAAAGCAAAGTTTATAAACTGCAACAGTTTACTTAAATCGTTAATTTTGATGTGAGCGGTTTCTTAGCCTATACAGGGTCCAGTCGAAACCACTTTAGCTTTACCCCTGCTTGCTTTCAATTGAACTTTACATCTAAATTTTAAGACTTAAATTTCATCGAATTGTTAGAATTGCTGGGTAATATGGCAGTGGTCTGTAGCAGGTTGGTTCCATCCTTTATATGGGAATTCTGCTTCATTCTAATGCGGGCGAGTTAGGTCTCAGTAATATGCAATGGAATGAGTAATGATTGACGACCTAGAAAGGTTTTGTTTATATATTTTAGCGAGGACTGGTTACTTTGTCTGGTGTACCTACCTACTGGAACTGCTAGGACAGGGAATGGTGTGGCATAGACCTGTTTAATATGGACCTTGTTCTGTTTATGCTAATTCAACGGCATCGCCTGTTTATGTTAGTATCTTAATCTTACTAAAGGTAGGTACTAGGTTATAAACGTGAAAGTTTGTGAATCTGTGTGTGCGTGGTGCGTATGTATGGGTGGAAGCTATACTTTCAAAATATTTGCCTATAACTGAACTGAACTCTACGCACATTCTTTATTTTAAGTTAACCTGCAGTTTGCAAGGAGACTGTAATATTTCACTTCTAACAAGCTATGACACAACCTTTCATAAAATAATAAACACATCACAACATTTTGAGATAACGATCAATAGCGACTTAATATCAACAAATCGTCTATATTTCACGTTCTAGCAAACACCATATCGGGATTATCGCCTACCAAATTAGCTTTGCCGTTGGTCAAACTAGTATTTCTAGCAAATTCTGTGTAATAGTACATGGTCAGTAGCCGCATTAAAAGTTTGTAGCTATAACTGGCTCCCGTGTTGAGCATTGAGTCACATTATCGCGGGGCTTTAATATTTTGAAGGATTCGTGGGTTTGTGCTGCACGAGTTGACATGGGTCGTTATGTCATCCCGCCTTTTAGGGTGTATCTTGACTCTTTGGTGAAGGATGTCATCACTAAAGCACGGTTTCCACCGCGAACGGACAGGGTCGTCTTAGGCTTGGGGCCCTGGGGCACATACTAAATTGGGGACTTTTGGAAAGTTATTTTATTTATTACACTCACATCAAATTATATGAGAGAGAGAGAGAGAGAAAGAGAGATATTTATTTACACATATTCGATACATCGAAAAAACACGTTAGGAAGAAATAATAATAAAAAAAAACATCGAATAGTATAAATTGGGGCCCACTCAGCATAATGTTGCGGCAAGCTATATGGGTAAGTATGATTAAGATACGGGATTTCTTTTGAATAAAATCTTTGATATATACGAGTAAGCAGGGATGATTATAACTTTTCTTCAGGATAAAATGAAAAAATAAGTGAAATTTGCCTTTCGGGGGCTCCCTATGCTGGGGGCTGGCGGGCGACGAGCGTTTCTCTGTTCATTGCACGACCGAGACGGTCGCCGCACAGTGCTTAGGCCGCTTGTAGACGTTGCCGGACTTACGGTGTTGTATGTGTATGGCTAAGTCGCCAGACAAGTGTCCGTTGCGTATACACACATTCATTGTAAGCAATACAACACCGCAAGTCCGGCAAAAAAAAACGGTCCGTTGTCCGGTGAAAACAACGGACGTCTACAAGCGGCATTGTTAGTTGGCAGAGGTTGGCACACTCAAAATGTCACTCAAAGAAATTAGGCTAGTTTCCTAAAAATGTGCGTAAATATCTAAAAGCGTGCATAAATATCTGATACGACTCTCGAAACTCGAAGTTCGTGCCGCACCGTCCCTCTCGCTCTCGTATTAAACAGTATAAGTGTCAGAGAGACCGCACGACACGAACTTCGAGTTTCGAGTTTCTACTGCCCTGCAGGTTAACAGGTGACGTTTTAAGGCGACGCGATGTGGTGATGTGGCCGAGCCCTCTCTTCTGATTGATGCAGTAAGTAATAAATGAGGCTAATTTACAAACTTCTGTAAACATTGTACATTTTCCGAGCATTGCGATAATATCTTGATTACACTAAATTAATCGTCATTAAATGGCGTTGGCGTCGTAACTTGGTCGTCAGTCTAGACAGAATTCCAAATGTAGTTAGTTACATTTAATAGGTAAATAGCGAAACCACAGGCCCGTGTTTTTTAGTAAATCGACTATTTTATATCTTACTTGCTTTTGCCCGCGCCTTCGTCCGCTTGGAATTCGGTTATCGTGCGCTGTTCCCTCGGGAACTGTGCATTTTTCTGCGATAAAAAATAGCCTATGTCACTCTGGCCCATAATCTATCTCTACGCCAAAATTATGTCGATCCGTTGCTCCGTTGTGGCGTGACAGAAGGAAAAACATACAAGTATTTGTTTGTTGTGTGTACACACACTTTCACATTATAATATTAGTACTTAGTACGGATAGTGGTAAAGGAAAATGGTGCGATCTTTCGGAAAGTTATGTTCTGTCCAGTCTTTTACGCCAATTAAATGCAAGCCTTGTCACAAAATATATAATAAATATACTAGTAAAAGCCTGGTACTCAATTATTTTACGTAATTCAAAAATTGTAACTTTTTTTTTACTGAAACTTCAGGAAACCTATCCAATTGCAACGTAAATGCCAACTGCCGTCTGCTCGCACATTTTCCATTGTAATTCCATGGCAGTCGGCACAACTGCACGCAAACTGCACGCTGGCTGCGATTGAAATGTATGGCCCGTCTACATTTGCGGTTACATTAGAATCCAGTCAGTCTGTGTACTCGCCCTTAGTTTTTATATTTTTTGACATATGATGCCTGTGTTTATGAATATGTAGGTCAAGGAGGCAACAGTGGCTAGAATTTTTTTAACAGGCTGTTGCATGAAAAGTATAAATCTCTGAAATAGTTGTTACAAGCATAAACCACGCTGCATTATTAAACTTTCACATGTGGTTTGTATTTTTTTTAGTTTGTATTTTCGATAAGAGTTTTCATATACAATGACCGTTCTTTTTGGTTTAGTTGGTTCCTCAAAACTCGCAATCATAATGATACCAATTGTGTTACATAATACCACTACCACTACAAGTATCACTACAACTACCACTACAAATACCACTAACATAATACATAACCATAATATTCTGCTATTCAGGACAGAGACAAATCCAACAAATTAGAAAAGATGATGATCGGTCCAGCCGTTCTCGAGTTATAAGTGTTCAAACAAACCCGACTTTGTTTTATTATTCGTAATATTTTAAGTCACCCGCTCTTCTCCCACTACTTCTTTATCTTACGACTATGACTTCAGTTCAGATTCAGACCAGATTATGTATGACTTCAGTTCCTAGGTTTGTGGATAAGTCCCGAAATTTCGAGACACCTGGGACTGACGATAAAGTCTCGTCTTAGTCCCGAGACTCAAAATTATTTCAGAGACTGGACGCCCTAGAGGTACACAGTGGTTCGCGAGCCACCGTGTACTTTTCGGAAACAAGCCACTGTTGACTCTGGAGCCGTTTTGTATTTTAGATGAAACTAGAAACGAACTGCATAACTAAGGGCTTCGAATTATCAGCCTACACTAAGAAGGTAAGATAGTCTTCAACAAAAACAGAAGAAATAACATAACTAGTACGAGTTAAGAAAAAAATAAAGTTAAACTTGCCTAAAAATGTAATTTCGGCAGGATGAAAACAAAAACGCATCATAACACATCCGCGTAGCGCCGGAGCAGCCGACTAACTAGTTCATACTTGATCGAGTATCGAACGCTTTCGTTTGATGTACAGGACAACTTTATAGCTCTTTCCCTTTTCAAAACAGCACCTTCGAGCCACTGTTCCCTTCGAGCCAGTGTTCCCTCCCTGACCTACTCATATATTCCATGAAGACTCCATCGCCCCGGTTGAAATTTTTGTGCTTTTTTATTTCAACCGCTTCACGTACCATTCTTGAGTAGAAATGACGTTCTGTGGAGATGATTTTGGGATTGTGAAGCTCGCAGACTGTGACTTCAGCCTACTGGTGACCACGGCCACTGTAATGTGGTTGAAACGTCGAGGTAAATATTACTCGTGATTAGCGTTACGTGACTCGTAATTAGCGTGATAAGTCCCGTTTGTGGTTTTCCTTAGGGGTGATAAGTACTTTTCCTTCGCATTTATATTATTACCTATTATTATTATTATTATTTAAAAAACGGGACCAAACGAGTAGTATACCCTCCCAAAAGTCCCAAATGAAACAAGAATGTTCCGAATTGAATCATAAATGAGTTCTGTGGTAACAAACATAATAAAAATACAACTGAATCGAGATATTCCCCACTTTCTTAAGTTGGTTAAAAATAAGTACGTTTTTCTCTACCCTACTTATTATCATCACCGTACTCGTCACCCTACCATAAAATGGATTTATTTAGTTAAACATTCAATGCAGACAATTGTTTTGTTACCCATGAGGCTTGGGAAAACAATACTTCAATTCACAACTAGATTTCAGCCTATTTATAGTAGGATGACAGCTTTTCGACACTCCATGTATGTGAGTACCTACACCTGTCTGTCAGTACAAAAGTCACGTTCCAGAATTCTTAGAATCAGGTCTAGGCCTTTTTCCCAATCATTCGACAAGCGTTCACTCCTAATACGACGTCAGGTGGACAAACCCTGCTACAACCAACTTTACTCTGCCACTCACAAAACACAACCCAAGGAATCATGATCTTAGAAGCTTGTCTATAGAGTCTGTGGTAGTTTGTTTTGTACCCATTCCACGTATGACACGACGTGTGCAAAAGCTCACGATAGATCATATTGTATTTCTTTATAAATGTTCAAAACGGGTCAAGTGCGTGGCAGGCATGCGCAGTAGGGTTCCGTAATTTGCCGCCACAGATTTGAAATATAATAGTATTTCAAGTCTGTGTTGGCCGCTAATTTTCTGTTTTGGTCGATCTTCACACGTCAACTTATGTAACCAGCTAATGTAAGTCTTACATTACTTGTATTGTGCTTTGGCGCTTACAGACTTTAAATTTTTCAAAGACCTATCCAACTACGAGTAGGTACCTACTCCTCACACCGTGGGTTAAGTATAATGGTCACCGCTCATTACAGCCACCCGGCACCCGATCAGCACCGCCTTGCCTCGAGCGGTTAGTTTTCTTCATATGGATTTGTATGGGTAAGCGCGCACTAAGTACATCAACTCCGTAGCGTCACCGGCTCACCGGATCGCCTCACTCGTGAGGTTGCCACGCGCGGCCGGCGAGAGGACCACTGTGATAGTCCACTGCTTACCGCCATAGTGACTACTAGGAAATTCGTGGACCACGCGAGGTCCACTCGTTGTCAACGCGGCGTCCACCCGTGAACCACCTGTCGACAACGAGTGGACGCCGGAAGTCGAGGCGGTGCTGGTCGGGTGCCGGGTGGTTCTAATGCGCTGTGACCTTAAATATAAAAAACACCTCCCTATTTTTACGCGTAGGGGGGCAGCTCGTGCTGTGTCAACTTTATATGTCGGTGTTTATAAAGTAACCGTGTTCTCTATTAGGTATGTTATACCTATACTAAATTACAGCTTTTTAATACAAAATTTATTTGAAATAAATCGCGAAAAATCAGACAGACAAGGTGAAACTACATAATACTTAACCTCCTAAAAACACCCGAAGTGGAGTTATCGGTGATTTAAATGTCATTGAACTCTCCAAGAAGTGACATAATTTTTTATGTTTATAAAACAAAAATTTGACTTGGCCCTTAAGAGGTTGGCTCTGTCTTTGACATTTTGACTTCGGAACCCTAATGAGCGCATGACCATATCGCGCATAATGGTTATAGGTTGCCAGTACGCCTTCGCTCAATTAGAAATTGTTTTGGGCGTGGGAATGAGAGATATTGGGCAAGGTAGAGATACGTAGATACTAACGTCTATCTAGAACTCTAGGTAATCAATATGAACCTAAGCGAAGTTTTTCTTTTTTAGTGTTGAAATCCTGAAATCCTAGGAGGTTGTTCCACGGACGAGCGCCTAGGACGGCTTTCTACTACAAGCAGTGCTACACAATGTGCATGAAGCTATTTAATAAATTGCCTCTAGATTTGCAGCAGTTGCCGTTTATTAAGTTCCGAAATAGCTTAAGAAATTTATTACGCAAGGATCAGTGTTATGATGTAAAAACTTTTCTTTCAAATAATTTATAACATTTGCACTCTAGTATTTGTTTTATATAATAAATAATACTTATAGCAGAATAAGTTCCGAACAGTAAGTTATAATTATAATCAACCATCTTTTTGATTGTATTATTCTGTGCAAATAAAGAAGTTTGAAGTTTGAAGTTTTTGAAGACGCAAAAGTTTCTGCGATAGAAGTTCTGATGCCAATGCGTGCGATTTGTTTTTGTTCTTATTTTAGGGCTCCGTAGTTAAATAGCAAGCTAAACGTTTATAGGCTAAGTTTGTCCATTCGTCTGAATGTTCATTTGTCTGTGGTTCATTTGACTGTCTGTGGCTTAGGTATTAGTTTTTAGTTTCATTCGTTTAGCATATTGTTCAAATGTTTTGAAATATAACTAAAAATTAAACACTCACGCGATAATGATGATGATAAAGAGTTTCAGTTTTTTTGGATGACCATTTTCATGGAAGCGTTCACTGTCCAGTCACGGATCAATTCCTGACAACGAAGCGTGCATAATTATTAGCAGGGCTACTACGAAATACGAAAATCGAAGTTCGCATCATACCGTCCCTCTCATTCTCATATTAAATAATATAAGCGTCGGCGAGACAGTACGATACAAATTTCGATTTTAGGATATACGACTCTATTTCTAGGGCCAGTACCTACGCCGTGTCAGATATTTTTG
This sequence comes from Choristoneura fumiferana, assembly GCF_025370935.1. Lineage (NCBI taxonomy): Eukaryota > Metazoa > Arthropoda > Insecta > Lepidoptera > Tortricidae > Choristoneura > Choristoneura fumiferana. The sequence goes on from NC_133478.1 coordinate 3,986,584, forward strand.
CACGCATCCGCTGTTTCTGTTGTTGTTGCTGTTAAGGGATGGGGCAATTAAATGTGACACAATCCAATTACTTGCAAAGAACTCGTAAGCGGTACGGTTTCAAAAATGGCAACATTTTTTCCGTTTCAGAACATTAATCAAGCTCCTCCTGTGATGTGACCCCAAAAATGCGTTTTTATACAGAAATGTCTCCTAAAGGCGGGTATAGACCATCCAACCAGTCTTTAATCTCGCTATAATAATATCAATATTGGTCGTGACATTAAGTATAAAGAATGCTTGTACGGCATGAACGGTCGCAGACCGCAGTGAAAAGGTTCCACTTTCTTCGACTCTACCTACTCGGATAATTCAATTTTGAAACGACTTGAATACTGTAAGTATGGATATGGTTATAGTTCTTTTTAATATGCAATTCTATTCTTTGTTCTGGACCCGTCCCGTGGAAGATTTTTTAAAATTAAATGATGGCGCCACTGTCTATGCAATGCAAAATGTTTGCTCTAAACCGAGCATTGTGTTACAATGTTTAGTTCCTTTTTCATCCGCTTTCTTTGTTTTAGGACCCACGTAGTTTTCGGCGATGGGCCGATTCCAGCATGCAGGACTGCCGGACTGGACTGTGAATGGTAGGCTTTAGCGCGGCGCCTCTAAACAGAATCTAGGTGAGGGTTAGGACATTTTTCTCACACTCTGCGCGACGGGCGCCGCCGCCCGCAGAGTCATACATAACATAAGGCTCCGAGCATACACATAACATGACATAATAGGTAAAATTATCTATTGATTTAACTCTATAACCTACTTACTCATACCGATGTTATTTATTTATTTATCAGCAATGCGCTGGCTCAAGAAAATGTAAAATATATTCAACTAGTTTGCTAATGTCGGTCTGAATTTGAAACAAAGGTCGGTTTTCTTTTTCTTTCTCATTTGGATCTTCATAAAAAAATCAGGATGGTAGTAAGTATATCAAAGTTATACGGAAAACTACAACGGTTAAGTTTTCTTGAGAATTATTAGTAGTTTAAGAGTAAATAGCAGCCTAAGGTATAAAATATGCCTAAACTTGAAATATTCCGTACAAAATACGAAATCCTTAGAAAAATATTACTTAATTTTTTCGTAATGGCTACAGAACCCTATTTCGGGCGTGTCAGCATGTGTGTTAGCATTTAACTGAAAGGGACCAATCGGGATTTTTTTCTTTCCTTCCAACTGGCTAAAATCAAATCAATTCATAAATGACTGACTTTTGAGATATCAAACAAAAAAATAGATCCGAATTGAGAACCTTATCTTTTTAGGGTTCCGTAGGCAACTAGGAATAGGAACCCTTATAGTTTCGCCATGTCTGTCCGTCTGTCTGTCTGTCCGCGGGTAAGCTCAGAGACCGTTAGTACTAGAAAGCTGTAATTTGGCATGAATATACAGTATATGGCAGTCACGCCGACAAAGTGGTAAAAGAGGGGGTGTTTTTTTTATCGACAAACCCTATGGTGTAGGGTATCGTTGGATAGCTCTTTTAACACCATTGCGGGGTTGCAAAGACAATTTTTCTATTCAGTGATCTGTTGGCGAAATATTCAACTTTAAAGTGCAAATTTTAATTAAAATCGAGGTCCCCCCCCCTCTAAAATCTAAACTGTTGGGTGGAAAATTTTGAAACAATTCAAGATGGTGGTAAGTATATCAAACTTACAAGGAAAACTATAACGGTTACATTTTCTTGAGAATTATTAGTAGTTTAAGAGTAAATAGCAGCCTAGCCTAAGAGTAAATGTAGCCTAAATAAATCCAAATCTTTATTATTATCAACAACAAAATATACATAGATCAAATGATAGAAAAATTACCTAAACTAAAATATATATATATATATATATATATATAAATTTGTAATGAGCTAATTATTACAGACCTACTTGTATTGTTACCATTTAAAAAATATATATTCCCCTCCACATTTTTTTTGCGGACGCCATTTTGAACCATTATTATATATGCCCTTTGTAATTCCAATAGTATTGATGAATGATGAATCTTATCATATACCCCATATGTTGAAAACCGTATCCAGCCATTTAGGCTACAGAGAGGACCAAAGAAATGGACAAACATACAATACGTCTGAAAACATCACTCTCCTTAAGGTAGTAGGTAGTATAATAATGTCCTGTCTTTTGCTTTTACGAATTTCTAAGCATCATCTCTTTTAACACTATTAACTGAGAGGGTAACAAAAAAAAACTTGACCCAACTTAGTTATCTTATGAGTGGTGGAATCTGGTACTATTATTTGCAAATGTATTTTGTTTATCTAATATGTAATATCATTCTTAATCTTACGATACGATTTATCCATCCACACACTTACGTAATAGCAGATCAATGTTTAAAATATCCCTACGTACAAAATAACGTCATATTATAGCAGTTACAGATAAACATTCTGACTTATGGGGAACCGGAACCCTTTGATATGATCAAATGATCGACTGTCTGGACGTCCGTGATATTTATACTTAGGTTTTTGATATCTGGTTATAAATATCGGTATTATAAGTATCGGTATGTATGTAATATCATATTAAATGTGCTTGTTGATTATCTGCAATCCTTCCATCAGTTTCATGACTGCGAAATATTTTAAAACTCAAAAGGTACAATTTTTACCAATATTTCTTCCTCCAAGACCGAAATGAGTTTATTAGTGGCCACGTAGGTAAACACGTGACTTTTTGCTAGCGACAATGCTAGGATATACGAAGACAGATATGTACCTAAATATAACAAAAAATATTCGGCCTAAAAAATTTTTAGGGATGATATTTTGTCTTCAATTTTAAATTAGACCAAAACCTTCGAAATAAAAAAAATGTAAATGACGGAGTCAAAGACTAAGTACCTAACAGTACAAGTATAGGTGGTTCAGTTGTTACAAAAATGACGTTAGGCATAACAATATGTGCCTATGTTTATCTGTCTCTATTTATCACATAACTTGTATTCATTCACATCTAGTATTAGAGTTGACATTTTAAAAATAGAAAGCAAGTAATTTTCATGAATTATTATGAAATGAATTATTTGTATGAATAAATACGTAAATAACTGTGATAGAAATGTGCCAGCTAAACCGTGGGTAATAATTTGTTGTAAATAAAATAGTAGAACTTATAAACAGACCTTTACAAGCTCAGTACGACACTTCACGAGTACAAACCATCAAGCATTATCAGGCGTCAATCGCGTCTGCGTCAGGATTCTTGGCGACAAAACTCGACGTATAGTACGTTACGTACCCCTAGTGTACGGTTACAAAATACGTCTCGATCGCGTTCGCGTTAAAATCTCAATTTATATGGAAACACGAACAGCGCCTCTAGCGGAACGTTTGCGATGTTCGTGTTTCCATGCAAATTGAGATTTTAACGCGAACGCGATCGAGACGTATTTTGTAACCGAAAACTTACACTAAGGGCACTTTTTCACACTTAATAGCTAATAGCGAAACGAAACTTAATACATAAATGCGAATGTAACTCTGTCGGTCCGTCTATCTGTTCTTTCACGCAACTGATTTAGTTAAAATTTAGTATGGAGATAGTTTGACGCCCTGAGAAGGACAAAGGATAGTTTTTATCCCAGAAAATGTACTATATGACATTTCACTGTGCTTAAAAAGATTTTACATTCCTTCCAATAAAGACATTGCGAGATGTTTAAAATGTCAAATGAATGCTTACAATACTTGCAAGTGGCGTTCATCCGAATTAATTTCGCTCGACAGTAAAAAACGTCCGCTACCCACGGCGAATCTGCCGGATCTAATATTTACGGCGCCCTAAAGTTACTTGCGTAGGATGTACGGGCGAAAATCGGACGGTGTTGAATATTTGAGATGGAAAATTAAGAAAAAAGTGTCACAGCGATATTTAAATACTAGCATATAATTAATATAGAAAAGGTGACCATAGGGCTGGCTCTTTCCTCGGTCAACGTATTGGCATTACCGTACATTGGGCACCCTGCCCGATAGTAACGATCTGGGAGATATTTATTTTGTAATACATTTTTTAGGTTTCAAGTAAGTTCGTTTTAGTTCAATTTTTCTTTGTTTTTTTTTTATAATGCCGTTTTTGTTAATTATTGTATGTATAATATAATACCTAAGTAGACAGATAAAAGTTGTCGTGGTAATCAGACGAAGAACGCCAAACCTGAGAATGACCGATACGAAGATCACCAATAAAAAAAACCTTTTCTCTAACAAGCGCAACCCAAAAAATATGAAAAAACGCCTCAGCAGATTTTGGCGTAAAGGTCGTCCCACGGAGTCGTCGCCCGCGCCGTCGCGGGGTGTGTGACGTCACAAGGCCTTGCGCCTGCGCTTTCAATACACCCACTTAGTTGGCGGGTGAAAAATGCCTGGTTTTTTTGCTGTGAATTTGGTTACCGTTCAATCTATGCAAAATCGTAAATACAACGTTTAGAAATGCGGCATAGAATTGCGTGCGGTAGGTACAAAAGAAATTGTATTTATTTTCAAAAGATTTCAAATCAGTAGGTAGCTATTTTGATGCTGGGCAAAATTACCGTCGAGTAGTACGAGTAACTGGCACTTCATGAAGCTGTGATAGCCAACTGAGTGAAGGTAGAAACAAGAAGAATGCGTATTATTGCCTACTCCTAAATTATAACCTTCTTTCTACTAAAGCACTCACAATTTAATAAAACGATTTAAGTTGGTATGTAATACTTTTTGAGCTTTTATTTGATGCCGCGGGCAAAATTTTCAAGGGGCAAAATTGGACGACTTTACGGTTTTGTTTGAAGACTGCTTGAAATTCGGGCAACCGATGGAGAACCTTTCTGTCTTATTTTACACGCCAAAACACAGCAACAGACTGCTGCTTTGGCGGCAGGATTTGTGCGTAAGAGTATAATAGCCATCCGAATAGACCTTGTACAGGGTGATCATCCATCATATATTTGTACGTCCCACTGTTGGGCATAGGCCTCTCAGAATTAAATGGCTTGGGCCGTAGTTCCCACGCGGGCCCAGTCCGGATTGGGAACTTCACATACACCATGAATTAGGTACTTCGAAGGTTTGTGAAGGTATCGTCTTAATGTTTCCTTCACCGTAAAGCTCGTGGTAAATTTTAAATGTAATCTCGCAAGCTCACAGGTGCGGGTTTGAGCCCACGATCTCCTGCTTGAGATGCCATAGCATAGGTCCAACCCCTAGGCCGTCACGGCTTCACAAAATAATATGTCGAATTCTACGCGAGTCGCTTCCTTGCATGCTATTAGTCACAAAGGTGACGTTATTTTACATTTAAACGTATACATTAGTCATAAATTATGTATTTTTAATCATTTATATTATTGAGTATTGTCATGTATTGGTCTTACTCAATACAAAATATGCGTTCAGCATTTGTTTTTTAACAAATTTCACGTGAATATAATGACCTCAATAGTCTTTATCATTTCGAGGAAGAGCATTAATATTTAGTTTAAAGCTACATATATAGGTACCATTACATCTATATTTTGTTTTTATTTTCCTCCTTTAAGTTGCATCCTTGCATTGGTACCTAGAACATTTAATTTTTATTAGCCTGTACTGTAGTAGAATCCCACTACGGGCGAAGTCTCTCCCCTGAGCACCCAACCGTTTTGTCGGCATTTAAGTAGTCACTTTTTTTTTATTGCGATTATTTGTTATTTTTATTATATGTGATTATTTTTCATGTTTTGAAATTTACAGGGCATGGGAATCATGGGATCAACTGTAAAACTGTAAATTTTCATTGACAAATAAATACATATGACTCTAATGAAACATATATAGGTACCGACTATATCAGTAGGTATATAATGTTTAGCTTTATTTATTTGTAGTTAGTAAATCACTTACAGCAACGGTTACTAAATGGATATCGTCATCACTTTTACACCTGCCTACGCGAGATCTACGGCCTTCTAAATGATTCATCATCACTGACAATTTAGTTACTGACTCATATTATAATGACTCTTCTCAACATAGTAGTTTAGTTTTGTCCATATTTTATAGCAAGTATTAAAAGTTTTTGTGTTTTTTTTGCCGGCAATATTAGGAATAGGAACAAAGTAAATACGAGTATAGGACAGTAAGCTATCTTCAAGCAAAATTACTTCGCCCGACGTGTAGTTATATGTGTGTGCGTATACCGTCAACCAATTAGATTCCTAGGCCATCTTGGACCCATCATTGTGTCGTTTATGCGCCAAAAGAGCAAGTCCACATTCAACACCCAGCACGACAAATATTGGGATTGGATTTCACATTGATTTTAATACTATTTTTTTATTCAGACTTATTAGTGATTCGATATTATTACTCGTAATTCATTAAATTGCATAATTGTGTTGTTATTATTTGACATAATCACATTTGACATAAATTTTAATTTTATATTTTTTTTCATTCGTAACTATTATTCAAAGTCAAAGTCAAAATATCTTTATTCAATTTAGGCTATAACAAGCAAGCAAAATGTTATTATTATTGTCTTGTAATGTATTAATTTATTAAATGAATATTGTACACCTCTCCGAGGCAGGACATGATGTGCTGTGAACTAAATTTATAATTATCATCTGTGTAAAACTCATGTCCATGCAATAAATATATTGAATTGAATTGAAAATTTGACTATAACATGTCTGCAAACTTTCTACAAATATTTTTTCTACGAAAGAAAACCTTAAAAAACCAATCTACTGCTCTTACCCCAGCTTGGAATCCACGAAGTGTCCATAACTTCGTATGAACTTCGTCTTTGTTTCTATTTCTGTAGTTTGTGAAGTTTGTCCCCCACCAAGGTTAAGCCCTTTTTAGGTCGCCTCTCGCGTGCGACAAAATTAACTTAGGAACTTACTTATTCACAAGGCATATTTAAGATGGGAATGGGACTCATCAATATACATATATAATAGCTATATATGTAGTCGGATAAGTCTTGTACATGTATACATATAGGTACATGGTTGTAAGACTAGGAAATACTTAATCGTAAGGAAAGTTAGAAATCATCGAAATATCAAGTTAGGAAACCTTGACTTCTCGTTTTATTTGCAGTAATATATATTTTTTAAATCAATTTGTAATTTCCACCACGTACTCCCGATCAACTCATGTGAAATTTTTGATCCTTGTGTACGCAAAAAGTGGCGTGTATGTAATGTAAGTCACGCTACTATTCGCGTGTGCAAGTGATAATTGTTTTTGGGTGAGTTAGTCGGGAGTGCAGGAGTCACACTTGACACGTACATAGGTATATATAGGTATTAACCAGGAGACACGGGTGCGAATCTCGCCTCTCGCCTGGCACACCTCAAAAACATTTTGTTTCAAAAATGTAAGCTAAGATTTCATGGAATAAACGTAGAGGTACTGTTGATAATCCTATTAATATTATAAATGCGAAAGTTTATAAGACTGTTTGTTTGTTGGTTTGTTTGTTACTGCATCACGTCTAAACCACTGAACCGATTTAATAGAAATTCAGTATACAGATAGTTTAAATCCCGGAGAAGGACATAGGAAACTTTTTGTCCCGGAAAATTGCATAGTTCCCGCGGTATAGCGATAAACGAATTTAGCGCGGGCGGAGTCGCGGGTAACGGCTAGTCAATAAATAATTTTAAGATTAGATTTCTTTTTTTTATCACGTTACGTATGAATGAAATCCACTTTAAAGCTCATCTCTGTAGTAACGCATTAAGCTTGTGAGTCTGTTGTTAAATTTTTCAAACTATTCGGCCACTTCACGTATCTGATTGAGCTGATGGCATACCTACTTTATACGAGTATATCTTCTGTGACAATACGTACCTACCTACCTATTGTAGCGGGCTGTTTTCCGACGACTTAGTGCGAATGTTTTGCGTGACAATACAATAATTCCTTTGTAAAATTCTGGTGAAGGTTGGGATCCTCTTTCTACAACGGGAACTCTGCAACGGTTAATTATGGCATTGATTTGAAACTTGGTACGGATACGTAGTTTGGATATATGGAGTAATGGTTACAGTTAACAAAAAGTACAGTCACCAAAAAGCCTTATTAGTATAAGGTAACGGCGCCTATTACCGGGGGTATCGAAATCGACGGCCATCACCGCGGCAATTTAAAATACGCATTTTATATTCAAACCGATAGATTTCCTAAAAAATATATTTTACAAGATAAAAGCTTATTTAGTAGACTCACGGATTTATTAGCGCTAGTGTATGTGAATGAATCAAACATCTCGCAATTCGTGATTTTCCGAAATGGCACCGACGGAAGAGGATTTGCCATACTAACGCGTGACACCACATACAAGCAGACTCGAATCTTATTTAGTGTTTTACAAAATATTTATGGCAATTGAACTAATGTTATGGTTTTTAAATGGCTTTTTATAGTTTTTTGTACGAGTTCTGAATACTTTTTGTATATTTTTTGACCCGGAAATACGATTAAAATGGAAAATAAAATACAGCGGCGATAGGCGCCATTTTTAACTGTTGATTGTAATACCGTGGTATATCACGGTAATAGTTAAAGTGGTAGTTTTGGTTCTTCAAGCTTTATTTTTGGTATATATGATCATTTATATCATTTGTTACAGTTATTCCAATCTTGATCTATTCACGCTTTTAAAAAACTATTTCCGTGGTATGAAAAGTATTAACAAACTCTTAATTTTTAGCAAAAACTTCAATACCGAATTTGTAGTTTCTATAGAAACCGTTATTTTGCCAAGTTGTTTAAATATTGCGATGAAATTTTATATTTACTTACCAGTTATGTAATTTTGGTTATATGCCAAGGATGTAATAAGTATATTTGATTTGTAATTCAAACACAACTCTATCCTATAGTTTTTATAGGTCGGAATTAGATTTTACAATACTCCAAATTAAGCCAATTAACGATGGTATGATCGCATAACCCTCGGTAATAGAATGTTTGAGCATCTATTACCGACCCATTCAATTGTCTTTGGGTCGGTAATAGGTTCTTAAAGAAGTCCCTATTACCGAGTGACATTTTATTTTTCTGTTAAAATAATTCACATTTAGGGTACCGTAAGTGCAGATTTTTTTGATAAAGTTGTGACTTTTACTCAGCATGCATACATCAAACTATAACTGGTGGCATAAGCATAATAAAATACAATGGGCTGGATACACTATTCGAATCATACTTTAGTGTTTTATTTAAATTTTCTCAAAAAATATTTGGTGTACAATATATTATACAGAACCAAAGCCGTTACCTTTTTTTAATCCCTCGGTATTAAGTTCCAAAACATGTGTCGCGTTCCTTTTACCGATGGTAGAAAATTGCCGTTTTTTTATACCCTCGGTAATAGAAGCTCAATTCGCGGTAATGGAATCACAGCCTGTCCATTACCACGGTAATAGAAGATTTGGGTATTTTGATTTCAATAATTATTTTATCAAATACTAATAACTAAAACGAACCCAAAAAGTTAAGACACTGAAAGTTCAATAAACGCTCTTAAATAAAAAAAATATTCTCGTTTGTTAAGGAGCTTTGATACCCTTAATTTTTGGGACTCATTTGAAAACTTCCTTAAGTACCACGGTAATAGGCGCCGTTACCTTAATGATGGATGACAAAAAATAAAAACTGACAGATAAAAATACGTATTTACGTATATGGATTAGAAATATGGATAAAGTAATAGACGCCTGGGGCTAATAATACTCATATAGTACATGTACACCTAATATGACTGATACCTATACATACCTACCCAAACTAGTTTTATATACAAAATTAAATACAGACGTGTCAAGCTCTACCCGCAATCAACTGTTTCAACACAGCCTCCCATTTTGGCGAACAATCGCTCTCAATTTGGCGACTTCTATAGCATAATCAATGCACCATTTACCGTGCCCGATGGACGGCATCATGCATAACTGTCAACGTGAGCAAAATCAAAATAAAATGAGCAAGTTTCGCGGCCGTTTTAGTCATGTGTCATGTCATTTAATCACATAATTCAGCGGACTGTCATGGCGGCCGTATTTGGCGGGAAAGCAATCCGCTTAAGCCAAAATGGACATGGGCCGGGATACCACTCTTTGGTTCTTTATTGCATGACACCGGCGTTGCATAAGTTTTGCATTTTTATCCTAATGTATAAATGTTTTTTGTTTACATCATCGTCCCAATCTGGTTTTGTTACTTGTTTTGGCTTGGTATAATACTTAATTTCGTACTCATATACACGTTGGATTAATAAGCGTGTTAGTTATGTGGTGTAACTTTATCCTTGTTTTATCAGACGAAATGTTAATTAATTTGCTTTGCTTATTAACTTCATAAAGTATTACTTGATCTAATTCAATAAATTGTCTACATATATTCCTACAATAAATAACACACAATACAAAATATAAAGAAAAATAAGAATTCAAAATGTGTGTAATTTTAATACAATTAAATAACAAACTCTTCAAAAAGGGATAGTCAATCAAACTACCCCCAACATCTGCTGAAATATTTCACTACAATTAACGACACCTTGTATACAGGGTAGTTCAGGAGAAGCGAGCAGGACCAGCCCTACAGCCTCAGTAATTGATAATGGAACGTCCACAATCATTCATCATCCCAGCCTACATACCATGCTGGGCACAGGCTTCCTCTCAGAATGGGAGGGCTTGGGCCGTAGTTCCCACGCGGGCCCAGTGCGGATTGGGAACTTCACACATACCATTGAATGGCTTCGCAGGTTTGTACAATTTTCCTCACGATATTTCCTTCACCGTAAAGCTCGTGGTAAATTTCAAATGTAATTTCGCACATGAATTTAAAAACTCAGAGGTGCGAGCCGGGGTTTGAACCCACGAACTTCTGCTTGAGAGACCATAGGTCAATCAAACCATTAGGCCACCACCACGGCTCCTTTTCATTTAAGTACAACCCCCACACCTTTAATTTCAGTGTGCCCAATTAAGTAATTTAATTCTATTTGTTTTCAACATGCAAAAAAACAGCTACGACAGTAGCCTTAACTACCTACTTATAAAACTGAATCCTGTAGGTCTTGCTCACATCTCTCGAATCACTGTTATATTTTTCTACAACTTTATTCATTTTGATGTGAAAAATTACACCTAACGTTTCTTGCGCTGTTTTAAGCAATAAATAAATCTGAATTTGAAAGTATACTTACTTAAATTGCGCCATTCGCCATGTGCCACGATAAAAAAATTCATTAATTTTAATATATATTAACATATGCATATGCATCGGTAATGCATTTGGTATTACCAGCTAATTAAATTCATGGATGGAGTGCTAATAACGTACCGTTTTGTCACTTTTATGAAGTGGTTTCCTTTTCGGTAAATTAATCTGTAATTTATGTCGATGGTTTAGATTAACCTAATATGTAGTTTAGTATGTATGTTTCAGACTAAAAAATAGGGAACAAGCTCGATTCATTGGATTTTTAATTACACTTTAAATACAAGCTTTTTGCTGACTCTATAAACCGTATTAGCATTGTCATCCAAAAGTATAAATCCGTAACAAATTTCAATTCAATTCGATCACTGAAAGTCGATTGTTGTTTTTTAGAAAAACATGGCTCTGTCCATTTGAGGACAATTTTGCCAGTGTCTAGTAGGTTTTACCGTTGTACGGTAAAAAACTCTAGAAACCGAAATATGAGAGGTAATGGTGGATGAACGATGACAGCGCGAATCCTGGAAGTGGATTAAATTCAACTTGTAAGATTTGACTTTTAAGGGCTGTTTCACCATCCATTGATTAGTGTTAACTGGCGGTTAGGTGTGATGCCGTCTCTATTTGTTTTGTTCGAATAGACGGAGACGGCATCACATTTAACTGTCATTTAACACTAATCAATGCATGGTGAAACAGCCCCTTAAACAGATAATTTATCAACGTAATCAAACGGAAGAAGTCCACTGTTAAAGAAACGTACACCGGTTGCCCGTAACTCTCGCAATGTCGTCAGTCTACCTAAATAGTGGAAATAATCATTGCTAGTTAAATAAAACCTTGTAGAACAATTTATAGCAATTGACCTAATACTAAACTGAGGAAATCTTGTAAAAGGGGTACGAGATAAGCAATAAAATCAGTCAGTGTTATATTGGACTGATTCATATCACACCTACTACCGGAAGCGGTGGTGAACTGGATAGCTTTGGTAGAACTGATTTTAGCCCTGAATATGAATTTAGAACTCCTGAATTCGAATACCGGTAGACCAACGGTTCTAAAGGAAGAACAGCGCCGTTCACAAGAGCGGCAATTTTGCTGACTTGGGACCATTTCGTGACATACAACTTTTTAAAATTTTAATTTATTTTTGTTATTCCGTACTTTGTCACGAATAAATGATTGCTTTCTTTCTTTTCTTTCAACGATTGGATGTACTACCTATAATCACGAATATATAAAAAAAATATTTGAGTCGTGGATTTATATGCTAAATCCAGCTCTATCTATTTATATAAGAAACTATCGTCGACACTTCTGGGGATCAAGAGCTGGCGCCTATTTATCCCAGCGGATCGCACTTGTGGTCCAAAGGGGTAATGCGGCCAGCATCGTGGGAACCCTGCCACAGGCAGATCTTTAAGACGGGGTGTACTTTTAATAATTTTTATTTTTACAGTAACATGTATATTTAGTTAAGGTATCTTAGGTTAGTTCTCTTTGTCTTCTTTTTAACTGTTAATTTCATGTGTTTTATTTTAAAATAAATTTTAAATATTCAGAAATTATTTATATAAGAAAGAATGATTATTGGTTGCCAGGTTCGTTTAATATTAATTTTGCTCTGCTTATTTTGAGCACTTGATAAAAAGTAAGGAGACATGACTCTACCTACACTTCTCAGTCTACTCGTGACCACGGCCACTCCAATGTGGTCGAAATCTCGAGGTAAATTTTACTTTTGTGTCGTGATAAGTCCCGTTTATGCCATTTAACTAAAAAGTAAGCAATCCCTTGCTATTTTTATTTTTCTATGTTTAAGCACGTTACCAATCTCCAGTTGTTATTAACCCAGGTTCCCATGATAAAACTTAAAGTGCGTTATCATTTTCAATTATGATGTACTACACGTGAAATCAAATGGCATTAGCTATCCAAACTTAAAATGGAACCTTGGGATAGTAAAGAGACAGGGTTACTACAGATTGTGACGGTGTTCAACTGGTAGAGATCCCTTTAAGGGATAAGTTTGTCTGCGTACGTGCGTGGTAGAGCCTCGCTGCGACAAAGTTACACAGCGTATCACAGACGAACTTGTCAAGGTATACCTAGTGCAGACGTACCTGCAGAGCCAATAAGTCATAAATAAATGGACATCCACCGTTATAAGAATTGTAAAAGAACATTATCCTACTAATATTATAAATGTGAAAGTTTGTGAGTGAGTGAGTGAGTGTGAGTGAGTGAGTATGTTTGTTACTTCTTCACGCTGAAACGGCTGGACGGATTTGTATGAAATTTGGCAATAAGTTAGTTTATAACCTGGATTAAAACATAGAATACTTTTTATCCCGATATTCCTACGGGATAGGGTTAAAATCTCTAAATAACAACTGCTGGGCTTAGAGTCATGAAATTTGGTATGTAGATAGCTGGACATTTGGAATAACACATAGGCTACTTTTTATCCCGACTTTCTTACGGGATAGGGATATAATCTCGAAATAACAACCGCTGGGCTTAGAGTCATGAAATTTGCCATGGGTGTTTTAATTTAACGTCAATGAAAACCACGATGTAATTTTAGGGAATTCCCACGAGAATTTAATAAAATCCCGGAATTTTAATTCAACTGCTGTATTAATGAATACTAATAATTTACGCGTGCAAAGCCGCGGGTAAACGCTAGTAAATACTCTAAGGAAATTAGAGATATAAAAAAATAACTTATAACATTTTCTACGAAAAAATAGGTCATCGACTAACAAGCGAAATTAATCACGCATAGCAAAACATTATACTTATAGCAACTAGTAAAGGAACAATGAGAGAGATCAATGCGCGTGGGCATATAGGCGTTGCCGCTTCAATTCCACATGGTTTTAAGTCCCCGAAGGTCTCTTTCGTCTTAGGACTTTGTGATATCACGGCTTATCCCACGCTTCCGGACGTTTATAGTTTACATAATCATTGATCTTTCCGCTTGGCTGGATATTTGGTAAAACGACAAGGGATAGCAAGCTTTAGTTAAGATTAAGTAGATAAGGTATCTAGAATAGATAAAGGGTTCCCAGGGCCACTATGAGATAAATCGTCTCGTTTTTGCGAAATACGTTACTTCAGAAAAGATAAGTTTTGATTTTTACCGAGTTAGCGGGTTCTAGCTTGGTGGACTTATCAAAATCAGGAACGTGTTCAAATAAATACCTGACAGTATTTAATAGACGAAATAAATAATGATTTACATAATTTTCGTGATTAGATGAACTAAAGAGCGGCAAAAAATCTGGCCCTCAAATGTATGCAGAAATAGGTAATTTTGTATGTAGGGTGAGTATATAATTATCGTGTATCTATCGATTGATTTTGGTTAGGTTAGGTTTATTTTATAACAGTCCTGTAGGGCTACTCCGAAACTCGAAACTCGAAGTTCGTGTCGTGCGGTCCCTCTCGCTCTCGTATTAAATAGTATAAGTGTCAGAGGGACCGCACGACACGAACTTCGAGTTTCGAGTTTCGGAGTAGCCCTGCTGTATACGAGTAGTTAACAATTTCTAAAGTGGCATTAGTTATATCAAAGATATTATGTATTTCGTTCATTTTTTTATGTGATCTGATCCGTGGGGTTGAAAGTTTGTGCTGAGTTTGAAATACGATTACAGTCTTGGTTGAGTCGCAGAAATTAGAGCTTTGATTAATCCTCTGAATTTTTCGTAGTGAAATATTTAATTGGAGTTTATAATAATTCTGTGCAATACAAAAATATTCACCACTTTTAATCAAATTATATTTTCACATATTTTTATTTAGGTGTCTAGTTAATTTCGTTTATTAAGTCCCTACCTATAATTAAGCCTGTTTATGGTTTTACAGGAAATTAATTGAATCACAGAATCTATCTTGATATAGGTAAGTAAGAAGATACCTTAGTCGAAATGTAATTGAAAGGTAAATGAGAGCCTGTAATATACAGGTACTTACTTAGTTAGATTAAAGTAACCTATTAGTTAGATTAAAACCTAATAAATGATTGTTAGGTAACCGATGACGGTTGGACGTAGAGTTATCTTGAAATCACTTAAGGTACCTACCTATATAATATACGAAATCTATATAAGTAGTTGGATAAAAATACTACATTTTAAGACTTTTTCATAACTCGTATTGGCTTTACCTAAGTAAAGTTTCTTTTTAATGTTTTGATAATATAATTATCATGTCACGCGTCAGAAATATAATACAAAAACTCGATGGGCTAAACTAAATAATAAAACTTAAAGCTTAACGATAACAATTAATATTTATTACAATCACAAGTAGAAAATAAATAAATCTCATAAAAAGAAGAATCTCATAAAAATATATTACTTAATATGGCAATAAAAACTTATACCTAATCAGAAAGCGGTCCATCACTACACTTCACTGTCACGCGAAAGTCCTCTCCATGTACGTGTCGTAGTCAAACTCTGCGAGGAAGGATTCGAAGGGAGAGAGGGAGTCCTCCGCGCACTCCGAACGACTCTCCAGCTCCGTGGAGAACTCCGACAGGTCCGAGCAAAGAGGAGAGGCCCACGGATCCGGCGGAGTAGACATCGAGACTTCCACCTCGCTCGAGCTAGGATCTCGGAGAGCAGCCGACAGAGCTGTTATGTACCGCATGGCTAGTCGCAAAGTGGTGATTTTGGTAAGTTTCTCGCATGGTACCGGGGTTCCGGTGATGGCTGCAGCAGGGACGGCCTGGCGAAGGGTCTCGAAGGCTCGGTTGATCTCTCTCATGCGGCTCCGCTCGCGAGCATTGGCCGTTTTCCGGCGGTACTTGCTGAGCGGTTGCGGCGTCCGGCGCGCGCGCGGCTCGCGGCTGCGCGCCGCTCGCGGCCGCAGCTGGTACTTGTCGTGGTCGGGCATCGAGTGCGCCGCGCACTCGACGCAGGCGCAGGCGCCGCCCGCGCCCGAATTCCGCTCGAAAAATACGCTCTTCGCCCACTCGCCCCACTCCGTTCAAGTACAATCGCTAACAATGAGGGCTATCGTTTTTTGTCTCACTAGATGGCGCACTGTTGCGTGAGGTTTTTAAGTATGGCTTTCAAAGTCTGTTATTACGGGCGTGAAAACAAAGTTTAGATTAAAATCATATTTGATACACCTTAAAACCGTACCATAAAAATATCGAGCATGCCACAGTGTTGCATAGTCCCCGTTTTGTTCGGAAAAAAGGGAGGACAAAGGTTTCCGAAAGACAAAACTGTCTCAAAACACAGACACTCATTGCCCCGGAACGCATATTTGCCATAATTAATTTCAGATATTGCAAAATATTCACAAAA
This sequence comes from Choristoneura fumiferana, assembly GCF_025370935.1. Lineage (NCBI taxonomy): Eukaryota > Metazoa > Arthropoda > Insecta > Lepidoptera > Tortricidae > Choristoneura > Choristoneura fumiferana. Next base: position 4,003,189 of record NC_133478.1, read on the forward strand.
TTATTCTTATTATAAATAAACCCGCGTAGCTCACCCAAAAACTATGAGATTTGACATTTCGGAGACCTCACGCTACACTAGCGCCTCTAGTGGCGAATTCATACGCGATAGCCCTCATTGCTTTAATTCGCTGAATGAGACGTTAGCCGAAGCCTAAATTGAATAAAGATATTTTGACTTTGACTTTGACTTTAGCGATTTATCAGACGACCGGATAGCCCGTGGCTAGTGAAACTGACTACGAAGCTTGAGTTCCCGGGTTCGATCTCCGGTATATAGGAGCAGGTATTTGAATGATAAATACGAATATTTGTTCTCGAGTCTTGGGTGCTTAATATGTATTTAATTTAATAAATTATTATTATATTTGGACGTAGTTATGCAAACAGGAACCAACCGACACTTCCCCCAAAATTGAGATAAGTATGCAACAAGTTACTAAAGTGTACTCTATCGAGTTGATAGAAGGTGCATTTTAGTAACTTGTTGCATACTTATCTAGACTTTGGGGGTGTGTTTGGGTGGATCCTGTTTCCATAACTACATCCATTTGTAAAATTGAGTACCTATTATATAACAAGTAATTTTATCCATTGCCTATTATAGTAACTATAGTTCCTTATCCCGTGGGAATTTCGGTAAATTCTCAAAACTATTTTTAGCTGTTAGTATTACCTAATTGCATGCCAAATTTGAAGTCTCTCATAATTATAGTTACGGAAATAGAGCCATTTTAAAGTTAAAATGTAAGTCACATTTATTCCCTATCCCGTGGGAATTTCGAAAAATCCCTTCTTAGTGTACCTCTATGTCACTTAAGGTATATGTATGCCAAATTTCAAGCGTTTAGCTTCAGCGGTTTCGGCTGTGCGTTGATATATCAGTCAGTCAGTCAGGACTTTGAACTTTATATATATATGTAGATATGCGAAGACGACTCTATTGTTAACGACGCAGAAGCGTGTTCAAATATTTTTGATTGATTTTTTGCTTAAAAGAACTCGCCTGCACCACTCGTCCCTTTAGTTAACTCTACTTACCTTTACGCGTAATAAAATAATACAAACTGGAACAGCCCACATTAACGCTTCAGCGCCCGAGCGTACCTCGGTTACAATGAATGAACCACAAGCACGCATTAAGTAAGGCAAATATCGCTGATCAGATTTGCATATTGATCCAGCATTTCCGTTCGCAGCCTCCGCTTTAATTATTTATCGACCTTGCAGACTTCTGTTTCGCCGCGTGGGCCACTCAAATGTTAATCGTGGGCGCGTTTTAGTGCTTAGCGACGCTTATGTAATACTTTATTAGGTACTTTTTAGATTCTTTTGACTGCTTAGTTTGGATAATTTGGATTTTATTATGAAGGTTTAAAATGGTTCAGTACATAAGTGAAACAGCAACGTTGTGTGTGGTGCGACAAAGATCTTAAAGATCGCGGGTGATGTTTGCACGAGGGCGCTTTATTTTATATACTTAGTTTATGTACTAGCCGTTACCTGCGAATTCAGTTTTCAGTATCCCGCGGAGACTGCAATTTTCCGGAATAAAAACTATTCTATGTCCTTCCCCGGGACGCAAACTATCTGTATATATCTACCGAATTTCATCTAAATCGGTTCAGCGGTTTAGACCTCATGAAGTAACAAAAAAACAGACTAGAAACTTTCACATTTAAGTATTAGTGAGATAAGTACCTACCTACTAACCTGTATCCGGTAAAATTGAAATTTAAATACTGGGATTTTGCAAAAATTCCCGTGGGAATTTGTAATAATTATTTGTACCTATGTCGTTGAGTTCCATAAACATTGCCTTAAAAAACCTGTGCTGAATTAGCTACTTATTTATATGGCTCTAATTCTAGCTTTTGTAATTTAACGCGCTAAGGTTACGTAAGAAAAGTTTTTATAGTATTTATTTAAGTTTTCTTAAATATTCTAATTTTCTCCAAAACTTTTTGTTTTTTTTTTCTGTAAAGGTACAAGTTTCCAATAGATGTTACATACCTTCTACGAAGAATTAGAAAACTTAAAAAAGCAAGGTTCAGATCGGTAAAGTCTTCTTCTTCTTCTTAAAAGGGAAATTACATTCCCTGAATATGGCATCGGTAAAGTCGTTCTTAAGTTATAGCGAGCGTGTCTAAGAGAAATAGGGACAACACATAGGGAAGGTGGGTTACACTGGATCATGGGTAACAGTGGATCTTTTGGTATAGTTTTATGTGTATTACACACACGCCCGTGAGCGGTTGCGACATTGTTGCTCTTACATCCCCCCGCTTGCCAAACTAGTTATCGTATCAGTATCGAAACGAGAGGTAACGGTGCAGTGCATCGGGCACTTAGTAAGTAAAAAAGTATATTTTTAAGCCATTTTTAAACATGTTTGGCTTCTGTTCGTGTCGACATTACATAATTTAAATATTTTTTTCTGATTTTTGATTTATAAAGTGGGATTTTATAACAATCTTTCAGTCTCACGTCAAATGTAAAATTTTATACGTTTTTATTTGTACAACTTCTGTTATTGGGGAACAGCGGATCAATTTAAATTGGGTCACAGTGGATTACGATCCACTATAGGTAACCGGTATAGCCTCCTGAAGCCCACCATATAAATATTTTGAAAAAAATTGACTAAGCAATTAGAATCTAATTGTTTCGAGAATAAATTCAAACTTCCGTCAAACTGCCATGGTGTAAAACAATAGAAAAACAAAAGAATTTTTACTTTGTTACATTGTCATAAATTCCTAATTCCCTTGAACTTATTGTGTACATTCTATTTCACATTGGGCCGCACGAGGATAGGAGATTTTCGTATTTAAAAAAAACATGAAATAGAAAGATACACATTACTATACACGCACAAGCTTTCAAGGTTGAAATATAGCAAAATTTTCTATGTTCTACATTCAACCGCCACAATGCGAAGATTAGTTTCTATTGTTTCATAAAAAATCATTAAATTAAAGTTAGTGTTTTCAGTTATAATTTAGTGAATCCCGTACGATCCATTGTACCTCAGATCCCTGATTCAGTGTTACCTAGGCATGGGTTACAGTGGATCAAGCGCCAATTTTTTTTAATTTCCCAAGTGCTTTCTTTGTCTTTGTTTTTCAAACATAGATAGTAAACGTATGTTTTAAGAAAAAAACTGAGCTTTTTGAAGAGACACTAGTGCGATTAAATCAATTTGAAAAAAAAAACTGCCCCACTGTGTCTCTCCCCTACCTAGGTAGGTATATTATAAAATTAACTAAAGAAATAAAAATATTTCGAACAATTGATGTGGTCTATATCGAGTTAGTAAGAAACTTAAATGACTGTCTATTGGTTTCATTATTACCAATTTATTATTACCGTTATATTAAGTAAATACTTTAATCTTAAAATACTACAAATCACGACAAAAAGATACAAACAGCGTCATTCACGGCGTACTGTAAAAAAATAAGTTTTGCGTTTTTTCCGTATTAAGGATTTACAAATGTCGCACTGTAGGTATATACTTATTACAATTAGAAAATAGTTTAAATTTTGAATACTCACAGGCTGAATGATGTGCAGTACCTACCTACCAAAGTCATAGTGTCGAAATTAAAAAAAAATAGAAAATATTGGCGGTTTATTTTAATTAAGCGCAAATTACCTAGGTACTTACACTTTTTGCAATCAACAATCTGAAGTAAACATCTCAGCAATGGAATTGCGTTGTAAACTCTTGCTATATTTGGATAAAAGGCGCTTTTTGCTAGACATCAAGGATTCTTGTGAGAAGTTTTTAGAAGAACTGAATGAAAAGTCACTGCGTTTCCCGCCATTTCGGTACGTACTAGAAGTTGACGTCATGGATGTACTCGACCTGTTTCCAGACCTCGGGGAGCTTTTGCTTCAGGAACCATTAAAGTGGCAGCAATTTAGCAACGAAATCCTATATTCTTGTCTACTGGCTGTTAATAGATCTGCTCAATGTGTAGAATTTCCTCAAGTCGCTGTTATATTGCGATTAAAAAGTGTACCCACAGTTTTGCATCGTGTTAATCCTCATAACTTTACTGGGTTGGTACATTTCCAAGGGCTTCTTCTGGCGATCTCAAAGCCTACGAGCTACGCATACCATACCGTTTGGTCCTGCCCCGAAGAGTGTGAAGGCAGTGATGTAATCCTACAGCGCATACCACGCGTACCGCCGAAATGTTATGTATGCAGAAGTGTCTTATTTGAGAACAGTGGTTTGAAAAGATGCGGCGAACAAGTAGCAGCTACGTTTCTGTTGAAAAACCATCTGTTAACTAAAAAGTTTATGGTCACTGATGATTTGATTACCAAACTTAATTTGGGTTCTAAATATAATATTTACGCCGTTATCTTAAACAAAATAACGTCGACATGGTCTATAGAAGAAATTGTGGGCTTACCGGCTCCAATAACAAGTCCTATTCCTTTAGACATTTCAGAATTATATAGAGCATGCGATGGATTGCCGTGCACCTTCATATTCTGTCTTGCTTCCAGTATAGGATTGACCGTTTGTCCTTTGAATACTTTTATGCAACTAAAGATCAGCCTTCTGATGAGTCTGGCAACCGTTAAAGCTAATGAACTGATAGAGTCAAAAATAATCCACGTTCTTGCCGCAAGCTTTGACACACGATACGTCGGAGAACTTATGATTGAGGCAGCGAAACTTGCCGACAGTTCAAGCGTTTTAGGAACTTCGAACACCATGACCTCGACTACGTTAATATCTAGCTCTGGCGGGATCTGTGTCATGCCTCTACCACTGCACTCTTACAATCAAAAGCAAATTTCGGCGGTTCTCACATCAATTGAGAGCAGCGAAATTACAACTGAAACAGGTCGGGCGAGACTTCGTTGTGCTGTTTGGGCGCAAGGGATGGATTTCAAAAAAATACTGCTCTTTAACGTGGCCAATGTCTTCGGAACAGTCTGCCGAGGGGACCTCGGGGAATATAGTGAGGAACTAGTAGACTTTGCTCTACAGAAAGCTATGGAGCCAGAGGAAATTAGCGAAGAAGAAATGAAGGCACGCAAAGACTTGGCGTCGTATCTAGACTTGGTTGCTGGGATACAGGTGTCGTTAGACAATCACACAGAAAGGCTTCTGAGGAATTACATGTTGACGGCACGGCGCGAGTTGCCAAAAGGTGTTTCCGTTGGGAATATGGAGGCGCTGGTGTTGACTTGCTTGACTTCGGCTAGACTGTGTGGTAGAGCTGTAGCCAACGTTAATGACGCGGTATTTGCGATTTGGCTCCACATTAGCGGATGTCCGGAACCGAGGATCGCACCAGATGAATACTTGCAACCACCGGCTGATGTTAAGAAGCTGAGAAAAACAATAGACGGTTTTAAGAACTGGCTGGAACAATTCACTTGCATAATGGATTTTGAGTAACATTTTCCTCGTTTTTCGAGACTGACCAAGGCATGGAATAATAACATTTTATTACCTATTATAAGTGACGACGCGATGTGATGATCGACGACTGTTAATTGTTTAGCGTTATGAGTTAGCCCGGTATCATCATAGATAACTAGATAATAAATAGGGCACATTGTTTTGTATATAAAGTTCTGATGATATTAAATGAAATTTATATTTCAATTAAAAAAAACATTTTTATTTTTATGCAATGGCACATTATAATAACACATAGATACATCTATGAAACAAAGAGTTTATTAGAACCAATTCATCATACATATAAAATTAAACAGTAGGTTTACTTAGTTGACTAGACAAATAAATAATTAGATTTTAAATAACAATTTTAAAATCTCTAAGTATAAATACGTAAATGGGGCACAATCCATAAAAGTAATGATTAAAGTTTCCCCCTATTTTTGCTTGTCATATTATGTAGGTATATAAAATGTCTTAAATCTGTTGTACAAAACGTAACATATTTTGTGTTCACAATTACAAAATTATATTTAAAATGTCAATTAATGGTATACTAACACTAACATAAAACGCCACAACGAAAACCATACTTAAAATGTTATTAAAAAAATCTCAAAAATTTACGAAATAATTAGTTAAAGGTCTATTTTTACTGCACACATACATAACAATATAACAACAAAGATACAATACATACAATGAAAAGTTTACATGCATACACATTTTTCACAGTTCCATAATAGTTTTAAAAAGGCACATTGGCATTTCATTACTAAATATAATTTCTCATGTTATTTTGCTAAAAAGCTATAATCAAAATCTGTTTTTTTCAACAATTCTCTCTGCATGGTCAATTTTTCTGTTAATTGTGAATGATTTTTCCGTAATTTTAAACTTTCTTCAATTAAATTTTTTAGTTTTTCGTCTTCTTCTACCTTATTCAACACTTTGATGCAGTGACTGGAGACCGATTCACCAATTTTGAAGTCCCTTTTCTGAAATGATACTACACTATATGGTAAATTTGCAAGGTCATCAGCTTCACTGCTAAGAAGACTTATTGTGGCCCACATGCAATCAGTTAATTCATTACTTAAGGTTGTCAAATCTGTATTCAGTTTATCATTATTATCAGCTGCATTAGTAATAATGTCAGAAATTTTCGTAAACTCTGTATTTAAATCCATGAGTTTTAACATAAAAGGCTGATGACTCATCTCCAATACAATTTTACATCTCAGTTTAAGACATTCATAACACAATTTTATGATGTCAGTGCATGGTTTCTCTTTTGTTCTCTGGTCATTGAAGAATTCACCCTTTTTGAAGTTTACATATGTTTTCAGAGTTTCAGAGAGGAGAGACTGGAAATTGTTTCTCGCAACAAAGTTATTGATTTCTATGGATAAAACTTCATTACTGCGTCTAGTTGCCGATTGGAGTCTCACAGAGAGCTGAGTCCATGCAAGCTGTAGTTTTGTAACTTTCTCAGAGCGATCATCTATATCTTTGAAGAGTTTGTCGAAACCTCCTAAATAATTCACACCAGTTCCATCCTCTCTCAAACGTTCAACATGCTTTTTACCAGTCTCAGTCATATTTGTAATCAATTCTTGTTTTTCAATCAGTTTTCCTATACATTTGTCAACTGTGTTATGTTTTAGAAGCAACAGTTTACCTTCATGTTTTAGAGACTCGGCTCTTGCAAACAGGCTGTGTATGAGAGATTCATACATTTCTACTTGTGATAGTACGAAGAAGACTCCATTCTTGTATAAGTTTTGGCTGTTTTTAAAATTGTACAGAGCCTTTTGGTTTTCCTTGAGAGCTCTTTGAATTGCTTTTGGAACAATGGGTTCAATGACATCTTTTAAGATAAGAGTTTTATCAAACACATATAACATGTTAGTGCATGATTCATTCCAGTAATTTATTACTAGTTCATCATCTCCAATGTTAAGATAATTTTTGGGCGATATTATAATTTGTTTGTCTGCTGTAATCTTGGTGTCATTTTGGAGGAATTTTTTCAATGCCTGTATATTTGTTTTCTCATCTATTTCATAAGCATGTTGGGAAAGTGTGGATACCGAAAATACCTTGACTATCTTTTTAGACAAAATATCTTCAAGTAGGTCAAAGATCACAATTTTACTAGCTGCTGTTGCCTGTTGTTCTGTTGGTATGTTGAAGGTGACCTTTGATGGAGCATCCCTCCCTCTCAGTTTAGGGTCCCACTCTAATGCAATACGCAACCATTTTTCTAAAAATTCTTTAAGGGGCTTTGAGATATAATTTTCAGGAAATATTTCATTTGAATATTCTATGTCACCATGATGTGTTTCATATACACAGATATTATCATGCAATTTCTTTTTCACTTGAGGTATCCACTGGACGGGTGCCAAGTATGGGAGAAAAGGTCTTGTACCACAAATTATCTCAAATGCAAGGAGCCCAAAAGACCAAAAATCAACAGAGTTGCTGTATGATTTGCTGGCAAATAACTCTGGAGCTAGATACTGTAAAGTTCCCACAAAGCTTGCACAGACAGAGTTTGAGTCAATTTCTTTCGCATAACCTAGGTCTATAAGTTTGTAGACTATTTTCTTTGGTGATTGGACACCAAGGTTGTTCTTTGAAGGACTGTCAATTATCTGCAGTACAACATTTTCGGGTTTCAGATCCCGGTGAGTGATTCTGTTGCTGTGAAGGAACTGCATAGCATTTCTGATATCACTAAGAATTTGTCTTACTTGCGGTTCCCTGAGACCCGCACAGAATTCTGCTTTGTTGAGAAGCTGCCGCAAGTCTCCGCCGCCGCAGTACTCCATGCATAATATAGGTAGGCGCGACGGATTGACGCGCTCTAACCCTTTAGAAAATTCTGGAGGCAATTCCTTAGTACTCACTATGTTAGCATTATTCGTATTTTGTAGCATTTCCACTTCTTTCGTCCATCTTTCCCTGTGCTTATCATTGAGTTCATCGGACCACTTGCAGGTTTTGATGGCTAATTTTTCATCGGTCCTATTGTGCCGCCAGAGCACAACGACACCAAAACTTCCGGACCCTAGCACTCGATCCTTTGTCCAGTCTCCGATAAAAACTAAGTCGTTCATTTTCAATAGCGGAAGTCCCAAGAAGGATTAGATGAGAATATGGCACAACTTGCATACCGCTTCAGGAATAAAAATAGGTCTTAACTACTTTTAAAGTGCAAAAATAACTCTGGTATCACGAAAACTGATAAACTTTGTGTAATAGGTTCTTTTTAGGGCGCCGTATTAAATCGGAAATGTCTATAGAAGCGTTCCCAATTAAAGTAATAAAAAAGAAAACACATTAGCCGGTTGAATACAGTGTTAGGTCAAACTAATTAAGACTACACATGAACTGTATTTTATATAAACAAATAAACTTTCCATGACTTATTTCGCACACCACAAATGCCCTTAGCCATGATTGCCATATAAAGTACCTCAATGACACAAATGTCACAAAAATAAACATGGTTCAGCAAAGTTACATTTTCGGTTGCGTGTTAAAATTACGCAGCTGATAGGGGGAATGTTTCCATATGAATTTTAAGCAACTAAAAGCCTTATTGACTTCAATTCTGAGAATAAAACGATTTATGTATGCACAGATAACTTTGTCCAGTAGCAGTTCCAATCTACGCAGCTTTATTGAGTGGAACTTGAAAAATTATAAAAACAAAACAAATATATTTTAAATTATAACATGATCAGAGAATTACTTACTTTCCGCATGAATCGTAATAGCTGAATTATTTATTTATGTTTTTAAGCTTCACTTTATTTCTAGTTCTCTTTAGTCTAATCCAACATCCAACCAAATTCAATTTGACTTTGAAGTTGAAGTTTGTTTGACACTTTTGACAGACAGAAAAGATAAGTTGTTTGATGACGGAAGATATTTTCCTCGGTTTTTTTTTGTGCAAATTTAATTGGAGAATAAAATGATTCATTCAATTAACTTTTTTGTTTAATGGACTATGTTCAGATACGTGACATTCACGTAAACCTCAAGATGCTTAACGTAGATGCAACTTGTCGAACATGTACAAAGAATGGAGATAATTTGGTGGATATTTTTGACCCCTGGAAGACCGAAAATGAGGATTCTGCTCAACTCTCAGACTTCTCAGAGGTCTTGAAGACTTTCACGGGAACACAGGTAATTGAGGATGTCATATTGGCTATGTCAATGTTAAATTACGTAAGACTACTCTTTACCCGCGGCATTGCTCGTGTTAAATGACATTTTAATTTGGAAAAAGCAAAGAATACCACATCCAATGTCATTAAAAATAAAATAAATAAATCTATTATCGGACTTTCGTTAATCTTCAGATAATATTTTGATATTTGTACTTATAAAATATTTAATTACAGATTACTAAAGATGACGGATTACCTACAAAATTATGCGAAGAATGTGTCAAAGCTCTTCAATTCATGTTCAACTTTCGTCAACAAGTACTCAACTCCTACGACGAGTTGAAAAGAATGATCGAAGAGCAAACCGATGTGAAGAATGAACATATTGAAATAGATCTTAAGACAGAGGACCAATTCGACTATGATTTCTGCTACGATGATTTCTTACTTGATGATTTTCCTAAACAAGAGAATGAAGAAAAGGGCTTTGTTTGCAATGAATGTAACAAGCACTATGTTAATGAGAAACGTTTTTTAAAACACTTAAAAACACATGAGAAACCTAGCTTTCAGTGTTCTATATGTAGTAAAGCTTATCACAGGCAGTCTAATCTGGACCGTCACTTGGCTAAACACAGCAAATGTACAATATGCCTTAGTTATTTTGAATCAGAGGCTCTACTATTAAAACATATGAGCGAACATGTTAATGGTGTTGAAATAAAGACTGAGGAAGAAGATGAACTGTACAAATGCTCTGAATGCGATGTGGTTTATACAAAACATAGATCTTTAGCTATGCATATGAAGAAACATAAGTTCAAAGGGAAAATAGAAGGGAAAAAGGATTATGAATGTGATGTTTGTTCAAAGGAGTTTACGTTAAAAAGCTTATTGCGGAGGCATATGAAACTGCATAGCAAGGAACGCCCGTTCCAGTGCCTGAAATGTAACAAAAGTTATTCTAGACAAGACCAATACAATGATCATATGAATAAACATAATGGAGTCAGGCCTTACGTCTGCCCACATTGTAGTAAAGGTAAATGTTGTAAGCACTGTATTAGCATCAACAATCTATTACAATTTCTACTAAGTACAGTCACCTGCATTAATATCTAACACAATAAAGCATGCATGACTTTCTGATATGACTCTATTTCTAGGGCCAATAGGATGTATCAGATATTTTTATGCACTCTGCTGTGGCAAATATTAATGTTGAATATTGCTGTACAACTTGTTTTTTTTTATTTTTTCGTGGTCTTGCAACATCAACATTTGACAGGATAGCTTTTGTAGCATTAATGTTGTATGTTCTGAGGCACTTGAAAATTTTTATTCATCTGCGCATAGTGTGCCCACTATTCTTCCACCTAACTGGCTGGAGCATACTGCTTCGTTAAACAGTGCTAGTGCTGCACACCCTGGTGCAGTAGTTACACTGCCTGCCTGAGTTGCACGCCAATGCATCGGGGGTCTCCATTCTAAAACGCTCTTGCAGTCTTTGCTGTGTCTTCGGCACACCTGGTTTGTTCACGATCTTTAACTGACGACTCTGACCTACGTTGGCCATTTTCGTGCGTTGTCTAATGAGTTCGCTGAGGACTCGATAACGTAGCGTTATGCCTAGCATGCCTCGCCTGCTGTTAGCGCTGAATGTCAGCGGCCGTACGCGTCGCGCGCTGCCGTCTGCGGCGACCACCGCAGGCAGAGGCCTTCAGTGAGCGTTCTAGTGTCGAGCCGATCGGACGCCGTCAGCGAGTAGGTACCTACTGTCATGGCGAGTCGTGACGTGGCGGTCAGCAGGATACTGAAACGACCCGCACTGACCGTCAGCGCTGAAGCTGAGATGAGCTGTCGGCACTAATGATCAGTGTGACTCTGAAAACAGCCTTAAACTCGTGGACAGATTAGTAAAGAAGCAACATTTTTATTTCAGCCTTCACGCAGCTCTGCAGCCTCAAAGACCACGTGCGCACGCACACGGGCGAGACTCCGTACCTGTGTTCGCAGTGCGGCCGCGGCTTCAACAACAGTTCCAATCTGCGCCAGCACATGATGCGCCACACCGGGCTGAAGCCCTTCGCCTGTAACTTGTGCCCCAAACGGTTCTCCACTAAAGGTAACCGAGCTTAACTAAGCTCCGGGGAGTTGGGGATGTGTTGGGTTTTTTAGCTGAGGAGAGTCCATATGTCCATAGGTCGCTGGTTCATATCCGGCTCGAAGGACCAACTTATGTTGGGGTTACCTTGTTTGTTGTTAAATATGAATAATAGTTTTAGACCTTAAGTTTTTTATTGGCACAACTTATTCTAATGATACAGAGATAATACGAATGCACCCGGCTGATTCGCTAATTAAAGGTGCGCTGGCGTCGCGGGCTGTCTTTTGGTAAGACGACGCGATGCGGTGCTCGATTGCAATGCACCGAACAGTCTGGGCCCTCCTTTCCCAGTCGTCCATAATGAATTGTTCCCGACTGCATGCCCCCATCTCCTATAAAGCAAATTATATAAACTTTAAACACTAAGGTCAAGTAAATAAAAGCAAGAACCTAAGCTAAAGTGGTAGTGCCAAGATGCGCTCTTGGCAGCGGTATCGGCAATTTTTGGAAAAAATATTAGTTTTCCTTATACAAATATACAATTTTACTCGCAAATGTGATGAAAAACATTGTATGTCGCACGGGCGTTAAAGCCCTTAGTGTTCGACTTCGGGCTTCTAATAGACTCTCGTTTGTAAATCCTTATTTACCGCCCTTAGGACACAATGTACTATTTTTTATACCATTATGAATAAGTGACCGTTGTCCTCAGGGCAGATGACGTGTCACGTGGGCACGCACACGGGCGCTCACCCGTACAAGTGCGCGCAGTGCGGCGCCGCCTTCACCAAGCCCAACTCGCTCAAGAAGCACCAGCTCATACACCAAGGGGTCAAGCCCTTCGCCTGTGACAGCTGCAGCATGCGGTAACACGCACAATATATAAGAGACACCATCCCCCCCTATTGATTACGGCACTAGACTGGCGCATCAATCAATATTACTTTGACACAATCCCTGTCACGGACACCAACAAACTATAGTGAGAAAGGTTAAAAAATCCGCTCTGTGAACAAATTTTGTGCGCCGTTTTGATGTAAGAAACATGCAGTCTATACCATAGATGCCGATGCTCCCCACACTAGCGTCTTTAGAGACGCCGCTGCGACGCGACGCCAGCGCAACGTTTTTTGCGAACAAGTACACTGATTCGCGCGACGCGCGCCAGCGCTGACGGCGTGTCGCCGCGGCGTCGACGTCGCTTCGACGCTGCACGGACGCATTATAGTCGCCATATATTTCGGAGCGGCCAAGGCGATCAATCAAACATGAACTCTAATTTCTTAACAATAGAGTGCATGTGCCGATATTTTTGACCAACTTGGCAGCTCAGAAATATCCCATATCTCGTCACTACTTTTAAAAAAACTCGTAGCTCAAAATAGATAATTTTTCTGAGTGAACTTTATAGACATCACGTCAAGGTTCAATTTTGTTGACATATTGATTTTAGATACGAGATTTTTTCAAAGTATTGACGATCTACATAACTTAAATATAAACTTGTATGTTCCAGTTTCTCTTGCAAGGACCACTTGAAGCGCCACTATCGCATCCATACGGGCGAGAAGCCCTACCGCTGCCAGTACTGCGAGCGCGCGTTCACGCAGAGCAACGACCTCGCCAAACACACGCGCATGCATCTCGGACAGAACATATACCAGTGAGTCGCTGCCCTACAGGCCAGGGGTGGCCAACCGGCCGGTCGCGACTATTAGTCCATTCGATCGTGGCAGTATTGCACAACTCCTGCAATTGGGCCAACTGACTACACGCATTTAGAACCAAATAAATGTAACGAAACGATATCAAAAAAAAAAAACTAATTCTATTGGCCTGCTAACCTAGATCCTACTAGGACCTAGATACATGTACCTACATCGATGCATCGATATTTACCTTTCCATGTTTCGAATCAGTCCGATACATCGTTTTCGTTTGATATTTACGATGTATCGATGTATTTTATTCAGCGAATCGAATAATGACCTCATATATTTATATACAAAACCTAGTCAAGTTAAGCTTTGACAGTGGGATTTGTGCAAGCCGTTACCATTCCACCATTCTTGACCCCCGCCCGCTGTCTAAGCCGCATAATTTTTTCGAGGGAAAAATGAGTTTTGTACTCGAGTTTTACACACTGCTTTTCACTTCCAGCGCGAGGATATTAAATAGTAACAGTGGAAACAATTGTTCACTAACTACGTACCTTTTAGTTTTCATGCATTGTTATTGTTGATTATATATTATTTATTTTTTTACAGGTGTACAAAATGCGACATGCGTTTCCGTCTTCTGAGCGAGTTGAAACAGCACTATCCTACGCACTACCTCACTGACGGAGAACCGCCTTTAATACCAGTGAGTAAGGACGAATCTGCGCCGGTCCTCGTTCTGAAACCGCCCGAGCCCGAGAAAGAGACGGAAGGCACTATTACCATCACTTTCAGCAGCAACGGGCTAGACAAGGACGGGCTACATGGGAATATTACGATTGATATCACACCGCAAAATACTTAAAAGTGTCCAAGTTGAAAAAGTGTGTAAGTGTAAAATTGAAGTAGGTACCTAAGGCCGGTTTGTCATATTATTTGAAAACCTCGTCTTACTACAATTGTATTGTAATAACAGCTGCTTAACGCCCCTGTTTACATAGTTAAGCAGAGACTAAATCGAAAATGAATTGTTATGTTATCTCTCTTTAAATGTATTGTTGTCTTAAGTCATATTTTAGGCCACAAATTGCCTTAAAAGTCTCATTAGTGTCTAAGAAATTGGCTTTACGTAAATTAAGTAGGTGATTTTAAGCAATGTATTAGAAATTTTTGGTAAAGTTTTTGTAAATAGTCTAAATATCTCCATACTTTTACTTTGAACCCCCCTAGATATAATTGACTCGAAGAGTGGTTGAAACTTTATCTTTTATTAAAAATATTTGAACGCCTAAAAGCTCTAAGTGCCTGCAACGCCATCGAGCCATCGTCGTTCGAACTACAATGCCCAAATAGCAACCTACTTGTGTTGTGTGTGCTTAAAGTTCAATTACGCTTTAGGCATTACAATCACATGGCGTATAGTGTAGGTGACGACTTTTGCACCAACAATACAGCGACTTTTAAAGGATTAAAAAATATAAGGCACTGTTTAGTCATTAAGTCGAAACTAGATGTCGCTAGTTAGTTCGGACATCTAATGTGAACTTCATATTTTATTGATTTTGTTTAGAGGCTTGGTTTTGTATAGGTTATCTTATTGAACAGAGCGTAAAAAGTCGAGACTAGATGGCGCTATACGCTTTAATTTTATCAATAAGTTTTATTTATTCGAGTGTAGGTACCTAAGTAGTTACTCAATCTGATACTTTTGTGCAACAAGAAGTTGTACAACGTACAATGTACACGTACAATGTATTCTATAGTCGGCCAAGTAAGTACTTTACCATTTTTTATGACAGGTCCTGCATTGAGAAAAGTATGGCTGATTGTCATATTGACTTTTAAGTCAGGAATATCGTCACTACTTTGAAAAAAGCTCGTATCTCAAAATTGATACTTTTCTAAGTGAACTTTATGAACATTATTTCAAAGGACAATTTTGCTGTCGTATTGATTTGAGATACGAGATTTTTTCAGAGTGGTGACGATATGATGTTTTCAACTTCACAAATGACATTAAATCTTTGGGTGGTAAAGGAATTTCTTGATCGACTTTTGTGCTGTTTAACATATCAAACAGTCTACTCATTATAATTCTAGGTGGAAACCAAACGATGATACTTTAGTTAAACAGGTGATAGTGTTGTTTAAGCTGAACAACTTTCTCCAAGGAACATAGGTCGAAAAACTTTTTTTTTTCGCCTTTCCAGGCGGTCGGCTAACCATTACATTTACTCAGGCTACAAGGTTTTGGTAGTCGGGGGCAGTATGTTTTTAGTTTTATTTTTACGGAGCACAGAATCAGACATTATCATTGCTTAGATTTAAATAAGCAACAGTGACTGTGGACTCCCAAAAGTTGCACATTTAACCGTTTTCAAGACCTCGCGAATTTAGATGTGCTACTACAAAGTAAATCTTAGTTTATGTTGTTTACTTATGAGAGATTGTTAAAACGAATAGTTTTTTTTAATGAATTCAAATTACTTTGTACCATTGTGTGTATTTAGTAAGGTCGAGTATTTGTGTACATTTATGTGGTTGCTATATGCACTATGCCCGGAAAAGGAAAAGGGTTAAATATGAAACATTTCGTAATGCCACAGACAATTGTCCATATAAATAAATGGCTCAATTTTCGGTGTGTTCCCACTAGTTCCATTGACTGTACTGTAATAGAGTTCTATAATAGTACTGTCAATGGAACTAACTCAAACTCACAACATTTATTGACAACAAAAACACAGTAAAACATAAATAGGAGAAGAGAGAAAAATTAGAGACCAACACAGACATTTTGGGCATGTGCCGTAGCCCTGTAACCAGAGCTGCAGCGCTGGTTTTCAGCTGAACCCCGGTGAGTGTGCACCCACGTAACCGAACGCGTAATTATTGCGGGAAAAGAAAAAAACTATATATTATATATAAAATCATGACGAATAGAAGAATTATAAAATACCTATAAACATATAATATTCGTGGAAATTTGTAAAAGATGATTTAAAATAAAATAAAAAGTAGCAATAAATTCAATAATGACAATAGTAATAATGAAATAATAATAAGTAAAATAAAATTAGGGACGCCTCAAGTAAGTTGGAACAACTCGGCCACCAACAGGTTGTTCTTTTTGATAATCAAAAAGATGCTTCTTTAGCTTTAATTTAAATGTGTGTTTGCATATTGGTAGACGTACGTAGAGGTGGCGGCAAGTTGTTCCAACACTTGGTGGCCGCATACTTAAAACTTCCACGGAAGGCAGCTGACCCATGCTTTGGCATACACAAAGGCCCGCTCACCACACGACACGCCGATTTACGCCACGCTCGCTTCTCGAACAAGTACTTCGGTCGTCCCGTCTGTGTTATCCCGAACAAAAGGGTCGCAAGATGAGAACTAGTGGGAACACACCCTAATTTTCTTATCATATTCGGATATTTTTCAGTCAGTCCTTTTATTATGTGGACAAAAACCACCGGTTAGTATGATCCAACCTTTTTAACCTCCCATGAACATTACAATGTAAAAAAAATATTTATGATACTTGTAGTTTTCTACACGACTGTCTACATATAGAATGTGTTGTTTTCACAATTTTTCATAGGTTAGTTTTACTGCTTGACTTTTGTTCCATGACAATTGGTCACATATGGTGCGACAGGTGTTATTAATCCGGACAATTTAGACATAAAAGTAGTGATCAATTTACATAAATTCCGACAAAGCTGAATTTTTGTGAAGACCTTGGTACACCATTAGAAAAAAAGGGTCAAAAGTCCCCATTGATCCAATGTATGTAAAAAAAGTTATTCAGGGTCCTAGGTCAAAATTTCAGGTTTTTTTTTTTCAAAAACGGTAAGTTATATCAAATATAGATCTTAAACTGATCTACAAAAATGGTCTATTATTTCTAAGAATCACCATTCCTGAGATGGTGGTGTTTTTTGAAAAAACTTAAAACTCGAATAACTCCAAAACTACTGAATTTCGATTCCTGGTTATCTGGGCCGAAAACATTGCAAATAAGCTCTAGAATGATGCCTTTCAGGGAATAGGAATAGGTCGAATTACCAGTCACCCTGTATACGTGGCATAAATGAGCTATCATGTAGAACGTGACTGCTTCAACTTTTGGAATCGCGATATCTCAGAAATGGTAATTCTTAAAAAACAAAGTATAAGGATCGTTTTTGTAGATAATTTTAAGATCTATAATTTTTGCTTAAGCTACTTTTTGATAAAACTTACCGTTTTCGAAAAAAAAACTCAAATTTTTATTTTGACTTTCGACCCCTAATAACTTTTTTAGCACATATAGGATCAATGGGGACTTTGGACACTTTATTCCTAATGGTGTCCACCAAAATTCAGCTTTGTCGGAAATTATTGAAATTGAAATGTCTATATTGACCGGAGTATATTGTAGGATTATGGGTACAAAGATTTAGTTCGAATGCATTTAGTTCGTGTACAAATTATTTAGTGAAATACATTATTTTATTCCAGTTTATCGTTTGCTTTTTACTCAGCCTCTGCCTAACCTACATTAACCTTTTATTTGGCCTCATCTGCACTTTACATTAGGTAAAATATTGGTAAATACTGTCAGTTTTATGTAAAAAAAAAGGTTGTGGCCTGCATTTTTATTTATTAGGATTCCATCTTAGTAAAAAATGACTAAGAAAGGTTCAAAACTACCGCCACTCATTTCAAAGTTCTATGTCTCATATGGGTGAATCGATTTTAACACAGCTAAGGATCACCTCGATTAAACTAGCTTTCGATTTTTTAATTTTTTATTTTCCTTGTACATAATTCGTTCATTTCTGATTATAAATAAGTACCTGGGCGACTGACCCTTACATGTTTATAATACCTATAGACTTTACCCGCGGCTTCGCACGCGTATATCATTAGAACCGGTTGTTGAATTGGAAATCCGGGATTTCCAGGAATATCCGGTATCCGGTATTCGGCCAAATAACTAGCCGTTAGATCTCTTAGGACGTCCAGTTTTCTACATACCGAGCTTTATCCAAATCCGTCCAGCCATTGTAGCTATAAGAAGTTACAAAAACACATACCTACACATAAAAAATTTCGCATTTATAATATTAATAAAATTAAGCCCTATTAGGTACCTATATTGTGGTTTTCATAACATCATCATCATCATCATCAGCCTTTAGCAGTCCACTGCTGGACATAGGCCTCCCCCAAAGAACGCCATTGCGCCCTGTCCTCGGCTAGACACATCCAGCTTCTATATACCAACAGCCTTCATGTGGGCCAAACTCTCTAATAAATACCTACCCTGACCAGCCTGTAAGGGCAGTTTCACACGGCGACTTAATGGCATAAAAGAAAATACAGTCGCTGTCGTAAACATTAGAGTTGTCTTGATGCTCAAAAATAAGTAGGTATTTAGTATTTATTTATTTGGCAAAAAACATAAAATACATAAGGCCTTATTCTAATAAGTCTTACAATATTATGCACCCTGGTAGGGTATAGCCACATTTATAATAATGTTATCTAATTCTATTAGGCAACTAAAAAGTAAGATATCCTACGTACTCGTACTTGCATTTACTTAAGCTTAAAAACTACGGTTACATTATGCTATAAATTAAATTAGACTGTTATAAACTATTATGGCACAATAATATCCTGTTTACAAAAATATGCGTATAATAATAAAAAACCTTACCTTACGATAGCTAGCTAGAGCTACGTATACAACCACGGAAGAAACTTGTTTTTTTTTCTTCCGTGTATACAACAAATGTGTGTTCATACTGCACCTCCACCTCCACACTGTAAGAACACACACAAATCACATAAATTCAACTATCACCACTGCCACACTACGCTGACGTGTTTTGAACTCAACCAGAGTTCATCATCAGATCAACAACCGTTCACCAGGTCTGCTCGCGGGTGAGGAAAGTATTTATTTTAAGTTCAAGGTATATATTAAGTATATATAGTCAAAGGCAAAGAAAACACAAGAGTTGGCAATGAAGATACAGATAAGTAAAAAGTATATGACAAGTACAGACAGCAGCAGAAGTAGAACAGTCGGGGAGCCCAAAAATATTTTAAAATCTTAATACGCCAGCAAAGTCGTGTGAGTATGAGAATATCGTTTTGAATTTGTCTACTTAAACACATATTAAGCTAATTTAATACTCAATGTACGTAACCTGCTCGTTCTAATGCTGGATAATAAATAACGATATACCTATAATTCTACCAGATTTTAGATGCTTTTTATTTATGCGGACTGTACGTTTGAATAAATTACTACCTGAATATACTGTTAATTGTTTTTGTTAATTATTATTACACAACACGCAGTCTAAATGAAATATTTTCTAGTAAGTAGGTATGTTAATGATTTCGGGGCTATATACCTATACTGTCATAAAATGATAAGTCCGATCCGAATGTATCTTTTGTCATAATTTTCATTATCATCACCAGTGGGCGGACGACGGATGCAATTTACGTCAAAATCATGTCGAACAATATACGTCATATGGATATGACTACAATTGGTTTAAAAAAGAGAACATAGTTGAAAAATAGTTGGATAATTTTATTGTTTGTTTTTTTCTATATTACATATTTTCAGTGCATTCCTTTTATAGTTCACTCCACATCCACTTATGTAGGGGAAAATTACCTCTTTACATCTACAGATGGTACGCATATGTAAAGTGTTCACCTTTATTAGGAAGATTATCACCATCACCCAAATTTCTATGATATATTTTTACACAAAAATATTAGTCGAAGTTTAATAAAAGTCTTATCCATCTTATGCTTTCGTCACCATATTGCATCCGTCGTCCGCCCATTAATCATCATCATCAGCCGGAAGACGTCCACTGATGAACAAAGGCCTCCCTTTTAACGCTTCAATGAACGGTGACTGTTTATCATCACTATTTTGAAAAGTCAATAGTACGCCTAAAAAAATTACTCTTGAAATTAATACAATACAATACAATAACTCTTTATTGCACACCAATACAGTAAACAGTACAGAGAACACAAGTATATACATAGAGATTTTCTAAGGTAAGCAATAGGCGGCCTTATCGCTTCAGAGCGATCTCTTCCAGGCAACCTTTACAATGGACAGAAATAAGGAATACATTTTAGCAGCATTAATTTTCTAATTCTAAAGTTCACTCAGAAAAAAAATAGTTTTTTTAAGCTTCTAGTTGTTTTTTGAGTTGTGACGCTTTATGAGCCAAAGACACTATGCCCTTGTTTTTTTTTTACTTGTTGCTATGAGTAGTTCCGTTACGTCTGCTGCCGACTGTACGTGAGAGTAGTACAGACAATGATAATAGGACAGAAAGCGGACGCCTCACATCTCGCGTAAGCCGAGAACGGCCAAAGAGTATCAACCTATTATACGAACAGAGTGTCCAACAGGCTAACAGGTAGAAAATGTACCTACGCGATAAATAGCAATATTTTTGAACTAATTGTAGTTTGTTCATATAATATTGTGTATGTTTTGTGTTTTTAGGGTTTCATAGTCCAACAAGTACAAGGAACCGTTATACTTAGTTTCGCCGTTAGTGTACACTCGAACCAAGTGAATCGTGAACCATTTTAGAACCTTTTCGTAGAAAAAGTCATAGTGACATCGCATTTGACTAGTATTTATTATAACACTTACTGTGAGAACGTTCTATGTTGGGTCAGGAATGAAATGGTTCGACTGTACCTACCTGGAGTAGGTACACGTAAAGTAAGGATGATTATTTTGTCGTTTAAATCCATAATGTGCGGTATTGATGAATATTGAATATGTATTTAATTAAATAAATAAAATAAAGTAAATATCATGGAATACTTGACACCAATTGACCTAGTCCCAAACTAAGCAAAGCTTGTACTATGGATACTAGGCAACGGATAAACATATACTTTTATAGATAAATACATACTTAAATATATATTAAACATCCAAGGACCCCAGAACAAACATTCGTATTACTTGTATTCATACAAATATCTGCCCCGGCGGGGAATCGAACCCGGGACCTCAAGTAGCGTAGTCTTCTCTAACCACTTGGCCATCCGGTCAACTTACTGGTAAGAGGTAGAGGCAAGTGTATTTCCACAAGCTATTAACGTTGACTTGAAAAACCTAAAAATTACATGATATGTAGTAGTAGGCACACGTATGTGTTTATCGGAAGATTGTGTGATGTGTAGATTACGGACTTAGAGGTATTAAAAAAATAAGACTAAAATCATCGAGTGAACTGCAGGTACCTACTTTCACTCTCTGCACTCCATTCCATACTCTTTTATTCTAGCCAGGGCGGCCCGCCCGCCCTCTTATCAGTGCGCAGCTGACTGCCTTCCCGCACGCACGTGGTGAGTCCTTACACACTTCCATTTACTACCACTTACTACCACTACCACTACTACTTACGTTAACTCTACATGTCTACATTAATTATGAGTGTGGAATTTTTGTCCGAAATAATTTTTATTCAAATGTAATCAGATTTTGATTTATCGACGCCGCTTCAGTAATGAGGCTTTTGGTTTGAGCTCTCAGATGATTCAAAGCTTATTATGTGATGGATTTTTTTTGACGGTAGTTAAGTTATTGCTTTTGTGCTTTGAAATAGGACTGTTTGAAGAAGGGGAAGTTGCACGTTTAGAAATAATAATGGACCAAAGAGATAATTATTTGACATAGGTAATATAATTTTCGGTGAAACTAGTAATTAGACGAACTTTTTTTAGGGGAAATCTACGGATTGGTTTAGATTACGTTTATTTCGTAACAATCGCGCGCAACGTAGGTACAATTTCGATGAAGATTGCATTCATACCTATAAAATAAAATAAAAATAAAATAAAAATAGCCTTAAAAATAGATAATAAAATACATCAATATAATTTGTTGACACCAGCCACATTCTTATCAGGTTGTCTCCAGGACATAGGCCTCCTCCAGCCGCTGCCGTTCTCCTCTATCCCTCGCTTCTCTTCTAAACTCTTTGGCCTGGCCTCGCATGGCCCCTGCGCATTCATACCTATTAAATGACTAATGTATTTTGGCCATTATTTTTTTATCAACTTTATGTAACTTGATACTTGTAGATATTTTTTACAATATTTTTAAACAAAGTGTTGCTTGTTCTATGGCCTGTAGCAATGTTTATTATCCGTATTTATATTCTTTGTACATTGAAAGAAAAAAAAAAGCTAATTTGCGATGCGCGTTCGCCTAATGCAGGCGAACGCGCATACTGTATTTATTTACAATAATATTAATCTACTTTATCACTGGTTTAACGTTAATCCGGCATTATCTAAAATTTATAATGTTGACTAGATTTCTAAGTAGTAAAGTTTCATTGAACGTTTATAAACACCATTCTCATTAGTATTCCAAGGGATTCAGGAAGTGCGTGCCGCACAGCTTAACTGTTAGATAACACGAAATGTTTTTGTTTTTAAATAAGAAATAACCTAGGAGTGGAAGTAGGACTCGTACCATCTTGCTCGCTAATCCTGCCGTGAAGCAGCAGTGCTTGCACTGTTGTGTTTCGGCATGGAGAGTAAGATAGCCGGTGAAATTACTGGCACTTATGAGGTATCCCATCTTAGGCCTCTAGGTTGGTAACGCATCTGCAATCCCCCTGGTGTTGCAGGTGTCTATGGGCGGTGGTGATCTCTTACCATCAGGAGAAATGTTATACAGCCGAATAATAAAAAAGGGAGTCCATTCCATACCATGCCATGCATAGGAATTAAGATGCCATTAGGCATTAAGATCCAGCTGTGTGATCCCCTTTTATAAAAAAAAAACTAGCTGTTGCCCGCGGCTTTGCTCACAATTTTTTTTTAAATTTTATTTAACACAAACCTTGTATAAATAATTATTCAGTTTGGTGCAGTCGTTCAGAGGTTATGCGTGTAATATATATTTAATTTAATTTCTACCTATTGCTTTTTATCAAACACACGCACGCACGCACATACAAACTTTCGCATTTATAATAAGTAGTAGGATTAATGGGTGAACCTAAACATTATTCATTATTACTATAGTCTGTAGACGCACCCGTCGTTTCTCTATAATTTGTCTACGCCGTAGCTCGTAGCTACGAGGCTACGACCCTCTGCTACGATCCCTACGTAGGTCTACGGGCTAAGCGTTTTAGCGTACTACGAATGTTTGAAGAATAATGCGAAAGTGAGAGCAAGTCTGGAAACTGATTATTATTTGTATTGATATGAAAGTAGAGGCGTATCTTTTCTCATTTGAACTGTAGAAAGGGTCAATATGTTTATAATTAATTTTTACTTTTTTATTTATTTAATTCAAGTGGCTATCATTATAGGTTTATACATAATGCCAAAGTGCTTATAATATAATGCATTTTATGGTCTCGCCAGAAGACCAGCGCTGGCTCCACCAAAGGAGTCTGCATTTTAAGCTGAGGCGGGACCATTTCGGGCGCATATATATAGGTATTTTTTTTTTCCTTTTTAATTATTTTTGTATTTTGTAATCTCATTTTATTTTATTTCACTTTATTATTATTATGTGTTTGTTCTGTATCTATTATTTATATGTGTGTGTCCCGAATAAATCTTTTCATTTTCATTTTCATTTTTCATTTTCAATCAAAATAGATGAGATGAAATTGCATTAAATATTAAGTAAAAAATAAAACAAACAAAATGAAATCACATAAAGTTGAACAATAAAATAGCAGCCCGTTAAACATATATCACTGCATTTGCAACAGTTTTTTTTAAATTCCGTCATCAATTCGATCCAAACTACTTGTGCAGTTGTAGCACTTCACATAACGGTTGTACGAGTACACTTCACATTTATAACCAGTCGGTACACTCACCACAAAAATCTTCAAATAAACACTCCTTTACAAAACCCACCGCAGGTTCATCAAAGCTGATCCCAAGGCCGGCTCGTCGATACGAGACAAAGCCGCCCCCCGGAGGTGAAGATATTCTGAATAATAGGGGGCGCGTTAAATGGGGGTTAACCAGGGGAGGGGTAGAAATCGGATGTTAAATACCGACCGCGAGATGTATAGCAGGATGATTATTCTACTATAATGTTGACACTAAAACTTAATTTAATTACTTATCATAAAATAAATTATATCACGGGACACTTAACACCAATTAAACTAGTCCCAGAGTAAACCTGAGAGTAAACAAAGCTTGTGGCCTTTCGAACCCAGCCGATACGATCGTGCGGGTTAATTACATTTGAATTTGAATTTGACATGGATAGTATATAAGGTCCACTGTCGTAAATCTTACATTTGAATTTTGAACTTGACTGGATTACACATAAATTGTCGGCTGAGTTCGAAAGGGTTATGGGTACTAGGCAATGGGTAGAATCATACTTTAATAGATAAGTAGATACATCCATACTAATATTATAAATGCGAAAGTTTGTGTGTTTGTATGTTTGTCCGTCTTTCACGTCCAAACGGCGCGACGGATCGTATAGAGATAGTTTATGGGCCAGAGAGTGACATATGCTACTTTTTATCCCGGAAAAATGCACAGTTCTCGAGGGAACAGCGCGCGATAACCGAATACCACGCGGGCGAAGCCGCGGGCAAAAGCTAGTAAGTACTTAAATAAAACGAATTGTGGCAGTATAGAATGGTGGCTTATTTAAACACAAGAGTATGTCGGACCATGCTGAGTGTACTAAATCAGTTACGCGGCATTGCAGTATCATCGACGATTTGTCACTTGGACTGATGTACAGTCGAACCATTCGATTCCTGACCCACCATAGAACGATCTCACAGTAAGTGTAATAATGCATTCCCTTGTCAACTTGTCAAGCAATGCGATGTCACTATAAGACCAGAGGCGTCTTTATTATAGTGCAGGGAGTGCGTTGCACACGGGCGCAGCGGTGTTAGGGGCGCCGGCCGCGGCACTTTGTACCTATTCCATTTTGACCGCGCGCTTCCTAGATGCCTCTAAAGTAATAATTGCACACGGGCGCTACATGGGCTAAAGACGCCTCTGATAAGACTTTTTCTACGAAAAGGTTCCAGTGTGGGTCACGATTCAGTTGGTTCGAGTGTACATAAACTTCACTAATGCTACGTAAAATTTTGACAATTTGGTGAAAACTGAGATGTTAAAGCACCTCGCTACTGATCTTTGAGCCCTCTCTTGGCTTCACGCCGTACACGAATTAGTTCGCTGTCCTCTTTGTCAATCCGCCTCTATCTGGGGGGCTACTGTGAAATTCGAAAATCGAAGTTCGTACCGTGCCGTCCCTCTCACTCTCGTATTAAACAATACAAGCGTCAGCGGGACGGCAAGATACGAAGTTCGAATTTTGCACTTCGTAGTACAGGGCCTGGTTCCCGGCGCCTCTCATTGTCTTGCACGCCCTTCGCGCCGCCTGCGTTTAATTACATTTCTAGATTATATTACTGGTACTTAACTTAATCTGCGAAATTATTTCTTAACCTCGAATAGAAATTTATAACTGACATTATCGTCATCATCTTAATTATTTTTAAGTAACCTACGTAGTGTCTCTCTCATGATCAAAGGCCTCTTAAAAATAAATTTTAAAAAATGACAATGGGGTGAAAAAAATTGCTTTGTTTGGTAATTAATAAAAACTGTAACTACTAAAATTGAGCTTTCTAAACCGGTCATAAACATTAGTTTGTTTTTAAAGAATATTAAAGTCTATCACGAAAAATTATTGGAGTAGACACATTAACTTATATATTAGAAAGTGTTCTATCAGACAACATTTTTAATTTTCATTCAATTTTTATGGAATAATCGAGAAAAACTAACAAAAATGCAACGTTGCCAGCTCAGCAGGTATAAACGCTCTTAATAAGTTCCCATAAAATCGACGTTGTCACACTCTCCTCTGTCACAATCACAACTCTCCTCGGTCTCCCCTACTTGAAAGGGTATTCGTTGAATCATAAAATCAAATAAACATGAAATACTGCCATACATAAGTTTCCACCTCAAGCAAGACTAAAACAACCTCGGACTTTTCTAGCCGCTCTCGCTTAAGCTCGGGCTGCAAACGAACTCGTATCTATTATGGCTTTTAGTCCTTCAATATAAAATATTTGCTGTAGGTACAATTACTTTTTGTAACAGATTTAATTAAGCTATCGACTCTAATCTAAAATCCAAATGTAATCTAATCACATAAAAAATAGGTACTAAAGTATGTAAATAGATAATTCCTTAGGAAATTCAATTTGAGTAAAAGCATCGAAGGAACGACCATCGATTTTGTTTATTATTCATAGTATCAGGTATCAGTAATCAGCGATGTGTTAGGCGTTATTAAAATCATACTTGAAGTATATCTATAGGCGCTTTGTTATTGGAAGCCACTATGTTTTCTTCACATTTCCCTGACATTTTATAAAAGAAAAGTAATTTTATTTGACAAAACCAGATTTTCCTTAAGCGCCACAGCGCTAACGACTTTATTAGGCGGAAAACTTTGTAAGGATATATAAGTCATTTAAGTACCTATAGTTGTAAGTAAATACAGAACAGTAAACTACTTTCAAGCAAAGATACAAAGTGCGTGCATAAATATCTGATACGACTCTATTTCTAGGGCCGGAAGGACGTGTCAGATATTTTTGCACGCTCCGCTGTGGCAGATATATTAATGCTGGTGACTGTACCTACGCACTACTCTGTTTTTTCTTAAATTATTCAAATGACACATGATGATTATGTAACTTTGCAAGGCGGTAATTTTTTTTATTTTTTTCCAACAGATACCTAAGTATATAATGCTTGAAAAAATTAAATCACATTAAAACTGCTGATTGTTCGACAATTTGAACTCAAATTCGCTAACAAACTGTTAAGTTACTGCGTAGGCACTGTGTTAGATTAACTTACTTTCTTTAATGAACGCCTTTACAATGTTGTTTCAATAGGCCGCAATTGCTAGAGGTGAGTGATGGTTATCGGTAAAAATAAAAGCGGTAAAATGAACGGATTTATTATTAATTTGCAAGACTGTTCGTTCAGAGTCGGAAAGTGACACTCCAAGCGTTGAATAAATTATATTTTAAAATTCAAATAAGAGTTTCAGTTCGACAGCGTAACGTTTACCAACAATATATTGCTATTGCCACTTTTAGCACTAGGGACATGCAAAATTATCGATAGTTTGCGTAACAGTAGGAGGGACTCTAGTTACGTCAGTTTGGCATCTCCTGTCATTTGAATCAACCAACAAAAAGTTGGAAAACCCCGACTTTGTCACTTCAAAGTTCAATATCTCAAAAACGGCTGAACCGATTTTGATGAAACATGTCTAAGAACCATTGCTAGAAACCCTGCTTTCAAATAAAAAAATTGCATTCAAATCGGTCCACCTGCTTAAGAGCTACGGTGCCACAGACAGACAGACACACATAGCGGTCAAACTTATAACACCCCTCTTTTTGCGTCGGGGGTTAAAAATACAAGCAAAACATCGGGGAACGACGAACAAAGAGTTGGTTCTTTCATATTAGTAACCTACTTATGGAGCAAATTATTATTAGCATTTATTTAACAGCTGTTATTGTCTACCTTCCGCCGGCCCACCCCCAGCAGTGTTATCTGTTCTCCGACAATAGATAACACATTAAAAAAACAGGGTTTTTTTTTACTGATAGCGGAATTATTTTTACTGATAGAAATAATAACGCCGCTATTGCATCCTATTTAAAAATAAATCCTCGTTTTTTCCAACTCTAGATCCTAGTCTTTGAAATTGAGGTTGGCAACCCTATCATAAGACGAGACGACATTTTAAAATAAAACTTGTATTCAACCTATATACACAGCTCTGGCTATGGCCGATAAGAATCTATCATACTTGAATGTCATATAACTCGAAATGGAATAAGTTTGATCGATATTAACCGAGCACGTCCCGGGAATGCTCAAGACTTCGCAATGCGATATCCTCGCTTTGATCCCCTCTACTTTATTTGCTTGGGTATAACAAATAAATATGAGTGTCTACAGAGTACTACAGACGATAGATGTCTTCTTTGATGTGGCTGACTGAATGGCTACATGATCACTGCTTCTATAATGTTCAGGACTTTTTGAATTTTAAATCATAATCATTGTAATTTTAAATTTGCATGTTGATTTTGTATATCGACTGAATTATTGTAAGACCTTATGCAAACGTATTCCAGCAAATAAATATTTCATTTCATTTTTTCATTTCTTTTTAACTTTGACTTACTGTACGTTATTTTATTATAAGCTTTTTAGGTTCCGTGGCTGGAAACAAAGAAGAACCTTTATAGGTTCACTTCATGATACGTTTCACTGTAAAGGCCTAGAAAAACGCGGAAAAGCATCAAGTTGAAATTAATATTTGTAACAAGTCCAAAGATAACCTTTTGTAACCGTTTTGGTAACCTTTTCATAGTATTTTTTATTTTCCATACAAAAACCATGGCAATAAAAATATATAGGGTAGGTAGAATTATAACACTTCAGTAAAAACGACCGTGTTACGTAGTCTAGCTGTTATGTTATCTTTGACATAATTCTAAAAAGTATCATGGCAGTTTTTGGTCGAATACAATACAATGACTCTTTATTGAACACCTAAAAATAGTAAACAGTACAGAAAATACGAGTATACAGGGTGTAACGTAACATTCTTATCGGTCAGTATGGGAAAGTCTAAAACTATAAGACATAATATAAGAAGATCCGTTCTTAGGAACCATGTCATCGGCTTTAGTAAGAAGAAAAACGGCATTCATACATTTAAAAAAAACTTGTACTAAGTTCGGGAATCGAACACAGTCATTTTGAAAAATAAAACATACATTATTTCTATTTGGATATGGGTAGTGTAAGTCATAAGTAATAAATGTTACTATGAAACACGCACGATATCTAGAATTAATAAAATGCATTGTATTTCATATTCTTTAATATGTAAGTTTTATTTTTCAAAACGTCCGGGTTCGATTCCCGAGCTGAGTACAAGTTTTTTTAAATTTATGAATGCAGTTTTACTTGTTACTAAAATCGAAGATCTTCGTATGTCTTATAGTTTCAGACTTTTCCATATTGACATACTGACACAATACAAGTAATATAGGTATATGTAGGTGTTACTTGTATTGTGATACTGATGAATGTTACATCCTGTATAGAGTTTTTCCAAAGTAAGCAATAGGCGGCCTTGTCGCTTCAGAGCGGTCTATTCAGGCAACCATCACAATAGACCACAATAGACAGAAGTAAGGCAAAGATTTTAGCAGGTAGCGCAATTTACAGCAGATTAGCGCAATCCATACTAATATTAGAAATGAGAAAGTGTGTGTTTGTCCGTCTTTCACGTTGAAACGGAGCGACAGATTGACGTGATTTTTGGCATAGAGATAGTTTATGGGCCCGAGAGTGACATAGGCTACTTTTATCCGAAATACATTCAACTAACCATACCTACATACAATACTCAACCAATCTAACGACTATATGTTTACGGAAGTGAAATTAGGTATTTATAGCCGAATACACGTCTATCGACACGTCATAAAGTTTATGTTTACGGGTTACTGTATTGAAAAACGTCGGACGTCCCGGGGAGGGCGCGCGATCGATTGAATACTCATTTAGGAAATGGGAAAGCTGCGCTGAGCGCGGCAAGGAAAATTGAGTAATTACAATACATATTAAAAGCCATAGTGACCTAGTGGTGGTTAATGTAAATAAACGAATTTCAATATGAACCCTGAAAAAAAAACAAAAATATATATTGGTACTAGCTTTTGCCTGCGGCTTCGCCCCCGTGTAATTCAGTTATCGCGCGGTGTTCCCTCTTGAACTGTGCATTTTTACGGGATAAAAAGTAGCCTGTCACTCTCTGGCCCATAAACTATCTCTATGCCAAAAATCACGTCGATCCGTCGCTCCGTTTCGACGTGAAAGACGGACAAACATACAAACACAAACACTTTCGCATTTATAATATTAGTATAGATTAAAGTCAAGTCAAGTCAAAATACCTTTATTCGATATAATGTCTTAAACTTTCGTGATTTTCACTCATAGTCAAAATACGCACAGTACTTATCACGCTAACACACACGAGTAATATTTAGCGTGTGTGTTAGCGTGATAAGTCCTGTGCGTATTTTGACCTTTATTCGATTTGGTATTTAAGCACTTATGATATGAATGTCAGAAAATCTACCACCGGTTCAGAAAACCCCTGTTGAGAAGAATACGGGAAGAAACTCAATGATATATTTTTAAACAGATTTACAATCTTTTTTTAACACAGTATTGAGAATTTCCTCCATTAGATAACTCCATACCTAAACCCTAAGGACGCCGTTAACTTATCTATAAATGATTTAAACCCAATAGGCAAAGCTACTACAAATTTAATTAAGCGTCATAGACGAGGAAGGCCACTGGAGTTGTAAACTTGATTACTAGCGGTGCTCACAACTAGTGCTGCCAGCTGCCCCGTTATTTCCAAGTGGGCAGAGTTTGGAGCCTCGTTGGACTGTGAAAGTTGAAATATGAAAATAAAATTGTCATTATTAAAGCATCTGCTGAACATTGTATCTGCATACAGGTAATCTTACTTCTATTATAAATGCAAAAGTTTGTGACTACGAGTATGAGGGCCAATTAACTATTTTACCGACACTTTGGGCGTCTCCTGCGATACCAAAATTGTCTCTGGCATTACCAAAAAATCGTACTTCCAACAAGATATTTAGGATGGCATGTATTCATGTACACCATCTATTAAATTACAGAAAAAAACATGTTTACTCACAAAAACCTGCAATTGCTTGAAAAATGTCGCGGACGGATTAGTGTTGGTAAAAAAGTTGATTGGCCCATGAACGTATGTTCAAGGGATTGCCTGAAACGTGCTAAAACTCAACAAAACACTATTATGTACATATATACCGGGTGTGGCCTGTAATATGAACAAATAATTAAAACATAGATCATACTCGTCAAACTGAACATCATTAGTTCAGCGACTTTTAAAAATAATTAGTTTTTTTTTAATTTTTATTACACTTTTAAGTTTATTTGAAGAAGCAATGTAAAGCAAAATGCTTGATGTTTTTAGCGTGACAGGCGATGTCAGTTGTGTTCTGGGATGGCGTACATTGATAGCAGTATTTAATTTGTATGAAAAAAGGAAACTTCAAAGACTATTATTTTTAAAAGTCGCTGAACTAATGTTGTTCAGTTTGACGAGGACAATCTACGTTTTATTTTTTTGCTCGTATTACAGGCCACACCCGGTATAAGCGTTCAAAGCACTGAGTGCGTAGACGATACTGCATGACATTAGCAAAATTTGGATAGTACTTAACTAAAAATCAATTTGTACACAACTGTAGGTAGGTAAATTCCAAATGATCCCCACCACCAAAAAGTTGGTAGTTAAACACACAAAACAACTAACCGGAAAAAAATCGGCTGTCACACGAAAATTAACAAAGACTTCGTAACGGAAAACTTTCATCTAATTTTAACTATACGGCATTCAAATGTCTACCTTTTTGAACTTCACTCAAATAACTTTTTCGCTGCCCTGAAAAACAAAAGGCGGTCCTTGACCCCTTCCATCAATTGGGCACCTGCCGACCTTGACCGGGTGCCGGAGGCTGGACGCTCAATATCGCACGCCCTCCGATTCGCTAGGAATTTTTATTGGAGCTTTCGGAACGTTTCGGTCGTGCGCGGAAAGGCTGGAAAAGTTTCTGGCTGGCTTCTCCAAGTACACAAGTCTAATAATATAGTGTTTAGTCTCATAAATTATACGAGGAAATTAACTGTAATATTTTTAGGCTAATAAGTATGCTTCGAGAAACTCTCAAACCCTTCGAGCTCTCCGGGTGGATAATATTGCTGAGATTGCCGGGTGATTGATAACGTCGAAAATACTTGTGCACCTGACTAAATAATACAAGGTGCTCTTCCAAAATTAATCCGAAATATTTAAACAGATTCTTAGTTTGACGTCTTTTTACCCGACTACCCAAAGGAGAGATATGTTTTTCGAGCGTGTATGTTTTTCTGATTCTTTGGTAGGTAGCCTTTGTAACCTAAGCGGCTGGATGAATTTCGACACAATATATCATTACATTTATCATAACTGTTGAAAACATGTAGGAAACCTGCACAAACCTGCGAAGCAATTCAATGGTGCGTGTGAAGTTCCCAATCCGCACTGGGCCCGCGTGGGAATATGGCCAAGCCCTCTTGTTCTGAGAGGAGGCCTGTGCCCAGCAATGGGACGTATATAGGCTGGGATGATGATCATAACTGTTGGAGTGATGTAGGTATATTATGTCTAAATATGGCCTTCGTGAAAAAAAAATGTAGAGGAGGGTTAAAAATATTTTTTATTTTAATAATATGGGAATCAAATAGAGGCTAATTAAACCCATTCGAAGTAAATGTTATAATACTTTTAAGATGTCGTTTTTGCAAAAAGTAAGAATAAAAATAATAATTAAAAATAAATCGACTGCCTTTAAAAGAGTAGATTGTACAAAGAGAGCATAAAACGAGCTATTTTACCCGAAACGTTCATATAGCCACCCGAGCCGGTACGGCGAGAAGGGAAACTCTAGCATTAAACCCATTTTCCCCTCAACGTGACTAACCACCCTCACCGTACCGGCTCCGGTAAATGGCTCGTTTTATGCTCTAGTTGTACAATCTACTATTTATTGCCTTTGACTGTAATTGCCGCAAACATACCAAAAATGTAGCAAAATTTTTGTTTGTCTCAACTTATTCTAATATTTTTAATTGCAGAGATGACGCGCTACGTGACAATAACCCCGGCGATGCTGGACGCGACGATCCAACACCTGCGCGAGAGTTTCTTCGCCGACGAACCACTGAACAAGGCCGTGGCGTTGTGCGAGCGCGGGCAACCGCATGCGGCGCTGGAACGACTGTGCGCCGCTACGGTCGCCGACGGGCTGTCTGTGGCCGCCGTCGATGGAGACACGGTAAGTCCCACTGGAAGCGCTTCGTTAATTATAGCTTCGTATCGTGCCGTCTCATACACGTTTAGAGTATTTCATAGAAGAGTGAACGGGATGACATGATACGAACGTTTAATTTTAAACTTGGGAATACTACTCTGTGCGGGAGTTTCTTCGCCGACGAGCCCCTGAACAAGGCTGTGGCGTTGTGCGAGCGCGGTCAACCGCAAGCGGCACTGGAACGGCTGTGCGCCGACGGGCTGTATGTGGCCGCCGTCGATGGAGATACGGTAAGATCCACTTCCGACTACGCACCGTGCCGTCCCGCTTAGAGTATTTAATAAGAGAAGGAACTGGATAGCACGAAATGAACTTCGAATTTCAAACATGGGAATAGACCCCAATTCGAGAATGTCTTCGGCGAAGAGCCACTGAACAGCCGCACAAATAGGAATGTCACGTCAGCTAAAAGGGTTATTTAATTAATTATTGTCAAGTCATGCTCATAACAATAAGATGTCACATTAGTATTAGTCATGCAGTCCATGACGCCCTGTAAGGGCTGTAAGAGAACTGTCAATCAAGGCTAAACAGGACAGCCAGTTCAAGTTCACGAAACCATTTCAGGAACTGAATCCAATTACGGTCTTGCTAGAAAAAAAGCTCTCTTTCCCGTCGGTCATGGGGATTCGTAGCAGGGCCATTACGTACAAGAACCACAACCTCTAAGTGCTTCATGGCAAACCGACTGGTATTAATCCATTGAAACGTTCCTCCGCAAATCCATCCAATTAACCAGCTTTTTTGCTCATTCCAGGTATTAGGCGTGGCTTTGAATGGGATATTATGACCCGGAGACATCGAGCAGTCTATCGAAATGATCCAGCAGTCTTCGGACGAGAAATACAACAAGATATTCACGATCCTGTACAGCGTCAGCTATGACTTGGATCTGTTCAACACTTTCCAGGTTAATTTAAACAATTACTTTTAAGTACGCACTAGGAAAGTGCCTACGGTCCCGCGGACGATGACAAGAGCAGAAATAAATGACTAGTTGCTTATCTACTCATTTATAGTTAAATACCATAAACGAGACTTACCACGCTTAACACGAGTAATATTTACCTCGGCGTTTCAACCGTTACAGCTTCGCCCTGACTATGGAGGGCGAGCTCGGCAAGCCGGCACAACCGCTTCCAACTCCTTCCCTTCACATTGGGTTCTTGGTTGACCGGCTTCGCCGGCGGGTGCCCGGTTTGTAACGCAGTTTGAGCCGTTCTCCTTCCTCCACGGCGAACTGGATTGGGTCGATGGGGTCAAGGAGGATGTGTTTGGGGTGTCTATGGGCGTCCCCAGTGCTGCTCTGGTGTCGGGGGTCATTGTCAGGGAGCTTGAGTTTGTAGTCAGTGGCTTTTTGGATTAGAGGGTTGGGATGGTTTATCACTCATAAGTCATGTCTACTGCATTTATGTGTTTGTCCTTTGTGATCAAATTATCTGGAAGTGCCCTGGGTTCAGGATTCTAACAGGAGTCCAGCTCAAGGCCAAATTACAAGTTTCTTGCTATGCTATTGATTACTATTGATTAGTCAGTCAGCCACGGATCTGATATATCTGTCGGTATATCCTCAACGCTGTAAGAGTTACCACACAATAACACTAACGAGTAATATTCCAGGTGGAGAGGATTCTGGAGTGCCGTATTATCTCTGTGTCAGACCAGGCCAGGGGGAAGGGCCTAGCCAAGGAGCTGATGAGGAGGAGTATCGACATCGCTAAGGAGAATGGATTTAAGGTAAGTGCTCAAGCAAGGGGTGGCCTAGTGGTTTGACTCAAACCTGGGCTCCTACGAGTATATCTGAGTTTTCGAGATTCATGTAGGTATGATACATTTGAAATTTATCACGAGCTTTGCGGAGAAGAAAAACATCGTGAGGAAACCTGTACCTATACACCTGAGAAGCAATTCGATGGTGTGTGTGAAGTTCCCAATTGCCCGCATGGGAATTACACCCCAGGCCCTCATATTCTGAGAAGAGGCCTGTTTTCTCCAGTGGGACGTACAAAGGATGGGATGATGATGATGATGAACCGAGCTACTAAAGTCTGCATGCTGAGCTATGTCTTAAACTGCCTTTCTTCTATGGATCTCATTCTTGATAAGTACGATCTGGAAAAAGTACTCCGAGTATCAAAATCAAAGCCTAAAACTCTCTTCCAGCTGTTCAAAGTAGACGCAACAGGAGCATACTCCCAGCGCATCTGCAGCAGCTTAGGGCTGCACACGCTGCGTCGGGTGCCCTACGCGGAGTACTGCGACGCCAACGGAGTCCCGGTCTTCAAAGTACCACCCCCGCATGAAGCCCTGTCCATCATGGTCCTGGAAATACCTTGAATGAGATGTCTGACAGCAGGATTGAGTATGAAAGGGCATCGAATGTAGATTACGAGTAGGTATGAAGAACGTTTGAAAATCAATCTTTCTCCATTTTCAAATTTGTCTGATATGACGTCAAAACTTGACCCATTGGTACACTTTATTTGTGCTTTACAAAGTACAGTCAAGGAAACTGAATCATGTACCTTTTGCATAACCAATGAGGGCTATCGTTTTTTGTCTCACAGATGGCGCACTGTTGCGTGAGGTTTTTAAGTATGGCTTTCAAAGTCTGTTATTACAGGCGTGAAAACAAAGTTTAGATTAAAATCATATTTAATACACCTTAAAACCGTACCACAAAAATATCGAGCATGCCACAGTGTTCCATAGTCCCCGTTTTGTTCTGAAAAAAGGGAGGACAAAGGTTTCCGAAAGACAAAACTGTCTCAAAACACAGACATTCATTGCCCCGGAACGCATATTTGCCATAAACAATTTCAGATATTGCAAAATATTCACAAAATTATTCTAATTATAAATAAACACGCGTAGCTCACCCAAAAACTATGAGATTTGACATTTCGGAGACCTCACGCTACACTAGCGCCTCTAGTGGCGAATTCATACGAGATAGCCCTCATTTCGCTTTGATTGCTTTGGCAAATTGTCACGTGGTAGCGCTAACATTCTGTTGACAGCCTAACGACAGCTGCGTTTTTAGTAACGATAGTTACCGCTAGAGGGCGCTGTTATATAAAATTGTATGGGATGTCAACATGAAATGTTCCACCCTGGTACGTGAATCAGTTTCTTTGACTGTACTTAAGTGTTTATTTTAGTCACAATATACTCGTACCTAGCCTACTTAACTTTTTTCAAGTTGTTCTGTGTGACAAATTAAACCCTCGTGACAATGTTACCTACAAGTATTTGAATGGTATTACATGAATAGTGTAAATTAGAAAAATATGGCAATGGTTAAGTATATTTCTGGTGCAAGAACAAGATATTAATCAATTTACGAGTAAGTATGTGTTTAAAATAACCGGCCAAGAGCGTGTCGGACACGCCCAAAACAGGGCTCCGTAGCCATTACAAAAAAATTAAGTAATATTTAAGAGTAAAACTACTAATAATTCTCAAGCAAACTTAGCCGTTATAGTTTTCCTTGAAAGTTTGATATACTTACTACCATCCTGTATTTTTTCAAGTTTTTCCACCCACCGGTTTGGATTTTAAAGGGGGGAACACTCGATTTTCATGAAAATTTGCACTTTAAAGTTGAATATTTCGCAAAAAAACACTGAATCGAAAAATCGTCTTAGCAAATTATAATGGTTTTAAAAGAGCTATCCAACGATACCCCACACTATAGAATTGGATGAGAAAAAAAATCACCCCCACTTTACGTCTATGGGGGTTCCCTAAAAAAAATTTTTAGATTTTTTTATTGTACCATTTGGTCGGCATAGTTTACATATATATTCGTGCTAAAATACAGCTTTCTAGCATTGATATAGTCCCTGAGCAAAGCCGCGGATGGACGGACAGACAGACAAAAAATATACCTAAACTTGGAAGATTCCGTATAAAATACGAAATCCTTAGAAATATATTAATTATTTTTATCGTAATGGCTACGGAACCCTATTTTGGGCGTGTCCGACACGCTCTTGGCCGGTTTTTATACCGACTTAAGTATTCAATCACGAAAATAGCTCATTATTCGAGTCTTTAACCGCCTCATTTTCGTGGTCACATTTTTTTATGAATGGACTTTGATGACATTTAACGATTAATTTCTAGACGTCCTGTACGTCCTGTAGGTACGTACTTAGGTAGTCGAGGAAACTGACTCGCGTAGTACCAGAGTGGGACCTTTTCGTAATAAATTTTGCTGTTTTCCTGTGGCTGATATAGTATGGGATGTCAACATCACTAGTAGCACAAAGGTTCTACACTGGTAAGTAATTCAGTTTTTTTGGCTGTAATTCTACTAGATAACCTGGAAACTGTAACAGAATCTTTTACCGTGTCAACAAAAAATGTGCCCACGAAAATCATACCGAATAAACGCTCAAATAATGGCCCAAAAAACATGTTATTTGGCGAGTAATTCTGAATGATAGAGGCAGCTATCCTGGAGAGCGCAATAATTAAAACAACTTAGTTGTAATTGCATTCATTTTGCTGTGATATTGAATTCCGCTCAAAATTTGTTTTGCACAATTATTACGAAGTAATATTTTTACTTCATTATATACACTTAATACATAATAATGTAATAGTGTTGTTTTTAAATAGTTCGAGAAATAGAGCAATGCAATTATGTCTCAATGAAACTACTTTTTTTAGCCAATTTATGTTGTAAAATGAAGATATTATTTTATAAGATATATGTATATACGATTTATTTAAAATTGTGGGTTACATAGTTGTTATTGTTATATGTGGTTCATCTTAAAAATCAAAAATCAAAATCATTTATTCAGTAAATAGGCCGCAATGGGCACTTTTACACGTCATTTTTTAAAACTACCAGCGCTTTCGGAAAGACCATCATTGCCAAGAAGAATGCGCCGCAAGAAACTTGGCAGAAAGTCATTTTTTCAACATAAAAACATAATAATAAAACTTTCTTTCCCTTAAGTAACTTCTTATATGATTTGAAGATAAAATATTCATGATAAATTTACCTACGTGAGCGCGGCGCGTTAAGGTATGATTGCAAAAGTAACTACCGACTGCAAACTCCAGACCCCCAGAACTAATAAAAAAATAAACTAAGTATTAGTAAGAGGAATACAAATGTTAACTAAAACGAGAAGCACGTGTGACTAAGGACGTCTTGTAGGCTTTTTTAAATCTCGATTTAAGGCTTAAACTGACAGTTCTTGTATGGATCTGACAGGATTTAAGACCACTTAAACCTAGATTAAAAAGCTTGCAAGTGGACGTAAATGCTATATTTCTTAACTCTGTCTGAAATGCATGTAATTTGACTGTTCATAAAATGGGCCAGTACTGGCTTAGACTGTGAAAAAGTACTTTAATTTGCAGCTGAATACCATAATTTAGTAAAATCTTCACACATTTAATACAATGAAATATATTTATGCTATATCCATTCTGGAAAGAAATATACACGATAACATTTCTATATCTTTTATTAGTTCTCGGAGCAGGCTGCTGTTGCCACTATGGCTTGCCGACGCGTTTCGAACCATTAACGAACATGTGGTATGCATGCATTCTGCAGTCTTCAGTTTGCAGCATGCAGGCAGCAGTTGAATTCAGAATCATACCTTTAACATTTAAAAATGTTTTAAATGTGAACTTTCTTAGTAGTTACATAGTTATATATTTTTCTGTATGTTGTTTCCAAATGAAATTAGGAATTATAAAATGTTAATAGATGTACCTGCATTACTATGGCACTTATACTCGTAACACTTGTTATTAAGATACTATGTCCGATTTATTTTAATAATAGTATGAAAAGTATAATCTTTACAATATACTATATTCTTTTGTAGAATATTTACACTTCTGTATACAGTAGATATTATAAGTAAATGTAGAATGAATAATAATGAATGTATAGAAGAGCTATTTAAACGTTGTAGCATGTATACCACTCATATAGAACCTATATCAGTGTTAGATGAAACTTAGAAAAGTGAAATCAAGTTGTTAAAGTTGTATCCAAAAATGTATACAATACATTTTAAGACCATTTTGCTGTTTTATTGTTTTTAAAAACCTGGATAAACTCAGTATCTCTACTGTGTAATACCGGAATCAACAACAGAGATATATTAAGTAATAACAATTTAGGGTTCGCCCTTGAAAAACGTCGGAATAGCTTCATTGCGTATTGTAAAGATTAGCAATGAAAGAGAATGAACATTAATAATAGGTATGATGATGTTGTAATCGGAGTTTGCCCCTTACCAGGAGGTGTGCTGTGCATAACTTTTGGAAGCCGAATAACCGCGAATTTTTTGCTTTAAGGCAGTAAGAATGGATAACTAGTATACCTACAATTAGTACCCACTTCGTCACTGCTTTTAGACCTCACTAAAATAAAATCTC
This sequence comes from Choristoneura fumiferana, assembly GCF_025370935.1. Classification (NCBI taxonomy): domain Eukaryota; kingdom Metazoa; phylum Arthropoda; class Insecta; order Lepidoptera; family Tortricidae; genus Choristoneura; species Choristoneura fumiferana. The sequence continues at coordinate 4,043,120 of NC_133478.1, forward strand.
AAATTAATACAGCATAAATAGGTTGTACATAACTAATTAAATGTAGGAATCAATAAACTGTGACGCAGTTTGAAAGTTAGTCATCACGAACAATTACTATGGTTACCATTTATTTAAAAGATAAAAAAATAGATTTTATATTGTTTTCAGATTATTTAATTCAGTGGTAAGTCAAAGTACTTTGTGAGCTCTACATTTTGAGATTAAAATATCAATTTAAAAAAAAGGTGACTAGGCATGTTCTCTCCGTGGACCCTTCACATACATTTAAGGGCCAGATTTTTTGCCGCTCAGTATATCATAATCACTCATAAAACACTATAGACTTCTTATCATAGGGATCAAAATGAGCTTTTGTTAAAACTTTCATTTCTAATTTAAAAAATTAAACTGTTTATTATAAAAAAAGACAACAAAAATCTTCGCTTAGACTCTAATCTTAATATTTAACGATTATAGCGAATTTATTTATGTACATACCTACCTTATTAAGTCAAGATTTTAAATGACATACACATCACACACCATCACAGCATCGACACGTCGATCGACGTACACGACGTCATCGATGTACACTTTCGTACTTTGTCGTTTTACAGCCTAAACGCCATGCAAGATTGTTAATGTGTCAATGCGGCATAGTTATAAAGTGATCCGCCACTCTTGATGCTGTCTGTACCTACTAGCCAGAAAAGCTGATTATCAGCATTTTTTTATTTCATTGACTCTACCTGTGACACTGTCTGTACCTACTTACTTCCTGGCCGCACCACCAGCATGTCACTACTAAATCATTGTATAGATCTACTGTCACCGGATTTACGTAAGTGTATTAAATCGGATATCAGGAAGTGGCCGAAAAACAATTTGCTAATTGAGATTGGTTTTTCGAGTCTTTTTGTATTTTTTATTTCAACTCCAAATTTTGTTACTTTTACGGTCATCCCGTAAAATCCATATCGAAAATACAAACCAAACCAATCTTAATTTGATGGTTAGTTCCAATGGGGTGTTGAAAGTTTCTCGATGAAGGCTACAACATAGATGTCGCTAGTGTCGCTGCTTAAGTGACTAAATCAGAAACAAACAAGCTGAGATATGTGGCGCACAGGAGAAATTCGTGTCTGTACTCCTGTCCAGTGGTGGTGTAGGGGTATGGCACGCGGCACGGAATGCTGAGGACCTGGGTTCGATTCCCAGCGCTGGTCTCTTTTTTCTGGTTTTTCTGTGTATCTATATTTCAGTTTGTATTATTGAATTTGCCAATTTCCAGGACTTAACGTGTAAGTACCTACGCCTTAGAAGTTTGCAAGCTGTTATCCGGATGCCATTCCGAATGGGATTCCGAAGAGAGTAGAGCCATTATAAGCTTAGTTTAAGTTTAAGGGTATTTTTCATTTTTGTGCACACATACTGTCACTTCCGTGGATGTGGTTACGCTTTCTAGTATCTCGAAAAAGTGCTAACTAGGTAATGTTATGATGGGTTCACAAATTATTTATAATAATAATAAATCTTTATTTCGCATAAGTAAGAATTAGGTACAGACATGTTCATGCTAAGATGAAAAAAGAAAAATGATAAATTAAAAGTAAAATACTAATGCGAAAAAGGAGTCCACTCAGCACTTGTCGGGTCACTAAAGGTGGCTCGACGCTGATATTACGTGGATCCAGGTTGGCATCCGATACAGAACTACGCGACACACCACACAGTTCAAATATAACAACCATATATCTGGACCACACACAGCCTTGCAATTGATTGAATGATTGCCATGCCGATCCACAAAAACTTCCCGATTTAGATAAATTTCGGTATACAAAGTTGGGTTTACTTTATTGTTAAAAAATTTCGTACTATGTACTATTAATATCAATTTACAACCTGGCATTTAACTTCCTGGTTATGTTACGATCTTGACATTCTACTACTTGGTTATTTTACGACCATGACATTTTACTACCTTGACATTCTACTACCTGGTTATTTTACGACCTTGACATTCTACTATCTGGTTATTTTACGATCTTGACATTCTACCACCTGGTTATTTTACGATCTTGACATTCTACTATCTGGTTATTTTACGATCTTGACATTCTACCACCTGGTTATTTTACGATCTTGACATTGTACTACCTGGCCATTCTACAACCTGGACACCTGGACATTTTACGACTTTGACGTAAGACGCCGGAGGGTATTATATTATTATCTGTTTCTCTTGTTAACTTCTTCACTTTCATGTTCTATGTACAATAAAGAGATTTAGATAATACATAACACAATTCGCACCCACACAAAAATATTATAAGATAAGATATGATAATATGTTTAAGTACTCATCAAAAGATTAACTTTTTTTGATTGGAAGGAGTTATTGCATCCATGGTAGTGACCGCCATGGAGGTAACGGTGGCAGAAAATTACAAATGCCTTAACTATACTTGTACATAATGTGTATTAAACAAAAGCTTGTAATGACTCTACTCACAGTCATCCCATTCGGACCGTCATTCCGAAAAAAAGTGCAATCGATAGAGTTGTTTACGCGGAGACAGAAGGCGCCGCCGCGGCGCTGGGGCTCTGCCAATGCCGATTGATTGGGGACGCGGACTTACTGCTTAGTGTAGTTTTACAGTGACGCTTTCGCCAGCGCGGTTGGTAAGCGCGGCCCGTAAATAGTACATTGTGTCTTAAGGGCGGTAAATAAGGAATTACGAACGAGAGTCTATTAGATTTCATTAATGAGTCGATGTTCGTAATTCTAGTACCGCCCGTGTGACATACAATGTTTTTCATCACATTTGCGAGTAAAATTTTATATTTGTAAGAGAAAAAATATAATTCTTCCAAATATTGGCGATACCTTAGGCTGCGCTTTTGGCAGCGCCGTCCTCCCCCTCCCGCAGCATGCGCCTGACGCGCGTGTGCATGTGGTCCTTTTGCAGCGCGCGGAGCAGTATTAGTACGGGCAATGACTCATGCGACCGACCTTGGGCTTCATGACAAGATAATTAGTACGCGCAATGACTCATTTACCGACCTCGGGTTTCATGACAAGCACATTAAGGTCGAGGGTTTTATTTGGAGGGTTGCAACTAAGGTAGCCTGCATGTTACGACACTGTTTACGAGCAAGTGTGATGAAAACTATGTAACGATCAAACGAAACTAACGTTAAACCAGTTAAACTATGTAACGCGACGCTACTAACCTCGCTGGCGAAAGCGTCACTGTAAAACCGCCCTTACTCTTAGGGCTCGGAGACTTGAGAATTGAGAGATCATAGGATATTGACCACCAACCTTGTCGATGACTGGGACCGTTACGAGTCGCTGACACAGGCAGCAATGTTCGACAGTTTTGCACGCGAAATGAACACACGGCTTTTAGATTAATAATTTCACGAACCACGACCACCACCACCACGGCAACTGTAACGTTGCCGAAACGTCGAGGTAAATATTACTTGTGTAAAAATAGCGTGATAAGTCCCGTATATGGTATTTTGACTATGAGTGAGAATCACGAAAGTTTAAAGCGTTATAATTTCACGAAGTCATCATCATCATCATGTCAGCCGAAAGACGTAAACTGCTGGACATAGGCCTCCCCCAAAGCTCTCCACTCAGACGGTCCTGTGCTTTCCGCATCCACCGCGATCCCGCGATCTAAACCAAGTCGTCACAAGTTCACGAAGTACGATTACTTATAAATATAAACAGAGTTCGGAATTTTCATGACAATTTTGACCTGTCATAGTGACTTCTAACTTATCGACTCTATCTAAATGATATCGATATACCTATTAGACTTTAAATTAGATTGTCATAAATTAATCATGTTATGTAGAGCTTTTTCTCGGCATACAAATGGATATTTGACTTTAAAAGAAGTAATTTAAAACCGGAAAATATGAAAAAAAGATCTATTTCTTATATAGAGACATTAATGGAACACTTGTTAACATTACAACAGCTTTTCAACATGAAATTGAAAAAAAAAACTGAACTGAAATTATTACATTAGAAATTGTTATCTATTCATTGTTCCTTGCATATATGTCATTTCACATTTTCAACTGCTCGAAAGTTAATAGGAAGATATCGCTCTTTAATTTAAGGCCGCCTATTGGTTATTTACCTCTACTTTTAATCTTCTTTAGTACCTATGTTGTGTATCGATATATGTATATCAGAAGTCGATGAGTGAGAAGTCACTATGACAGGTCAAAAGTGCCATGAAAATTCCGCTCTCTGCTTATAAACAACTGGCTTTTGCTCGCGGCTTCGACCGCGTGGAAATCGGTAATCGCGCGCTGTTCCCTCGGGAACTGTGCATTTTTCCGGGATAAAAAGTAGCCTATGTCACTCTCTGGGCCATAAACTATATCTATGCCAAAAATCACGTCGATCCGTCGCTCCGTTTCGACGTGAAAGATGGAAAAACATACAAACACACACTTCCACATTTATAATATTAGCATGTATATACCTCAGCCTGATTCAATAAATATTGTTTCGTTTTCGGCGTTATATTCCTCGATTGTGAAGTGCTCAGTACCTACTGCTATTGTTACACATGCTAGTTACTAGCACAAAAGCATGCTACTATTGAGCAAATGCTACCTACTAGCATGTGTCTAGGACACGTGCTACTATTAAGCATGCTTTTTAGGGTTCCATAGCCAAAATGGCAAAAACGGAACCCTTATAGTTTCGCCATGACTGTCTGTCTGTCCGTCCGCGGCTTTTCTCAGAGACTGTCAATGCTAGAAAGCTGTAATATATATGTAAACTATGCCGACAAAATGGTACAATAAAAAAATGAACCCATGGGTACCTCCCATAGACGTAAAGTGGGGGTGATTTTTTTTTCTCATCCAACCCTATAGTGTGGGGTAATGTTGGATAGGTATTTTAAATCCAATAGGGGTTTACTAAGACCATTTTTCGATTTAGAGCTTTGTTTGCGAAATATTCAACTTTAAAGTGCAAATTTTCATTAAAATCGAGCGTGTCCCTATATATAGCAGCCTAAGGTATAAAATATACCTACACTTGGAAGATTCCGTATAAAAACGAAATCCTTAGAAAAATATCTTATTTTTTCGTAATGGCTACGGAACCCTATTTCGGGCGTGTCCGACACGCTCTTGGCCGGTTTTTAGTGTCATACTGGTACTACAGGTTAGCATGCTAGTAACGAGCATGTGTAAGGCGGCCATGATGCTCTAAGTAGAGCCACCGTCACACGAGTATTGGAGCTTTTAGATGCTCAGAAATATCAGGAAATGACCCATTCAGAGCGGTATTAGCAAACAATCGATGGGGTTGTTTACGAGGTGGGCAGCGGGCGCCGCCGCGGCGCTGGGGGCTGTCAATGCCGATTGATCGGGGACACCTTTGTTCAGCTTACTTGGGAATACTTTGGGGATAAACTCCGTTACTTCTTGGTAAGGATCGTGGGAATGACACAAAAAAAATCCCAATAAAATGCGAAAGTTTGTTAGTCTGTCTGTTTGTTTGTTACCTCATAATGTCTAAACCGCTGAACCGATTTAGATGAAATTCGGTACAGAGATAATTTGAGTCCCGGGGATGAACATAGGTTAGTTTTTATCCCGGAAAATTGGGTTCCGGGGGGATAGCGATAAACGAATTCTACGCAGACGGAGTTGCGGTTAACAGACTAGTTAGGTTAGGTAAGTAATAGTAGTTTATGTGACTGTTATAATAACGAAGTTACAGATCTAGTGATTAATGTTTTCCCATGGTATTTCGTCGGACAAGTTCGTATTTATCTTGCTTTCTTAACGCATTCACTTCCACCTGACTTCCACAGGTGCCACCGACGCACATGTGCGTTCAAAATGTATGAATAATTAATTATAACAACGGCACTGGGCGAAGTTCCAAAAACGCAAATGTGCGTCGGTAGCAGTGAAGGGGTTAAATGTGTCCAAGGCCCCAATATGTTAGAGACGGCTTTGATAAAAGTAGCTGCGTTATCAAAATACTTAGGTAGGTACACGATTTTACCTTCGGCGCTCGAAAACTTTGCATTTTCAAAAGTGAAAAAAAAATGGAATCTGTAGAATCAATCACCCCTCTAAAAAACAAGTAATCAGACACATTTACGCTTACTTACTTCTTTATTATGATAACAAATAATTGGTAAAAAGATTAATCAAAAGTGTGCATTATTAATTAAATGATTGCAAAATTTGAGTATTTCTTTGAAAGAAAAATTAACACGAACTTTTGGTACTCTCAGATAAGTAAAGCAAAGTTTATTCCTTCCCTAGATATTACTAAGTTATTGTTGGCCTACGCAGTTCAGAGAGGTGACACATTTGTCCTATGAAAAGGACATTTTGGAACCCATTCAGGGTTCAAGATAAAGTTCACCTCTGTGCGTATTTCGAAATAGATGGATGGTGTCATGCAACATAATACAAAATAGATAAAATTGGAAATAAACAAAAAAATATATATTTTACAACATTCTATAACCTTTTAAGATTTTAAGATTAGAGGTACACTCAAAAGTAAATAAACCAAAGTTAAAGCTATTCAATGCTACTTTGAAACGTTAAAAACTGTACCAACATTATAATTACTAATTTTGAGCTTGACTACGTGTACGAGTATATATATATATTGCATGCTGGGTGAGCTACGAGTATTAAGTGTGAAGTCACTGTGAGTTATTAAATGTGAAGTCACTGAAAGCGATTTTATTTTACAAGTTAGTCTCGTATTAAATAGTATAAGTGTCAGAGGGACCGCACGTTACGAACTTCGAGTTTCGAGTTTCTTAGTAGCCCTGCAATGGCTACCACAAAATTCGAAAATTGAAGTTCATATCTATTCAGGCGAGACGAGACGAGAGTAAGAGTGACACTACGAAACGAACTTCGATATTTAAATTTTGTATAAGCCCTACAGCTTCGTTACGAATATTTCCATCGAACATCTGCTTTCTCGAAACAATTCCCCCAGATCCCAGCAGGGATAAGTCCGCCTTTGTACTTAACACTTTACTTTTATTTATGTAACCTTTTTGTTTTTCCTTTTTGTACAATAAAGAGTATATAAACAAACAAACAAACAATTTTGTACGGATTCAGACTTAAATAATTGCTTGCCATGGTAGGGTCGCTGGCTATCAGGATGTTCCATTTTCTAAGCATGGCATGGTGACTTATTAGTCATATTCTGTTGCCTTATTTAAGAGCAGGAAGCTTAAGTAAAAGAGACGACGAATTGTTTATTTATGTTTAAAAACTAAATAAAATGGCGTATTGTGCTGTGCGAGAAAAATATTAAACGTAATAATATTAAGCTGTTTTTACTATATGTCCTATGTAAAATACGGCTTTTTACCTTACGTGAGACTCAAAAAAACACGTCAACTCGAGAACTCCTTCATTTTCGTTAGTTAAAATAAACTTTCCGTTAGACTTTCACAAAAAATCGACCAAAAAATATAACACTAGTACAATTATATTAGTCCCCTCTTCTATTTGTTTGTTCCTTTGCATTCGCCGAAGAACTGGCAGCGACCCAGGTCTTATACTATATCTACACAGTTCCATACATTATGTCACTACTAAATTGAGTTCAAAACTAAAACTAGTTTTATTTTACAGCAGAATGAGTAAGTACTTAAGTGACATATATAAAATGTGTCCGCGTAGAGTTGATAAATATTAAACATATGGGAATAGCCACTATAGATTAATAAGCGCAAACTGTATGACGGGCGTCGCTTATCGCGGGCGCGCTCTGAGTTTCGTGGTACCTACAAGGCACTCAGTTATTGTCAAGCACGGGACCCGCGCGGATTCGGGCTCGCTCGACCAAAACGCTTCATTCGGCATTTTACTCACCGGGGTCAATACATAAAAATAAATATGTTGTTATAACTTTTTTTATACCCACTTTGGCACGATATTGGGATGAATGGCTAAAGCGGGGCTGTGAAAGGCCTATTTAGCTGGCAATAGGACACATAATAAGGCTTTAACTTTTTATTATCATCGGTAAAAACAATAAGCCACATTTGCACCTAATGAATTAAGAACCCCTGATTTTATAACTCTTCACGAGTATTCTTTAGAAATGTTATGGTGTGTTTTCCTTCAGAAGTGATTGACACTGAAGTGATTGCCTTTAGGTTTTTATGCTGTAAAGTACCAGTGATGGCGTTTTATTTAGTTTGTATCTTTATTTAACTTAACTAACCGCACCTCTTAAAAAAGAAAACCTAATAACAGAGAAAGGTTAAAAACACGGCAAAAAACGAAGTTTTTTTTGCATTTAGGTATCTCGAAAAGCTAAAAATTTGTATTTTACATTAGTGTTGAATTAGAGATGCGTAACACTTTTTTTTTTAGGAAATAGTTAATTTTTCACGACATTATCTATCCAGTTTTCTTGGAAGGCAAATCTAGGTTTACATAGAAAATTCAGTGGAAATGTTTAGATTTAGATCAGTTACTGATAACATAACATTTAGGTAGGTTCTCGTTTTATTTAATGAAATTCCAAGAACATATTATCTATGCCAGAAACGGCGTTGTTTTATAAATTTAGGTCAGACGTTGTACAGCAACATTTTATAACATACATAACTATTCAGAATTATATTGTGAGGGGAATAAAGACGTGGTAGTTTTCTGGTTTTACTTATGGCCTTTCAGGCCGCTTGTATACGTCCAATCTTATAACCCCTCGTATGCGGGAACTAAAAAAGTACTGAATTCTTGCCTCATATATTTTAATAAGCACAAATTCTGCTGTTTAAAAAAAACACAAACAGATAGCCTTAAATTTGGCACGGGATTTGCGTCTTAAGCATACGAGGGGTTAACACCGCACAGTTGTATTTTTTTTATTTCCCAACTTAGTTTAAATTCAACTGCCAGACCTAAACTTTCGCGCGAGCAAAACCGCGGGTAAAGACTGTTATCTAATAATAACAATTAACAAAATCTTTTTTATTTCAATTCTTTCTTTCAGCTCAAGTATTTTTAAGGTATATTTTGTAGGTTAAGGTTAATTACAATTAGTGTTTAGTTATTTTATTAATAAGTCATCATATCAAAGAAATTGACTGTTTGGCAGCTTGTGACTGAATCGAGTCCAGGCGTAAATAACTGCTAGTCTTTGAACAAGGGCACTAAAGGACTCCGAGGCAAATGTTTACCTGCTAGTTGTATTAGCAACGGTTACGATCATGATTATTAGTTTTATTAAAATTAGTCTATGTTAGTCAGTGACATCAGGTTGTACGGAACCCTCGGTGTGCGACTCCGATTCGCACTTAGCTTTAGTCCGATAGTCACGTTACGATTTTAAAATAACTCTACTATTTTGCTCAAAAATTTCATACACGAGTTAAAAAGTGTGTCTAACAACATACCTACAGAGTGTTCTGGAATCGTCTACCATTTACTAGTATTTCGTAGCAATGCTACACTGTAGCTGTGCTACACTTCTGCGTAGATGATATAAGTAAAGTACCTTTAAACATTATGTAAAATAAATATACATAAAGTCTTATTGCTAACAACTATCATTTAATAAATGTTTGTGCTTGTTATCAAATTTATTTTCGAAGGAAAAACTACTACTGACCTCTCTGAGCCCTAAACATTCAAATACCGACTGGTCAAATTCAAATCTCTGACTAGAATACAAATTTCATACTGGCTGGTAAAATCTCGCTTGTGACGCGTCTTGAGCCATGAAAATTAAAAAGAAATCTCTGAATCACGGGGGTATAAAAGGACGGGCTTCCCCAAACGACGGCAGTCGAACAGCGATGTCGCGAGGGGTGGACGCCGCGCGCGAGCCTCGGGAAAACTTTTTCCGACGCGATCTTACGAATTTCTATCATGAGGTGAGTTTTTTCCATTCCCAGGAAAATTGGAATTTCAGGTCTGTTTTAATTCAACTGCTTTTTAGGATCAAACTAACCTGATATACTTAGGAACAAATAGATATTTGGAAAAATTGTAGTAGGTACTTTATGATTCATGATTTTACTGAGTGATGTTGTAAAAATCCATAAATATTTACTTAGTCGCTTTGTTTACGCTTATTAAAATTATAAAACAAATTCAATCTCCGCTTTTATTAACTTTGGAATTATTTACATCAATCAATATAGTAGCTACTTTTCAAATCTATAATTATAAATCTATGTCAGAAAAATAGGGTTTGCTAGCAGATGTAAAAATCTAAATACTTAATTACCTACCTATAACTACGGCCTACTTTCGATTTTGTGAGATTTACTACAAAAACGCATTATTTTTTTCATGACAGACTTGTCTTACTTATTTAATAAATAATATCTTAATTCCAAAATGAGTGCCCTTGTTTATTATTTCGTTCTTTTCCTTAATCAATCAATCTATATATCTATCTAATAAATTTAAACGAGCAATTCTTGTATATATCTCGGAAACGGCTCCAACGATTTCGATAAAATTTGGTATGTAGGGGTTTTCGGGGATGAAAATTCGATTTAAATAAGTAGCTTGCTATCGAATTGTAGCCGAAGCGAAGCTCGGTCGCCCAGGTACTTACATATAGGTAATAAAGTAATATTATTTAGACGACCAGATGGCCTAGTGGTTAGAGAACCTGACTACGAAGCTTGAGGTCCCGGGTTCGATTCCCGTGTCGGGGCAGATATTTGTATGAAAAATACGAATGTTTGTTCTCGGGTCTTGGGTGTTTACTATGTATTTAAGTATGTATCTATCTATACAATTATATTTATCCGTTGCTTAGTACCCATAACACAAGCTTTGTTAAGCTTACTTTGGGTCTAGGTCAATTGGTGTGAATTGTCCCGTGATATTTATTTATTTATATTAGAGGTAAATGTGTAAGGACATTACATTATGATTCTGACTGTCTGTTTTAGTTTCTTTAAAAAACATCTTCAAGTTTTCCATTTAGGTACTTAAATAAAAAACACATGACTAACATGACAACCCTATGTTAAATTAAATCGCAAAATCTGTGAGAACTAACATATGTCTTGTAATTTATAATGAAACGGCCTTTAGCCTATAATTAACTGCTTATTTTTTTTTTATTCGACTGGATGGCAAACGAGCAATTGGGTCTCCTGATGGTAAGGGTAAGAGATCACCACCGCCCATAAACACCTGCAACACCAGGGGTATTGCAGATGCGTTGTCAACCTAGAGGCCTAAGATGGGATACCTCAAGTGCCAGTAATTTCACCGGCTGTCTTACTCTCCACGCCGAAACACAACAGTGCAAGCACTGCTGCTTCACGGCAGGATTAGCGAGCAAGATGGTGGTAGCAATCCGGGCGGACCTTGCACAAGGTCCTACCACCTCCAATATCGAATTTATATGCTAATTAACGCGCAAATCGAAGTCGAATAATTTTTAAATATAATTTTAAAGATTGAGTTACAATAAGACCCTAATGTTCATCATCATCATCATCATCCCAGCCTAGATACGTCCCACTGCTGGGCACAGGCCTCCTCTCAGAACAAGAGGGCTTGGGCCATAGTTCCCACGCGGGCCCAGTGCGGATTGGGAACTTCACACGCACCATTGAATTGCTTCGCAGGTTTGTGCAGGTTTCCTCACGATGTTTTCCTTCACCGCAAAGCTCGTGATAAATTTCAAATGTAATTCCGCACATGAATTTCGAAAAACTCAGAGGTGCGAGCCGGGGTTTGAACCCACGACCCTCTGTTTGAGAGGCGATAGGTCAAACCACTAGGCCACCACGGCTTTTTTTACTCTAATGTTATCTATGGTTTAATGAACTGTTTTCGTATGGAGAGTTCAAGAGTTCAAAAAATTAATTAACATTTTCGTTTGAAAACAGAATATAGATTTCAATATATAATATAACACTAAGGGGCTGTTTCACCATCCATTGATTAGTGTTAACTGACGGTTAAATGTGATGCCGTCTCCGTCTATTCGAACAAAACAAATAGAGACAGTATCACATTTAACCGTCAGTTAACACTAATCAATGGATGGTGAAACAGCCCCTTAGAGTAAAAGATACGATATTATTAATAAACGGAAGATATTTTCCATATTAAACTTATAACTATAACATAACTATATGCTAACTATAACTAACTGACGGCATCACATTTAACCGTCAGTTAACACTAATCAATGGATGGTGAAACAGCCCCTAAGTGTGATAAATAGACTTATACCTTAGACCTACCTACCTATGTTATAAATGCGAAAATTTGCGTGTGTTTATATATTTGTTAATACTCCTTCACGCTAAAACGGCTGCACGGGTTTGGGTGAAATTTAGTATGTAGATAGCTGAACATCTGGAATAACTCATAGGCTACTGTTTATCTGAATATTTGCGCGGGATAGGGATAAAATCTCGAAACAACAACCGCTGGGTTTAGAGTCATAAAATTTTGCACAGTTCAAAGTCAATGAAGACAACAATTTAAATTTTGGGAAATTCCATGTGAATTTTGTAAAATCCCAGAATTTCAATTCAAATTACCGAATCAAATGGTATACGCGTGCGAAGCTGCGGGTAAATTCTAGTATTTGATAAAAATCGGTTGAGCCGTTTTCAAGATATTGAATTTTGAAATGAAAATGTCGGGAAATTGTAATTTTTTCTGAGTAATATCTGTGGTAATATTATACTTTCGGTGTTCATGAATGTCTGAATAGGGCTTCATTTCTAGCCTAAAGAAATATCTATAATTTGTATAGCCAGCCTTAGCCAGTAAAACAGCGTGAAAGAAAAATTCGCGGAACGGACAGACGTATATATTACCATTACGTCACGCTCGAGATTGACTGGATTGACAGCTTTGCACGCAACTTGCTCGTTGAGTTAAAGGTCCTCTTACACCACTCAATTTAAAGGAATCCTTCTTTTAACTACAGAATGAGTTGTCCTACCTTAAGACCAGAGGCGTGATGCTCTAACACCGCAAATACCACTGGAATTAATATTTTTTTAACTTTTCATCATAAATAACAAAAGTAAGCATGGGAGTGAGTGGGAGTGACACCAAATGCACACGCTACTCTCACTCTTTGGGCTACTTGACGAAAATCCACGCTACTGGTAAATACCCTTAATACCCTCCCCCTCAGAACGCCAAAGTGAACGACAACTCGCCACCATCAACCAGAGGGACTACTACGAAATTCCAAAATCGAAGTTCGTGTCGTGCCGTCCCGCTGACACTAATATCATTTAATTCGAGAGTGAGAGGGACGGTACGATACGAACTTCGATTTTCGAATTTCGTAGTAGCCCCCCAGTGCTCGCAACTCTCGCGATGTCTTCAGTCCACCTAGTGGGCCTGCCAAAGCTTCGTCTTCTGGTTCGTGGTCGCCACTCGAGGACTTATCTCCCCCAACGGTTATCTGTTCGTAGAGCGATATGGCCCGCCCATTGCGACTTCATCTTGCATATTTTGCAAGCTATGTCGATGACTTCAGTTCAACGACGAATTTCCGTATTCCAGATTCTATCGCTCTAAGAAACTCCGAGCATATAAATAACTCTCTCAATAGCTCATTCAATGTACCTACTCCCTATTTATTACGTTTACGTTAGGTACTAGATTTTTCCGAGACAGTTTTTGTTAAGTATTGAGGAGCGAAGCACAAATAATTGTTACTACATGAACGAAAGATCGGAATTACACCCATTACTTATTATTAGGTAGGTTATTGTATATTATGGAGGAAAGACTTTCATGGTCATGATACAGAGTGAATCATGATACTCGAAATTCCCTGGTCTATATTTAGTTAGCTACTACCTATTAAAAATAATGTTTTATTGACAAGTAAGTTTGCGTACTTATTTGTCGTTTAGCAAGCTTTTTGCGCCTGTGCCACCAAAGGACACGAGCTTGATGGAAGAATCCACCAACGAAAATGCCCACCAAGCGGAACTGCGGATTTTACTTTCCGCTTTTTGTATTTATTTCTACGTTTTTTAGTTAGTAACAAATACATACCGTTGAAAATAATCGTTTCAAGAACACATTGGAAAATTTTGCTATGTACTATCGAACAAACTGATTTACGTACAGTCAAGGGCAAAGATATCGACACGGCCAAAGTTACAAAAATATGTATGTATACACGACTGCATGCACTTAACATTAAGGTCGTGTATACATATTTTTGTAACTTTGGCCGTGTTGATATCTTTGCCCTTGACTGTACCAGGGTTGAACCTATGTGCTACTAATGTTATTTTGACGTTGACCCCATACATCTGCTAAAGAAATCATAGCAAATTGAATGTGAAAAGTTTCCACCCCGGTACATGATTCAGTTTCGAGTTGTGAGCACACAACATGGAGTAGCTATATCTTTTCTGTTTTTAGGATTCCGTAGCCAAAATGGCAAAAACGGGACCCTTATACCTAGGTTCACCATGTCTGTCTGTCTGTCTGTCTGTCCGTCCATCCGCGGCTTTGCTCAGGGGCTATCAATGCTAGAAAGCTGTAATTTTTCACGAATATATATATGAAAACTATGCCGACAAAATGGTACAAAAAAAAATTAAAAAAAAAATTTTTTTAGTGTACCTCCCATAGACGTAAATTGGGGCTGATTTTTTTTTCTCATCGAACCCTATAGTGTGGGGTATCCTTGGATAGGCTTTTAAAACCATTAGGGGGTTGCTGAGACGATTTTTTGATTCAATGATTTGTTCGCGAAATATTCAACTTTAAAATGCAAATTTTCATTAAAATCGAGCGCCCCTTCTCTAAAATCTAAACCGGTGGGGTGGAAAAATTTGAAAAAACTGAGAATAATAGTAAGTATATCAAACTTACAAGGAAAACTTTAACGGTTAAGTTTGCTTGAAAATGATTAGTAAGTAGTTTAAAAGTAAATAGCAGCATAAGATATAAAATTTACCTAAACTTGGAAGATTTCGTATAAAATACGAAATCATTAGAAAAATATCACTTATTTTTTTCGTAATGGCTACGGAACCCTTTTTTGGGCGTTTCCGACACGCTCTTGACCGGTTTTTTTTTTCAATGTTGGGTAGTTGGTGGTTTATCTAGTAAACTGACAGTATTATAAATTGTTACATTCAAAAATCTTATACCTACATTCAACGTGGTTTAACGTATTCATACTCTCCAATTCAAGCTAGATATTTCCAGTAAGCTTCGACCTCACCGATATTTGCCCTTAGACTAAAACTATTTTACTAGAATGGGAAAGTGTATTCAGATTGGCAGTAACATGTGGAGCCGTAACGAGGTCAGGTCGTGCCTTAGGCCTTTCTAGTAGGCTAAAGCTAAACGCGAAGCCTTATTCTGATAGATTCATACCAAGGGGTTTTAGCAATATTTACCAAAAGTTTAAAGAAATTAACAAGCCTTTTTGATTAGTCGGAATTGAATGTCGACAGTAATTTCATCGATATGATAAGACTGCTTAATTCACTTCCATTGTTTTTCTGAGGATGTCGCAATTTTCTCACATTGACAAGAGACCTAAAGTTCATGATAATTGAGGCTGAATAGTTTAACATTCAAAAATAAGTGTTTTTGACATGATCAGAGCTCGAAAATGCCGTCACGTAACAACAGGAAGTGGAACAAGATATTCTCTTCTTATTAATGTCTATTCAATATCTATTTTCTCTGCGTCCAAATAGAGAAGAGAAATACTTGATTTTCACCAATTGTTTGGTGGAAGTCATGGATGCGTTTTGAAAATGTCCATTTTCAAAAAATTCGGACAGTTTTGGAAATTACCAGCAATTAAGTATCTCGACCACGCACGAGTTACGGTTAATGACAGTAAATTACAATTACAATTGACAGTAAATTACAATTAGTAATTAGTATTATGGGGTTGTTTCACCCCCCGTTAATTTATTTTAACTGACGGATAAATGCTTTCTCAGTCTATCTATTCAAACAAAACAAACAGACGGCATTACATTTATCCGTCAGTTAAAATTTATCAATAAGTGTTGAAACAGTCCCTAAGTATTCTACAAACGGATTTATGCTTAACTTACTCGTAGTATACAGTGAGTTAAAATATAGTCTGCGTTAGTTGCTAAAACTAAAACACTACGACGAAAAAACGGAATAACACTGGAGAAATTTGCGTGTTCGCTACCACATGGCGGTGATATGCAAAATGGTTGATTGTCGTCGTTTTTATGGCCCGGCTTAATATTCTGCATGAAGTTATGAAGGTGCGCCTACCAATTAATCAAAACGCTGGAATAATTTACAGACAAAACCGCTTCGCGATATTGTTATTTATTATGTACGAGTATGTATGATGTTATTTATAGTCCAGTAGATAATATGTCGAAACAGGTAACGTGAGTTGGAAAGTAATCCAAAGTTAACGGATTATTTACAAACTGTTTGGGGTACACTGGGAAGAAAATCGTAAGTTTTTGACCTCGAACACCCTGTGCGAACTTGGTGGAGCCGAAAACCGCAAAAATTGCAATCTTTTTTACAAGCTTTTCTTTAGCTTGCCCTGTCTTTTTATTTGTTTATTTATATGGGTCAAATCAAATCTTGGAAGTTAAATTCGACCCACTTCTAGCCGGTCCAATCGACTTGAAATTTGACATCCTTATGTAAATTTGGTGACAATACAATAATCTGGTAGTGACATCTTGGCGTCCTGCCAGGATCGTCTCCGCAGGACAGAACTCCTCAAAGGTAAATAGTACCGAATTGAAATTTGGTACGGATATGCAATTTAACAACGAGTAGGGGGGTCGCGAAATATTGCTTCATACTAAAGGGGTCATGTCACGAAAAAAGGTTGAAAAACACTGGGATATAGGATAGTTTTTATCCCGGAAATATGCATAAGTAGATAGTTCCCACGGGATAGCGATAAACGGTTTTTTCATAGAGTCGCGGGCAAAAATCAATATATTGATAAATCTTTTCTTTTCTTTGAAATTCAGTGTTTAAGGTTTTTTTATAAAAGTGAAAATTACCTGTAAGCCAAAATATAGGTGGGAGTTATTATGAAACATTACTGCGCAATTTTCTCCACACAAATGTTAGATCTTTATTAAGTTAGGTACCTACACAAACAAGGGGAGATAACTTCTTGCCCTTTATATCATGAAGGCCAGCATAATGCTTTGTATGAATAATGGTTTTTGAGTCCTAAATTTGGTCTGGATTTCTTAGGTTACTAATTTATCTCTGTTAGAGCTTTGCCGAGGCTACCAGTATTTAGATTATATTATCGCGTCGGGTCATCGGGTGACAAGCAAAGGTCACTGAGTACCAAATATCTACCTACTTACAACAAAGCTCACCGTATCTCAGTATGAAATTACTAACTCGATACGACTTTTTGAAGAGCAGTGACAGAAATTTTAGTGAGTTTTGCTTGTCAGATATTATTTCTGCTCAGGCCTTAACCAGTGGGTAGATGTGGGCGGGCTGATTTGATCGAGATAGGCTACTTATTGAGACTACGAAACCTAAACACATATAGGACACTTGACCAAATATGACCTAGTCCCAAAATAACCCAAAGCTTGTGTTAGCTTTATTGACTAAGGGGCTGTTTCACCATCCATTGATTAGCGTTAACCGACGGTTAAATGTGATGCCGTCTCCGTCTATTCGAACAAAACAAATAGAGACGGCATCACACCTAACCGCCAGTTAACACTAATCAAAGGATGGTGAAACAGCCCTTGCGGCGCTACATAGAGCAACAACTCTTTTTTTTAACACCCCATGTACTCTGTACTGGGCTCTATTTCTCAAAGCATATTAGTCTAATAATATTAGTGTTTTGTCTCATAAATTGTATGAGAAGATGAGACTCGGTTTGGATAGGTATTTAACTAAATGTAAACAAAACAACGTCAATTGGTGCCTTAAATATTGAAATTCCCCCATTAAATTATCTAAACATTTACATTTCTGTATTGAAATACGCTAGTCTAGTTTGTATTACTATGATAGATAAGTAAAATATATAAAAACCTTGAATGTACCAAACCTGGCAGCTGAAGTTTGTTTATATCCAATCCAAACTAATATGCTTCGAGAAACTGGGCCCTGTAGGTAATTACCTGTGTTGAACAAGTAAATGATTTTGTATTTGTCAAATAGACTACGACACTTTGTACGGTACACTCAGTGTATATACGCGTGACACTTGCGTTTATACAAAGACACTTCATGTATACTATACACGCGTGACACTCGTGTTCATACAGTGATACTTCGTATATAAACATAGCTTTTGGGTACTATGTACATACTCGTACTTAAATACATATTACACACCAAAGACTCATTACCTACTCAAAACAAACTCAACTCAGAACAAGCATTCTTATTTTTTACATAAATATCTGCCCCGACCGGGGATTGAATCCGGGACCCCTAGCTTCGTAGTTAGGTTCTCCGAACACTGTGCTAACCGGTCATCAAATAAATAAATATTTATTTTTGTTATATTTTTTTTAAACAAAACAGACTTTACAGATCATAGAACATTACACTCACAAGCACTCACACATTTCGCAACTTTATGGTTTATTTCCTTCTATACATACCCACTAACCCATCAGAAACCACATTACAATTGTTTGATCGACAAGCTTTTTGGCATTGTCAATTTTCTTTTACATTTCATCATTATGATAATTATCATCCATCCAATATCGAAAAATCTATATTCTGCCAATTTAAAAATTTCCTAGCTCTAACGGTTTTTTTAGTTGTTTGTCAGTCAGTCAATCATGTTATGCATTTAAATTTATAGTAATTTTAACTTTACATTCATGTTTTTACCTTCAATTATTGTCAATTATTACTTTTTCATCACACTTGCTCGTAAACAGTGTCAAAACATGCAGGCTACCTTGGTTGCAACCCCCCAAATAAAACCCTCGACCTTAATGTGCTTGTCATGAAACCCATGGTCGGTAAATGAGTCATTGCGCGTACAAATTTTCTTGTCATGAAGCCCGCGGTCGGTAAATGAGTCAATACTGATGGCGCTTGGCGTAGCAGCAGACCACACGCACAAATGCTTTGCCAAGAGCGCAGCCTGTGGTATCGTAAGGAAGAATAATATTAGAAATATTAAATTTTACTCGCAAATGTGAGAAAAACATTGTATTTCGCAGGAACTAGAATTAACATCGAGTCATTAAAGCCCTCAGTCTTCGACTTCGGTCTTTAATATATCTCGTTTTAATTCCTTATTTACCTTTAAGACTCAATTACTTTTAAATTGTAAACTTGTGTGTGTTGGCTGTCATTTTATTGTAATTTGACTACTAATATTAGATATACATTATTTATTTTTTATCCACATTTGACGATACTTTTGTGTTTTTTTTAATATTAGGTACCTGACATGTGTTCATAATGTATTTTTTAGAAGGTAAACAATAAATCTATCTATTTAAAAGTTAAACACTAAAGAGCGGTTTCACCAGTCATTGATAAACTTTATGTGACAAATATCTGTCACGTAGTCTCCGTTTGTTTTGACCGAATAAACAGAGCTTCACATTAATTTGTCAAATAAAATTTATCAATGAGTGGTGAAAGAGGCCTTAAATCTTCTTTTGTCCGCCGCCGTAATATCACTCGGAGTTTTATGTCAAAACAGCCCTGATATCCTATCGATTGATGCACTTGGCGCCAACTACCAGCCCTGGCCGCCCATTATAATACCCTTCAACATAGCAATCGATATTTCTTAGTAATGCACCGCACGGCTGTCGATTTAAATTGAATTATTAAGGCTCGGCCACTTTCTTTGAAGGAACAACCGTTTTAAAGGCTAGTTTGCTATTATATATAGCTAGCAGTTCAAAACACCTATAAAAATTGTCAGTAGGTACCCGTAGTTTTAAATAGTAGGTACACTGACATTTTCATTCATCATGCCAGCCAAAATACGTCCCATTGCTGAGCACACGCCTCCTCTTAGAATGAGAAGGCTTGGGTCGTAGTTTTATTCCCGCGCGGGCCCATTGAGGATTGGGAACTTCGCACACTCCATTGAATTACTTCGCAGGTTTGTGCAGGTTTACTCACCTTGTTTTCCTTCACCGTAAATCTCGTGGTAAATTTTAAATGTAATTTCGCACATGAATTTCGAAAAACTCGAGAGTTGTGAGCCCGGATTTGAACCCATGATTCTCTGCTTGGGGCCATAGGTCATTAGCCTAATACGGACATATTTTCTTTGCGGGTTGCTTTAAAAATCTTACTTCAGGCTCTTTGTCTTGATTTCAGTTAACTTCGACAGATATAAATTCCCTACCTGGGCCCAATTTCATAACAAATTACTTACAAGCAAATAGTATTAGTAAATTTCAATACAAAATCGCTAATACTATAATATTAGCTTGTAACTTGTTATGCAATTGGGCCCCGGTAACTTTGAAAGTTCTCTGAAAGTTCACAGAAATCAAAAAACATGGTGTAGAATCTAAAAAATAAAATACAAATTAAATAAGTACATAAGTTAGAATACATGGAAAAGTTTGCCAAATAAACAGGCAAACTTCCAGTGAAAGATTTACCTTTCCAAGAACCATCCGCAAACTATAAGACCAATATGGATTTCCTCCTAACGGAATGAGGTTAATAAAAGTATTTGCCAAAATATTAAACGTCATATAAAGGTCAAGCGCTGGAGGACAAGTGTCGCCTATTTAGACATTACACGTGAACTGCGTGGGATCTCAGATTTACCACTGTTTCATATGTATGATCAGATGATGTATATTTTTGACTGGTTCTATTCCTTCCATTTCAGAAATGGAGAGAATATTTGCTTTGATAAAGTATTCCGTGAACTTTGGGACGCAAATAGTGTAAGCAGTAAAAATAAAAATTTGCGATGCTGCTGGTCTGACAAAACAAGTTACGAGAGTGTTTAATCTTTGGCAATGATTTCCTTTAAATTTGAACTGGGTTTTCAAACTGGTAGAAAAAATAGCTTATTGTTAAGATATATTCATAGTAATTTCATGGTAAAAGTTGTGAAGGTTTCGGTTCCTGACTATAACTTCGACATTTCTTCAAATTGCACGAGTAGAAGCGAAGATTGTTCAATTGGCATTTAATCGATTTTATCTCGGATTCCCAAAGTGTTCCAAAGTACGGTGCCAGCAGAGGAATAAATTGCTGAATCGTGCTATTGTTCACTTAATTGTAGTTTATAATTAGAAAACGACGTAACAAATGTAGTGGCTGATCAAACGACTTGACCGGCTATGGTCGATACATGCACACGGACCTTTTGATCTCTCTGCTGGAAACACGTTACTTCCGGGCAACATTCACCCATTCATATAGTACATTTGAATGAGTATCCGATGTATTGCTTTATAATGTTATGCGTCTAAAGCTTACTAATAAGTTAACATGACGATATAAGTATTTGTTCGATTATTCCTTCCTACTTTAATTTTACTCAATGTCAACTAATTAAAGTGATTTTTTATACTAAAATGGTTGAGAAATAGGCTATTATTTTCGGAAAAGAATATAGAGAATATTCTTCTAAATACAATATACGTCACGTTAAATTGGCCCGAGATGGACTACGTAGTTCACCGATGCATGTCGTTTTACCTTGTTTGCATTTATTTTAAACATGTCAAGTGGACAATGAACGTAGGATTTTTTCTACATATACAAACTCATGCATATAAGTTTTGTGCTAAATAAGTAATCATTAAAATTGAATAGTGATTTCCTTCAACAGGTTCCGAGGTGACCAGCTCCACGAAGCTACAATACGCGGAGCCAGCGACTCGATGGATCAGTATTTCACCACAATTTTTCTTTAAATATTCCACAGTCAAACAGTCCTGTGTACGCGTCTGTGATGTTACCTGTTCAATTATTTAAAACAGTTCCACTCCTGATTTTATTAAGTAAAGCAGACGTACGCGTGGCCAACGCGAGCTTGAATCGCCGTGCTCGTTCGCGCAGCTAAGCTAAGCCGAGCGAGTGTGGAGATCAGGCAAGTGCAGTCCACAGCCAAGGGCGACCACCGCGTGTACGCTGCACCCTTCCCGTCCTACACCTCATCACGTCCGCTGCACTCTTCGATGGATCATTTCGCTTTAGGTAGGGACCGTAGGGACCATAGGGAAAATAGCATAAGGACTTCTTTTGGTAAGGTAAGTCATGTTTCAAGTTGATTTTATAAAACTTAATTGTTCATTATCGACATGAAACAGGATAGACCTTACGGAAAGGAAAGCACGTGTTTCGTAGCTCGTGTCGTGGAGTCTTTCAAAAGGAGCGTTCGCTCGCAGGTGAAACCCTGAACGGCCAGCGGCTCATCGAGTTCCGGCTGGGCCAAGAGGAGAGAGACGGCGACAGCATCGCCGTAGCGTCAGCGGAGCTGCTGGTGCTCGCGGAGACGGCGACGCGGGCGCGGCACCTGCGCTACACGCTATGGGCGTTCGCCGTTGGCAACGGCAGCGTCGGGGAGATGGCCGGCGTGGCGCGGCTGCAGCCCCACGGCAGCTGGCAGCGGCTGGACGTGACGGCCGCCGCGCGCCGCTGGGCTGCCGCCGGCGCGCGCCAGCCGTTGCGGCTGCTGCTCGACTGCACCGGGTGAGTGCTCTGCTGCTGTGTGCTCGCACTTCTATTTACCAAGCAGCAACTACACAAAGAACGTCAAATACGACTAAAGAAAGACTACTTAATATGTTAAACTCCATGGAGCAGGGTTATTGCTCGACAGATCTGGGATTACGGTAAGACGCATTTCTAGGATGTTCTGTGTTCTCCTAGATATAACTGCAATGCAACTACTCTATGGCCAACGTTGAATTAAATTAAAGAGTATAATAGTGTCTAGTTCCATCTTCAAGCATAAAAAGTATCACCGTTATGCCCATAGGGTCTCGAGGCGGTGTCCTACCGTATTTGGTTTAGCCTCATTTAGAAAAATTCCCACTTACCTAAGCCAAGTGCAACTATTGCTATGCTGTTATGTCTTCTACCAGAGAACCATGTGACTTAAGTAATTTTCTTCTCATGGTGCCTATCCAACTAGGTTGGCAGTCAGCTCAGCATACAAATCTCAATGTAGGCGAGGTTTAATAAATCCGTCGCACTTATAATTCTGCTTCATTCCTGGAAATTATGCAACCACGGCTTCTTTCTACAACCAACAGGCTCTTTTTCCAGCCACTTTGCCCATCATTATTAGTTACAGAAGATCGTATTTAGAGTACCTAAGCACATGAGTCAAAATGGTATAAGTGCAAGAATACACTATGCGGCTAACCGCGCTGTCCCTCCCCGTCCCTCTTCAGACTATTACTTGAGAAAGATACCTTGATGGTTTTCATCAAGGAACGTTTATTGTGATAAGGCTGCTACAATACCGGGCGGCTCATCTGGCAGCTCGCCCTCTCTTCCCTTCGAAAAAAAAAAGTTCTTCAATAGGTCGGGCTTAGTCTCACAGTGGTTCACCTATAAAACTGCGCGGCTAACCGCATAGTGCGTACGTATCCTAAGCTTTGGTTGTGTGCCGCAGCGGCTGCACGGGGCGGGTGCGGCTGCGGCTGGGCGGCGGGCAGGCGGCGCGGCCGCTGCTGCGGCTGCGACTGGCGGCGCCCGCGACGCGCCGCCGCCGCGCGCTCGACTGCGACGCCAACTCCAACGGCCGCTGCTGCCGGCAGACGTACTACGTGAGCTTCCGAGCGCTCGGCTGGGACGACTGGATCGTCGCGCCGGAGGGCTACTACGCGAACTATTGCCGCGGTGCTTGTGCACCTTTCCTTAATTACCACTCGCAGGTAAACTATTACAAATTATTTACCTTCATCATCATCATTATAGGTATATTTTGTTGAGAAAAGGTTTATTCTAATTTAGTTTTATTTTTGAGAAAAGCTTTATATTAGTCTCGGCTGGAATAGCAATTACTGGCTTCGTATTAGTTAAACGGACTCGTAAGCTCTTCCATTTAATTCTCATACTCAGCCAGCAATTGCCTACTTCCAGGCCACGACAATAATCTACTATTACCGACGAAAAGACGTGTTTTTCGCTCTTATTGCGTGCACATAATGTTTTTTGGTCGGCAAAAACCGATTCGGCGTCGATAGATGTCGATAGATGTTGGCAGTTTGAGAAGCTGCAGTCAACGCTTCATCATCATCATCATCTCAGCCGTAGGGCGTCCACTGTTGGACATTGGCCTCCCCCATAGACCTCCAGTCGCTTCGGATGGCAGCGGCCTGCATCTGAACCCGCGGCTTTAACCAGGTCAACCGTCCATCTGGTTGGTGGACGTCCTACGCTGCGCTTGCAATCCGCGGTCTGCCTTGCCTTATTTTTATTTTATTGCCTGTTCTTAATTAAATACTCCTCTCCACTTTAATCTTGTAGGTAGGAGACTATGCCCACTAGCAGGTTTCCTAACCAACCGTCGCCGTCGCGTGTCATGTATACATTTCGTTCCAGCAGGGCTACTATGAAACTCGATACTCGAAGTTCGTATCGTACCATCCTTCTCGCTCTCGTATTAAATAGTATAAGTGTCAGAGGGAACACGAACTTCGAGTTTCGTAGTAGCCCTGCTGACACGTTCCTATTGCGGTCATGGCATGATAAGGTGTAATGGACGCGCAGGTGGTGGAGGCGGCGCGACTGGAGCGTGCGGCGTGCTGCGCGCCGGTGCGCTTCTCAGCGCTATCCCTCATCTACTTCGGCGCAGACTCCAACATCGTCAAGCGCGACCTGCCCGAGATGGTGGTCGAGGAGTGTGACTGCCCGTAGCCTCTCTGTACCGGCACCAACACTGTGAGTCTAACATTACGCTACTCCCCCACTGCTCAACTAGTTTGCTCAACTGCTTAAAGTTGAGCAATGGGTAATACCAACCGCTCAACTGGAAATTGCTCTAATATGAATAGTTGAGCAGTGGTTAAGGGAACATTATGTACGACCCACTGATCAACTAAACCATCCTCCCCACTGTTCAACTATATTGCTCAACTTTATGCAGTTGAGCATAATAATTATTAATTACTTTTTAAATACTTCAAAAGAAAAAATGCTTTTTATTTTTACTGAATGTTATTTTCATAATTATTTTTTCCCCAATTTTAATCGACACAGAAGTCGATGGAACTTCGCTAACGCGGAGCTCCTGCTTTTGTTTGGTTAAAACCAAAGAAAAAAGAAAGAAGGGCTAAAGCCCTTCGGGCGATGCAAACATGTTTCTTGTACTTAATTCTCCTCAAATCACCTAAAGGTACTTAATATGCTAAATAGTATACTTAATTCACCTAGATGAATTAACCCAGGTGAATTAAGTCTACGGCGGTAAATATAGTTGTGCAGTGGGGAAGAAGCGAACATTATGTATGCTATGACCTACTGATCAACTTAGTTGAGCTATAGAGCATAACATGTTCGGTAACACAAACTATGTTCTACTGCTCAACTGCTCAACTAGTTGAGCAATTTAGTTGAGCAGTGGGGAAGAAGAGTTCTCCGCACTATCTCTCATCTACTTTGGCGCCTCCGACATCGCCAAGCATAACGTGATAAGATGGTAGTCGAGAAGATTGTAACTGTCCGTAAACTTTCTGTACCTATACCGATAGTGTGAGTCATTTAGTGGGTTCCAGAAGTAAAATCATACCATATCGACAACACTTCGTCTACTCAATGGCTTATGGACTTCTTGCTGCCCTGATTTTTTCTCTGAAGTTTATTGTATTATCATGGCATATCCGCAACAATCTGGAAGGAAAGTAAAGCGGCAATTACACTAAGTCGTTCGCCGAATGCTGCATGCGGCGACCGCAAAAGTGTAAAAGAACATGGTAGTATAAGACACCTAAGAAGTTTGACAAGTTCGGCGACCGCGTTAGGTGAACGACTCAATGTAATCGCCGCTTAAACTCCCGAGTTCTTTCACATTATTCCTATGAAAAGGGCTTCTGTTAAAAACCGCATCTGCTAGATTATCATAAAAGACATTTGATGTAACTACATATTCTATGCAAATAAATCTTCTATCTACATACGAGTATCTCTCTAAAGAAACTATAAAGAGAAATTTATTTACTTACTTAGATTCCGACTTGTGGTCGTTCACTATGACGATGACGTTCACCGGTGTGGGTGACACTTGTTTAACAGTTGACGTCTTCAAACTGATGATTAAAAAAAAGTTCATCATAATATTTATTTCCAGATGGTGTAACCGTGTGTTGGCGTGTGTACATAGCCGTCGCCTGCGCTGCGCCCGCGCCGCCCGTCGCGCTTCTGCCGCTCGAATCCGATTATGAATAATATTCTCGACTTGTGTAATATTTTGTTCCTCGCGTTCGAAAGACTATATCCTAAAATCGAATAAAAATGGCCGTCTACGCGCGGGTCGCGCTGCGCCGCGCGGGTCGCTGGTGCGCGCGCATGCTTCGCAGTTCCCTATCATGTTACATAGCTTCCCTATACAGATACCTACAGATATAAGTCAAAGGCTTTCCCGTGCGCGCGGGCCGGCACGCGCCGTGATGCGACGCGATGCGGCGCGGCCGCGCGGCGCCCGCCCGCCTCGTGCGTAGACACCCTAAATAATTTAATACGCCGTTTTCTTTCACCGTTTTGGTGATCGCTTGTAATTATTGTAAACTGTATTATAATAATTATTATAATTATAATAATAAATCAACTTTTTCATAATTATTACGACTTCTTTTATTTGTGACCTTTTTTAAACATAACCCACATATTTAGATAAAAGGGTCAGATATTTTTATTATTTATTGAATAATTGTAAAGTCAAATTATTTAAACAGGATGTTATAAAATATGAATAAGTCAGGACATTACGCCCTGGAAGGGCATACAATAGCTTAAAAACTAAACAAATATTTAACATTGTCGTAGAATCATAGCTTCACTAAAATTTAATTAAATAACGTTATAAACTAGCATCATTAAGAAAGTCCTTAACCGAGTATTGTATTGGGGATTGTATTACTTATTAAAATACATTTATAATGGGGGTTCTTCTTTCACATCTGTAGGTTAGTCTTTGGTAATAATAATTTATTCCTATACTTCGCTCTAGTGTTTTCCTTGTCTTTCCTTAGTTGAAATAAAATGTGAGTGAGTGAGTGAGTGTGAACAAAAAGAGCGGCTTGTAATATATAGATACAAGAAGGTACGGTTAGTAGTCTAAGCTGGCGTCATTTGATATATGCCAGGCATATCACGATGTGCCTCAGAAACAATACTTGATCTTGGTCTTGATATTTGCGGATTCTTCATCAATATGTTCTATTTGTACGCATTGTTTCCGATTCTGGAGGTAGGATTAACTTAATTAAACCAATTGTGGGCGAGACCGTGTATTCCTATGCCATATAATTTACTAAGTAATATTTCATGGGACACTTTGTCGTATGCTTTTGTCATGTCTAACAAGAGCCAGAGAGCTATATGATATGTCATTTATATGACTTAGGATGCTTTGTATATATTGGAAAATTGCTAAACGTTGAGTGGCGTCTCCTAAATCCATACTGGTTTTTATTTAATAGGTTATATTTCTCTAAAAAGTAATAAACATGATTCGACATACATTTTTCAAATATTTTTGATGCTGTTGGTAAAAGTGCTATTGGTCTATGGTTGATTAACCAATACGGTATTTGACAACTCCTGATTTTGCCATATCTTAATATTATTATGTAAATATAGATATACAGATAGTGTTTAGCGAAGAGAAAATTTAAATCGGTTGAAAATTACATTTATAGTGATTTTTTGAAAAATCTATATACCTGTCTCTTTCTCAAACGCTTTTCTCTATGCAGCAAGTATGGCGGTACTGGCGTGTGACGTCACATGCCAGTATGTCTTTCTCTGTCTAATCTTGAATTTCAAACCTTTATAACTTTGTTATTTTTAAAGGTAGCTTAAAAATTGTTTTTCTATTCGATAACCAACCCACTTTACGTCTATGGGAGCACAGACGTAAAGTGGGGGTGATTTTTTTCTCATCCAACCTTTTAGTGTGGGGTATCGTTGGATAGGTATTTTAAAATCATTAGGGGGTTGCTAAAACGGTTTTTCGATTCAGTGATTTGTTTGCAAAATATTCAATTTTAAAGTGCAAATTTTCATTAAAATCGAGCGTGAAAAAAACAACCTAATGCCAACCAACGGCCAACCACCAACCAATCAACCATAACGGCTAAGCTTGCTTGAGAATTATTAGTAGTTAAAGAGTTAATAGCAGCCTAAGGTACAAAATATACCCAAACTTGGAAGATTCCGCATAAAATACGAAATCCTTAGAAAAATATTACTTTTTTTTTCGTAATGGCTATGGAACCCTACTTTTTTTTGTAATGGCTATGGAACCCTATTCTGGGCGTGTCCGACACGCTCTTGGCCGGTTTTTACTCTGTCACATTAACAAGTTTGTCAATCTTGTATGGCGCTAGTACGTGGTTGTAAAACGACACAGTACAAAAGTAACCAGCTACTTTTGATGCTGACTGTACTAACTAGGTAGATATAACAGAAATAGTTTAAGTACTAAGGCCAACGTAGGAGTGGATGCAACGGCTTTCCTGTCTATTCAGTGAAGTAATTTTTTGTTCAAACGACTTAAGAAACGTAAGTTGTAAAAGTCTGCAGAATTGATCTGAATAAATAGTACGAGTCTATTAGAAGCCCGAAGTCGAAGACTGAGGGCTTTAATGAGTCGATGTTCGTAATTCTAGTACCGCCCGTGCGACATACAATGTTTTTCATCACATTTGCAAGTAAAATTTTATATTTGTAAAAGAAAATATATAATTGTTCCAAATATTGGCGATACCTTAGGCTGTGCTCTTGGCAGCGTCGCCCTCCCCCTCCCTCGGCATGCGCCGCAGCGTGCGTGTGCATGTGGTCCATGTAGTCCTGCAGCAGCTCGCGCAGCGCCATCAGAACGGGCGCTGACTCATTTACCGACCTTGGGCTTCATGACAAGAAAATGTGCACGCGCAATGACTCATTTACCGACCACGGGTTTCATGACAAGCACATTAAGGTCGAGAGTTTTATTTGGGGGGTTGCAACCAAGGTAGCCTGCATGTTACGACACTGTTTAAGAGCAAGTGTGCTGAAAAAGTTTTTTTTTAAATTAGGTAAAAATAAAGTCCAATCGACACTAAGTAGTATTCGTACGTAACCGAAATTTAGGTTTTGTATTTCAGTTTCGACCGAAACCGAAAGTTTGTTTGAGGGATATTGTAGTGTATAAATTTTAAACACCATTTACTTGCTGTCTTAAGTACCTAATAGACACGATTAGTTGGTAGTTAGGGTAGCTCTAGAAAAAATAATATTATTAATTAATTCATTCGTAACAACCATTTGGTGGCTGAGCCACTCCACGACATCCATTAAATATTATGACACGTCAATAAAATGTTGTTGTAGTGTAGGCACAGAATAAGTAATAAAGTAATGTAGGCGAATGCAGTTATTATGAATAGTGTGCGTAAATTCACTCGCTTTATCTAGGTATGGTATAGGTGGGTATAAATCAGTATCCGACCGAAACTAGTATTTGGAACCAAAACCGAAACTATATTCGATGGCAATATTGGCAATTCAAGTATATAATTTTTAAACTTGCCTTCATTTTAACTTTAGAAATTCTTCGAAATGGAAACCGAAAACTAATGTTCCTTTAAATACTAGCAAATGTCATGAATACATATAAGCTATAGCATTTATTCTGTGATAAGTACTACTGAGTCTGAATGTGCTTCTTGTTACTTTAGACGTTTTAAGAATAGATATATTCTGGCTCTTGCTCCATTCCAGATTTAGTGACAGACGTGTCTTTAGCGACTGCCGTGGCTCTAGCCATAACACGGCTTAAGCGACAACCATGGCAATAATGGTATTTCCGAAAGCGCTGGTAGTTTAAAAAAGACGTGTAAAAGTGCATATTGCGGCCTATTTACAGAATAAATTATTTGAATTTTGAACTCTGGCTCCAGCGACAACCCTACCTGGCTCTAGCGATAACGCCGGCTATAGCGACAAATCAAGTTCTAGCGACACGGACAGTGTCGCGCGATGAATGTATCGGGCACATGACGTGGTGCGTACGATCGATGCCAGGAGACGCGTTGTTTAGATATGTAGATGTCACTAGCTCTAGCGACAGCCCCGTCTATAGCAACAGCTCTAGCTCTAGCGACACCGACACAGAGTCGCGCGATGTATCCAGCACGTGTGGAGACACCACGGCACCGGCCGTGTTGCTAAGATATGTATATATAAGAAGGGATGTCACCGGCTCTAGCAACAGCACCGACTCTAGCGACAGCCTCGTTTCTAACGACAGCCCTGGCTCTAGCAACTGCCCTAGCTCTAGCAATAGTCATGGTTCTGACGACCGTCCAGATGTAGTGGCATTCGTGGCTTTAGCGACGGCAGTGGCTCTAGCGATAGCCGCGGCACTAACGACAGCCCTGACTCTAGCGACAACCCTGGTTCTAGGGACACTGTCGCGCGATGTATCTGGCGCGTGGCGCGGTGCGTGCGATCGATGCCCGGAGACACCGCGGCGCCGGCTGCGTCGCTGAGGTATGCAGCTGTCTTGGTCTGCGAGACAAAGCCAAAATTAAATTGGTAAAGAAATAAGCTTGTTGCGATTCACCCAGCGGGATAATTTTGTCTGTGTTTATTCAATAATAAATTATTATTTGATTGAAGAAAATACAGGAGGTCATTAAGCCATCCTTAAGCCATTGAAATAATTTTAATAATCTAAAATTATTACGGGGCAACTCATCTATTCTCTTAGGTAGCTAATTGAATATTCGGACGCAGTGTCTGCGATATAAGTGTGTGTTACGTGGTGTTACCTTGTGCGGTGTTACCTTGGTGTTACCTTGTTAATTTGTGCGGGCATCTGGTATTTTAATTGTCATTACTTATTACTCATATCGGTATGTATAGTTATTGCGTATACGTGTGCCGGTTACTTACCAGTGGGCGGCCGGTCCGGCGCCCGCCAGACTGTCTGCGGCGGCAAACATTCCGGATAATGCACATCTCTGTCAGTTTGTTTCGACTCACGCGTCAGGGCTGCCACAATCGTTCTTCTACATGTGCTAATAATACAAAGCTAATAATGAACTATTATGAACTTATGTCCATAATAATATGTTCATAATAGTTCATTGTATTAGTAAACTAAACTATGCTTAGTTATCCAACGAAGACGATACTATGTAGGTAATAATGCATTTTTTTACTCTTTATTGCTTTGAATAAAAATATTAATATTTGTATTTTTTGTATTTAATATAAATAATATGAAACGCCATTTTGCAAACGCCGCGCCAGCCACGTTCATTAATTTTTTTTTGCAGCATACCTTGTTAATCACCGGCCAGCGGCCACGCACCACGTCGTAAATCAACATGGAAGTAAGGTTAAATAGACCTACCTAAGAAATAAAGCCTGAATCAAATCAATTACGAATTACAATCACTTCCGTTCTTATAAATTCGCTTATTATACGGTAAAATAAAGAAGTGCCATGATAAAATTTTCATAGAAAACCGAAATTGTACTCTTTCGGTACTTAACTCCTAACTATTATTAATCCACACCATTATGCTTAAAGATGAACAAAAAATATTAACTTGAAAACGATTTATTTTTCTCTACCGTTATCATACCTGCTAAGTACTCTCTTACGTCTAAGTTTACTATACCTTCCGCCGTCTAACTTGGCCTAAAAGTTTATTGCCACGACTAGTACCACAAAAACTATAAAGGTATAATTCCAATAGATGAATAGGCACTATACCGTTAAGCGGTTCGAACACAATCCGGGAGTAACGTAAATACGTCGCATTAAAATTTGTATTCGAAATGCGTCAAAACTGCGTCAAAATGAACTTTTAGGCAGATTTATATGGCGCGTGGTACAAAATTGTTATTCTGAAAAACCGGCAGGCCCGGTGCCAACCCTAAATGAGACGGAATATGAGATTGTGTGCTAAAAACTGACTTAAATTTATCAGAATAGGAACGTGGTTAGTTAGAAACTAACTTATTTCATTTATCTAGAATGCGCAGCAGCACCCATGCCGCAGAATAGCTAATAGACAAGTACCTACCCGTGCCAAAAGTATATCTACCTATAGGTACCTATTTCAGTTTATAATTAGGTTAAAATAAAAGTAAGCCGATTCGCCTTCTTCTTGGAACAATATCTAAGAAAGAAAGCTCAATGAACTAGTTTTTTTTTGTTAAATTGTATTACCTACTAATGTATTTTAGTGAAAAAGAGAATAAATATTTCTATTCTATTCTATTTATAAAAAAAATACGCCGAAACAGCTGCACAGATTTGGATGAGATTTTTGCATTTTTTTTGTGTTCATAACATAATAAATAATGTACGTCTGGAATAGCACATAGGTAGGCTACTTGTTTCGATATTCTCGCGAGATCGAAATGTATTTCCGCATGTAATATGTCACAAGTAACAGTATTTTGTGTTTTTTATACTTACCTACACAATGTAATTTTTGGTAATTACTATGGGAATGGGAATTTAAAAATATTCCTGATTTTTTATCCAACTGCAATCTCTATTGTTTAATTTATGTGAACGAAGAAGCAGGTGAAGATTAGTATCCTTATCTTGTATTGGTTTAAGCCCCATTTAGACCATTCAAAAACTTGCATACCTACAATTTGCATTACATTGTGCATGTCGCAAACTACTTATTGTGGGATAATAAATTCAGTTGATCAAACAAATACAGCAATGTAGTGAACTTGCATGCAAGTTATAGCAGTCTAAATAGGGCTTAAATGTTTGTCTGGAAGAGATCGCTTTTAAGCGATAAGACCTATTACTTTGTACCCTGCACTTTATCTGTGTGTAAACTTATTGTATTGATTTGTGGTGTTCAATAAAGTTTATATTTGTATTGTATTGTACTCTTCCTTAAATAAAATATCATAATAGTTAAAGTAACTCTATCTGTCTTTCTCTTAAACCACTGAACCGATTAAGATGAAATTTGGTTGGTAAGTATGGAGATAACTAGTTTAAATCTTGGGATGGACATTAATTATTTATGGACATGGGATAGTTTTTATCCCGGAATATTCTCCCAATAAATTCTTCGCAGACAGAGGCAATAGTAAACGAAGTACTACTTATATGATTTTCAGAAAAAATATATTTATTGAAAACGTCAGAGCGGGCGTTGTGGAGGTCAAGAGGGGAGGTCTTTGCCCGCAGCTACTTTGACACTATGCAGGCTACTTCCGGCCAAGAGCGTGTCGGACACGTTCAAGATAGGGTTCCGTAGCCATTACAAAAAAACAATAATATATGTGCGTTATAACACATTAAAAATACTTACTACAGTCTTAAAATTTATTACCAGAAAAAGAGCGTATCTTCACGGCACTTACGTCCTTTTGTTGAGAAGCGCAGTTTTTCGGCAATAACTCAAAAACGGTATATCCGATCATGTTGAAACCAATTTTCGTGCGTTACCTTTCCATATTTTTTGGACAAACGGTGTACAAGAGGGGGGGGACACCATTTTTGCTACTTTGGGAGCGAGCTTTGCTATTTCCGGAAATCTTCACTTAATCAAAAAAGTTTTTGAGAAACCTTACTATCTTTTCAAAAGAGCTGTCGAACTATGAGCACGTTGATGCAGGAAAAAAAAAAAACAATTCCTGTTACGTGTATGGGTTACTTATTATTGTTGTCGTTATTGAATTTATTGCTACTCTTTTATTTTTTTTTTAAATCCTCTTGTACAAATTTCCACGCATATATATGTATATAGGTATTTTATAATTCTTATATTTGTCATGATTTATATATATATATAATATAAATATATAGTTTTTTCTTTTCCCGCCAATAATTACGCGTTCGGTTACGTGGGTGCACACTCACCGGGGTTCAGCTGAAAACCAGCGCTGCAGCTCTGGTTACAGGGCTACGGCATATGCTGAGCTGAGTCCTTTTGGCATCACACTACAGCACAATATCTCTTATTTTCTTCTCTTTTCCTATTTATGTTTTTACTGTGTTTTTGTTGTGATGTTGTGTGTTTTTCTTGTCAATAAATGTTGTGAGTTTGAGTGCCCCCCCTATAAATATTTATTTTTGTAATTTAACTACTAAACTAAATAGCGGCTTTGACAATACACCTGTACTCCAAATTTCATTGATATACATCTTAAAGTTTTCGAGTAAAATGCCTGTGACATACGGACGGACGGACAGACAGACAGACTGACAGACAGTCAGACAGACAGACAGACAGAATTGACGAAACTATAAGGGTTCCGTTTTTTCCTTTTTTTCTCCGGAACCCTAAAAAGTGTATAGATTCAGGCTCGATTCAGGCTTTACTCGTACTTTGCTTAGGTCCATATTGTGACGGTCAGTCGAAGAAACATCCGCTGATGATGTCTCTGAAAAGGGTTGAAACACGTGTCCGGGAGTATTAAAGCTTGAACTTGGCTTGACACACTACCGCGTGTCTAGATAATCTT